>NW_016107581.1:2739085-2746636 GCF_001604975.1 Cebus imitator | reverse complement strand
CCTGTAATCCCAGCACTTTGGGAGGCTGAGGTGGGCGGATCATGAGTTCAAGAGATCGAGACCATCCTGGCCAACGTAGTGAAACTCCGTTTCTACTAAAAATACAAAAATTAGCTGGGCATGGTGGTGCGTGCCTGTAGTACCCGCTACTTGGGAGGCTGAGGCAGGAGAATCACTTGAACCCGGGAAGCCGAGGTTGCAGTGAGCCGAGATCCCACCACTGCACTCCTGCCTGGTGATAGAGCCAGACTCTGTTTCAAATAAAAAAAAGAAAAGAAAAAAAAAGCAGAGTCTTTCTCTTGTTGCCCTGGTAGCTGGGATTACAGGTGCTGGCCACCATGTCCAACTAATTTTTGTATTTTTAGTAGAGACAGGGTTTCACCATGTTGGTCAGACTGGTCTTAAACTCCTCACCTCAGGTGATCCTCCCGCCTCAGCTTCCCAAAGTGCTGGGATTACAGGTGTGAGCCACTGCGCCCAGCTTGTATTCATCTTTTATAGTATTTAGGGGGAGAATTAGTCACCTACCAGCTACTCCATCATAGTCTGGATATTCTTTTCAGTGAGTAAATACATCTATGTTACTTCCTTAATTGTAACACTTAGCTCACTACCGATTGTAAATATAATAACATAAAAACTCCTCACTATGCCCCAAAGACCCTGCATGGCCTTCTCTCTTGTACCCTACCTCTATTTTTATGATCTTATCCCCTATTTGTCTCCATCAATAACTGCTCTGTCCACCTTGCTTTTGATCAAGCCAAACCATTTGCAACCTCAGGAGCTTTGCATTTGCTATTCCCTCAGCCTGAAAGCCTCTTTCTCCAGATTGACCCTGGGCAGGATTTGCTCCATCACCCTAGTTCAGTCTCTGTGTATATATCAGCGTGGCCACCCTCTGTGTATATATCAGAGTGACTACCCTATCTATAATGATCTCGGTCTCCTCAGAGTTTCCTGTCTGCCTCGTATTGCTTTATTCTCTACAGCATTTGCCATGGCTTGATATATATTTATTGTTTGTCTACCCTACCAAATCCCATGAGGCTGAGGCATTGTGTTAGTCACTGCTTAATCCCCCCTGCTTAGAACAGTGTCGGGGGTCCATGGCTGTAGTAATCCCAGGACTTTGGGAAGCTGAGGTGGCCAGATCACTTGAGCACAGGAGTTCAAGACCAGCCTGGGCAACATGGCAAAACCCCATCTTACAGAAAAAAATTACAAAAATTAGTCAGGCATGGTGGCATATGCCTGTAGTCCCAGCTACTCAAGAGGCTGAGGTGGGAGGATCACCTGAGCCCAGAAGGCAGAGGTTGCAGTGAGCCAAGATCATGCCACTGCAATCTACCCTGGGCAACAGAGCAAGACCCTGTCTTAAAGAAGCCAAAAAACCAGAAACCAAAAAACCAACAACAAAAAAACAGTGTCAGGGGTTCAGTAAATTTTGTTGAATTAATATGTTACGAATTGGCCGGGCATGGTGGCTCACACCTGTAATCCCAGCACTTTGGGAGGCTGAGGTGGGTGGATCACCTGAGGTCAGGAGTTCAAGACCAGCCTGGCCAACATGGTGAAACCCCATCTCTACCAAAAATACAAAAATTAGCCAGACATGGTGGCGCATGTCTTAGTCCCAGCTACTTGGGAGGCTGAGGCAGGAGAATCACTTGAGCCTGGGAAGTGGAGGTTGCAGTGAGCCAAGATCGCACCACTGCACTCCAGCCTGGGTGACAGTGAGACTCCGTGTCCCCCATGCCCCAAAAAACAAAGTCCTATGAATTAACACTTTTTCTTCAGTCAAAAAATCTGGATAATATCAGGGAATACCAGACCTGGCAACTGAATAGATGTTGGGGGTCTCACCCAGGTATGTGAAGCCGCTGGGAGGAAGATGCTGAAATAGTCTGAGATGTAGTGGCTGTGGGTAGGTCCATGGGTTTTTCTTGGAGGAAGTGAGGCCCAGGAGAGAGCTGTCCGTCCCCATCCTTTATTGCTTTCTTCCTCTCTAATTGAGCTAACGCCCAGTTACACCTTCAAAGATCTTAAGCAATGAGAGGCTTTCAGGCCTCCTCCTCCTTTGTAACGTAGTAATGTAAGGTGAAGATCAGCTGCTAGTAAAGCACTAAATGCAAAAGGTAAAACCGTAAAGTTAAAAGAAAACATAGGAAAGTATTAAGGACTTCTTTTAGAGATCCCAAAAGGATGAATCATAAGTCAAAAAAATTAATTTGATTACATCAGTATTAAGGGTTTCTATTCATCAAGAATCCCAAGGGCCAAGATCATGAGATGAAATGATGGACCAGGGGAAGACAGTTGCAATGTTTAAAATTGACAAGAGCCTGGGTGCCGTGGCTCACATCTGGTATCCCAGCACTTTGGGAGGCCAAGGTGGGCAGATCACCTGAGGTCAGGAGTTTGAGACCAGCCTGGCCAACGGATTTTGTATGTTTGTACTGAAAATACAAAAATTAGTCCGATGTGGTGGCACATGCCTGTAATCCAAGCTACTTAGGATGTTGAGGCAGGAGAATTGCTTGCACCCAGGAGGTGGAGGTTGTAGTGAGCTGAGATTGTGCCACTACACTTCAGCCTGGGCAACAGAGTGAGACTCTGTCTCAAAAATAAAAAGTAAATTAAAGGCCTAGCGTGGTGGCTCACGCTTAGCCCTTATAGTGGCACAGTCCCTAAAAGAAGTCCTTAATACTTTGCTACATTTTCTTTTATTAGCTTTATTGTTTTACTTTTGCGTTTAGTGTTTTACTATCAGCTGATCTCCACCTGTAATCCCAGCACTTTGGGAGGCTGATGGGGGTGGATCATGAGGTCAGGAGTTCCAGACTGGCATGGTGGTGAGCACCTGTAGTCCCAGCTACTGGTGAGGCTGAGGCAAGAGGATCACTTGGGAACTCAGGAGATGGAGGTTGCAGTGAGCTGAGGTCATGCCGCTGCACTGTAGCCTGAGTGACAGAGTGAGACTCTGAATGAATGAATGAATGAATGAATGAATGAATGAAACAATTAGCAGGGTGTGGTGGTGTTTGCTTGTGGTTCCAGCTACTCGGGAAGCTGAGGTGGGACGATTGCTCAAGCCCAGGAGGTCAAGACTGCAATAAGCCCTTATCACGCCACTACACTCCTGCTTGGGCAGCAGAATGAGACCTTGTCTAAAATAAATAAATAAATAAATAAATAAAAATATACTGAAAATTTTTTTGGAGATTTCCAGCCATTTGAAAAAAAACTCACAGTTGAACTGCATAGCCCAGAAATATTAAAAAATAAAAGTTAAAACGGCATGTCATGAGTGTATAAAGTCTATGTAGATAGTAGTCTATTTTATCATTTCTATCATAAAACATACACAAATCTATTATAGAAAGTTAATTTATCTGGCTGGGTGCAGTGGCTCACACCTGTAATCCCAGCACTTTGGGAGGCCAAGGTGGGAGGATCACCTGAAGTCAGGAGTTTGAGACCAGCCTGGCCAACATGGTGAAACCCGGTCTCTACTAAAAATAGAATAATAAACTGGGCATGGTGGCAGGTGCCTATAATCCCAGCTACTCAGGAGGCTGAGGCAGGATAATCGCTTGAACCTAGGAGGCAGGGGTTGCAGTGAGCTGAGATTGCACCAATGCACTCCAGCCTGGGCAAGAGAGTGAGGCTCCATCTCAAACAAGCCACTCTGTCTGTTTTTTATTTATCAAAAGTATGTTATCAGAACTATGCACATACACACAGACTATACCCGACACCTTTAGAAGCTGACAGAAATGTAAACAAGCATAAAGATGCAGCGTTAAACCACACCTGCATAAAATTCACTGCAGTAAGACTGTACTGTGGCAGTGCTTTTGCAGCCACCTTGTGTCGCAGTGAGCCCAAATGCTGTGGCTATCTGCTCAAAATGCTGTGTGATGCTAATCGTCTTCCAGTGAGCAGTTTGTCTCTTTCCTAAATCATATATTGCAGTAAAGTGATCTCTTGAGGTTATCACGTATTTTTCATTGTGTTTAGTGCAATGTGGTAAACCTTGAACGCCGTGGGACCCATATGAAGTGCCATTAATGATGCTGGAAGTTCTCCCAGGAAGCAAAGAAAAGTTATGACACACCAGAAAAAGTTGACTTGCTTGATGTGCAGATTATAGTCTGCAGCTGTACTTGCCCACCATTTCAGACACACAATTTATCTTATCAACAGAAGACATAAGCTTAGGGTTACCCTAAGTATAGTACAGTACTGTAAATGCAATTTCTCCTCCTTATGGGTTTTTTTTTTTTTTTTTTGAGATGGATTTCACTCTTGTTGCTGGAGTGCAGTGATAAAATTTCAGCTCACTGCACCCTGTGCCTCCCAGGTTCAAGCGATTCTCCTGGGTTCAAACCCTGTCTCTACTAAAAATACAAAAATTAGCCAAGCTTGGTGGTAGGCGCCTGTAATCCCAGCTACTTTGGAAGCTGAGGCAGGAGAATCTCTTGAACCCAGGAGGCAGAGGTTGTAGTGAGCAGAGATCACGCCGCTGGACTCTAGCCTGGGCAACAGAGCAAGACTCCATCTCAAAAAAAAAAAAAATTATAGGAAGCCGTTGGTTTGGACTGAGCTCATACACTAGGCCTGAGAGACCAGTGGAGTCACTCATGCTGCAGTTCCATGTCAGCAAGCTGAAACTAAGTTACCTGACCTCTGAGAAATTAGGGGGGAGAGGAGAGAGAGATAATAACCACATCTCCTAGCTAGCATGATAAAGAAGTCCCCTCTGTTTGAACCTTTACAAGTAAAGTAACTCTGTTTTGACAAAGAGTCTCACTCTGTCACCCACGCTGGAGTGCAGTGGCGTGATCTTGGCTCACTGCAACCTCTGCCTCCCAGGTTCAAACGATTCTTCCTCAGCCTCCCCAGTAGCTGCGATTACAGGTAGCTGCTGCCATGCCTGTCTAATTTTTTTTTATTTGTTAGTAGAGATGGGGTTTTGCCATGTTGGTCAGGCTGGTCTCGAACTCCTGACCTCAGGTGATCCACCCACCTCGGCCTCCCAAAATGTTGGGGTACAGGTGTGAGCCACCACACCTGGCCACAAGTAAAGTAACTTTGAAATGACCAATTGAAATAATTTGAATGTTTGTCCCCTCCAAATCTCCTGTTGAAATGTAATCTCTGGCTGGGCACAGTGGCTCACACTTGTAATCCCAGCACTTTGGGAGGCCGAGGCAGGCAGATCACTGGAGGTCAGGAGTTCGAGATCATCTTGGCCAACATAGTGAAACTCTATCTATTGCAAAAATACAAAAATTAGGTGGGTGTGGCAGTGGGAGCCTTTAATCCCAGCTACTCGGGACCCTGAGGTAGGAGAATCGCCTGAACCCAGGAGGTAGAGGTTGCAGTGAGCTGAGATTGTGCCACTGTACTCCAACCTGGGCAACAAGAGTGAAACTCCATCTCAAAAAAAAAAAAAAAATGTAATCCCCAGTGTTGGATGGGAGATATTTGGATCATGGAGTAGCTCCCTCATGAGTAGTCTAGCACCATCCCCTTGGTGATAAGTTCTTGCTCTGAGTTCATGCAGATCTGGTTGTTTAAAAGAGCATGGAGGCCAGGCACAGTGGCTCACGCCTGTAATCCCAGCACTTTGGGAGGCTGAGGCCAGTGGATCACTTAAGGTCAGGAGTTCAAGTCCAGCCTGCCCAACATGGTGAAACCCCATCTCTACTAAAAATACAAAAGATTAGCTGGGCGTGGTGGCTTGTGCTTATAGTCCCAGCTACTTGGGAGCTGAGACATGAGAATCACTTGAACCCAGGAGGTGGAGGTTGCAGTGAGTTGACGTCGTGCCACTGCACTCCAGCCTAGTAAGAGTATGAGACTCCATCTCAAAAAACAAACAAACGAAACAAAAATTAGCCAGGTGTGGTGGCACACGCCTGTAATTCCAGCTACTAGGGGGACTGAGACGAGAATTGTTTGAACTTGGGAGGCGGGGGCTGCGGTGAGCCAAGATGACACCACTGCACTCTAGCCTGCGTAACAGAATGAGACTCTGTCTCAAAAAAGCAAAAACAGGCCGGGCGTGGTGGCTTACGCCTGTAATCCAAGCACTTTGGAGGCCAAGGCGGGTGGATCACCTGAGGTCGGGAGTTCAAAACCAGCTTGACCAACATGGTGAAACCCTGTCCTTAAAAAACAAAAAAAAACAGGGTCGGTGCGGTGGCTCATGCCTGTAATCTCAGCACTTTGGGAGGCTGAGGTGGGTGGATCGCAAGGTCTGCAGATCAAGACCATCCTGGCCAACATGGTGAAACACCGTCTCTACTAAAATAGAAAAAATTAGCTGGGCATGGTGGTGCATGCTTGTAGTCCCAGCACAGTAGAGCAGCATAGTAGCAAGAGCTGATAAAGTTCACAGTCACCAAGGTAGATTGCCAGTCTGAGGGCAGCCTTCCACAAGAACTGGAGCAAGGTCCTGCAACTCCTTTATCGGGAGGAGTGGCTCTCGCCCCAAGCCTGCCACACAGTGAGTATCTTTACGATACTGAACACTGCCACCTGGGCCATGGATTCTTGTCCTGTTATAACTGTTTTTCCCTTAAATCATGCTCTGCACTGTGTCTGCGCTAGGCATTCCTCCAATTATAAGCTGCTTATTCCTTAATTCATGCTCTGTACTGTGTCCACTCTAGGCATTCCTCCGATTATGAACTAAGATATAATTATAGGTATATATGTAGGGAAGTATTCTTTAGGCACTCATGCTATCAACTATTATGTGATTATATAGAGAGGATTATATAAAGGGATTCTTCAAGCCCTATTTCTATAAACTAATATATGATTATGTAAAGGATTATATAAAAGGAAGTAGCTGAGTAGTAACACTGTAAAGTGAGATATTCTTCAAGCCCTAACTGTGCCAGGATTCTGCTTAGCTCTTATTCCTCGGTGCCTATATGGGGGGTTACCCAGAGACAGCCACTGAGAACGTGGGGACCTCAGTCCCACAAGCCCAGGAACTCGATTCTGCCGAAAATCTGAATGAGCTTGAAAGCAGCTTCTTCCCAGAGCCTTCCAATGAGAGTTCGGGTGGGAGCTGGTGGAGCCATCCTGGATTTCTGACCAGGATGATCTGGGAAATAATGCATTTGTGTTTTTTTGTTTGTTTGTTTGCATTGTGTTAAGTTGCCAAGTTTGTGCCCATTTGTTATGGCAGTAACGGTACAGGGGCCAACAGGATAGACAGGACCGGAGTGAAAGAGTTGGGGGCCAGGCACAGTGGCTCAAGCCTGTAATCCCAGCACTTTGAGAGGCTGGGGTGGGAGGTTTTCTTGAGCCTAGGAGTTCAAGACCAGCCTGAGCAACATAAGGAGGCCCCATCTCTACAAATAATATAAAAATTAGCTGGGCGTGGCGGCGCATACCTGTGGCCCCAGCTGTTCGGGAGGCTGAGGCGAGAGGATCTCCTGAGCCTGGGAGGTTGAGGCTGCTGTGAGCCATGATTGTGCCACTGCACTCCAGTCTGGGTGACAGGGGAAGACCCTGTCTCAAAAAAAA
>NW_016107581.1:2726406-2736670 GCF_001604975.1 Cebus imitator | reverse complement strand
TTTCACCATGTTGGCCAGGCTGGTCTTGAACTCCTGACCTCAGGTAATCCACCCACCTTGGCCTCCCAAATTGCTAGGATTACAGGTGTGAGCCACTGCGCCCGGCTTTGTGGTACTTTGTTATGGCAGCCCTAGTGAAGTAATACTGTACTAACAGCTTGATAGGCCAGGCACGGGTGGCTCATGCCTGTCATCCCAGCACTTTGGGAGGCTGAGGAGGTGGATCATTTGAGGTCAGGAGTTCGAGACCAGCCAGGCCAACATGGTGAAACCCTGACTCTACTAAAAATACAAAAATTAGTTGGGTTTGGTGGTGTGTGCCTGTAATCCCAGCTATTTGGAGGCAGAGGCCGGTTTCACTATGTTGGCCAGGCTGGTCTCAAACCCCTGACCTCGTGATCCACCCGCTTCAGCCTCCCAAAGTGCTAGGATTATAGGCGTGAGCCACTGCGCCTGGCAGGAGCCTACTTCCCTCTCATGGGTAAAGCCCAGGGATGTTACCAAATATCCTACAGTGCACAGGGCAGCTCCACAACAGATTCTTCAGCCCCACGTGCCAATTACGCCAACCTCGAGAAATTTTGGTTTATGGAAAAGAGACTATAGGTATATTTATTGTATTATTAAAAAAAAACTTTTCTTGCCTGTAATCCCAGCACTTTGGGAGGCTGAGGCAGGTGGATCACAAGGTCAGGAGATCGAGACCATCCTGGTCAATATGGTGAAACCTGGTTTCTACTAAAAATACAAAAATTAGCCGGGCATAGTGGTAGGCGCTTGTAGTCCCAGCTACTGGGGAGGCTGAGGCAGGAGAATCGCTTGAACCTGGAAGGTGGAGATTGCGGTGAGCAAAGATGGTGCCACTACACTCCAGCCTGGGCAACAGAGTGAGGCTCCAAAAAAAAAAAATAAATAAAAAACATTTTTTACTTGGTATATCCTCAAAACAAAAACAAAAACAAAACACATTTTCTGTAAGTTTGAAATTTTTTTTGAGACAGAGTATCTCTCTCTATTGCCCAGGCTAGAGTGCAGTGGCATGATCTGGGCCCACTGTAGCCTCAACCTCCTTGGCTGAAGCAATCCTCCCACCTCAGCCTTCTGAGTAGCTGGAACCATGGCACGTGCCACCACACCTGACTACTTTTTGATATATATTTTTTGGAGACGGAGTCTCACTCTGTCCCCAAGGCTAGAGTGCAGTAGGGCGATCTTGGTTCACCGCAACCACCTCCTGCGTTCAAGCAATTTTCCTGCCTCAGCCTCCCGAGTAGCTGGAACTACAGGTGCTCGCCGCCACGCGCAGCCAATTGTTTTGTATTTTTAGTAGAAACAGGGTTTCACCATGCTGGGCAGGCTGGTCTCGAACTCCTGACCTCATGATCCACCCACCCCCACCTCAGCCTCCAAAAGTGCTGGGATTACAGGTGTGAGCTACCACTCCTGGCCGAGACTCTGCTTTAAAAAAGAAAAGAAAAAAAGAAAATGTTGAGGCCTGGATACTCTGAGGGTGGGGCATGTCCTAACCTTCCAGTCACCCTTGAAGTTCCCCTCTGCTGGCTGGATGGATGCCACCACCTTCTCAGAGATCAGCACCTCTCCTGTCTTGTTGTCTGTCACCTGTGAGGACCAGATGAGAGAGTGAGAGCAAACCTGCTTTCCTCCTCTGGCCTTCTTCCCTCCCAACTGATACTGCAGCACAAGGGATGGAGGGATGGAAGGATCCCAAGGGAACTCCAGGAAGGGCTTCCCTGCACAGGCACCTTGTCTATCTGGAGGTGGCTGGAGATGGTGTTGTTTCCCAGCTGGTGCTCCTTGTTCTCCTCTTGGTGGTAGTTTCTAGGGAGGGCCCAGAAGTCCATGGGGGCAGAGAAGAAGCTGTCCATGCCCCGAAGCAGGTCATCCTGTGGCCAGAGGAGGGACTGGTGAGCTGCTGGACCTCACATCTCCCCAGTACAGCCCCTTCTAGGATGTCCCCGAGGCCTTGCCCCTTGTCCCTCCCATCCCTTTTACTTTCTGCATTCCAACACTTAGGGCCTAACCTCTGGCCTCCATCCCCCATCTATTCTGTCTCTATTCTCAGTCTCTTTGCCTTACTATCCCTGCCCCTCTTCTGTCCCCAACCCCCTCTCCTCCTATCTCTTTCCCTAGTCTCTTTTATTTTTTTTGAGACAAAGTCTTACTCTGTTGCCCAGGCTGGAGTGCAGTGGTATGATCTTGGCTTACTGCAACCTGTGCTTCCCGGGTTCAAGTGATTCTCCTGCCTCTGCCTCCCAAGTAGCTGGGATTTCAGGTGCACACCACTGCACCCAGCTAATTTTTTTAATTCTTATTTTTTTTAGAGATGGGGTTTTTATCATGTTGGCCAGGCTGGTCTTGAACTCCTGACCTTATGATCTGCCCACCTCAGCCTCCCAAAGTGCTGGGATTACAGGAGTGAGCCACCGTGCCTGGCCATTCCCCAGTCTCTTGTCTCTTTCCCATCTCCCTCTCTCCTTGCCTGTTACCTTTCCTCTCTTATTTATGCATGTATATATTTATTTATTTAGGGACAGGGTCTTCTTGGTCTGTCACCCAGGCTGGAGTGCAGTGGCCTGATCATGGCTCACTGCAGTCAAGACCTCCTGGGCTCAAAGGACCCTTCCACCTCAGCCTCCCAAGTAGCTGGGGTTACAGGAACATGCTACTATGTGTGACTAATTTTTTTTTTTTTTTTTTNAATCCTGGGCTCATGAGAGCCTCCTGCCTCAACCTCCCTAGTAGTTAGGACTACAACTATACCACCATGCTTGGCATTAAAAATTTCTTTTTGTACAGGTGAGGGTCTCACTATGTTGCCCAGGCTGGTCTCCAACTACTGGGCTCAAGTGATCCTCCTGCCTTGGCCTCCCAAAGTGCTGGGATTACAGAAATTTGCCACCGTACTCGGCCCCTTCCCTCTTGCTATCCCTTGGTCTTCCTGTTGCCCTGTCTCTCTGTCTCATTGACTCTTGTCCTGTCTGTCCCCCTGAACCATCTCCCAGTCTGTGTGCTTGAACCTCTTCTTAATAATCCTCCCCCCCCACACCCCCGCCATTGCTTACTTTCAGGAAAAGTCGGCTAAAGCCTTGGAGCAGGCTTTGGAGGCCTGTAAGACCAAAGGAGCTCTCTTGGGCATCAGCATCGTGGATAGGTGCTGCAGTGGAGGGGGTCACCAGGGCAGAGAGGAGCAGCAGCAGGACCAGTGGGTACCGCATTGCCGGGGGAGGCGGGGAGGCTGTGGCAAGGGTCCAGGTCAGAGCCCCACCTCCTCACGGTTCCCACCACCCCCACAGTGACCATGGCCCCACCCAAGACGCCCCTCTCCAGCTCCTTGCCCAAGCTGCCTTCCCAGTCCAGGCAACTCCCACACTGCACTTATTTCCCCCACTGCTCCTTTCTTCTACTCCCACACCCTCCACCCTGCCAGGCCCCCTCTTCTCCCAGGTCCGGTTCTTCTGGGTTCTTTTTTTATTATTATTATTTTTTGAGATCCAGACTGTCGCCCAGGCTGGAGTACAGTGGCACAATCACAGCTCAGTGCAGCCTCGACCTCCCCAGTCTCAGGTGATTCTCCCACCTCAGCCCCCCGAAGTAGCTGGGACCACAGGCTTGCACCACCATGCCCGGCTAATTTTCGTATTTTTTGTAAAGACAGGGTTTCGACACATTGCCTAGGCTGGTCTCGAACTCCTGATCTTAGGCGATCTGCCCACCTGGGCCTCCCAGAGTGCTGGGATTACAGGCGTGAGCTACAGCACCCGGGCAGATCCAATGGTCTGTTTCCTCACTTTTGCCCACATTCACGACCAGATCGCAATCCTCACCTTCTACCACGCCCCGCCCCTTCTTCTGGGTTCCGCCTTTATGCTAGACCACAGCCCGTTCACTGGACTCCCGAACTCCGGCCGCCCACGGACTGTTAAAGCCAAACAGTTCTGGTCTCGAGCCCAGGTCTGGTCTCGAGCGTTGGTTGCTCTCTACGAGCGCTAGCCACGCCCCTATTGTTTGACCACGCCTCAAACTTGCTGGTCTCACCCTGGAGCCTCAGCCAATTCTTCATGACCTCGCCCTTGGTGACAGAGCCACCCCCCATTCTTCGTTCACCACACCTCTTAAGCCAGAGCGGCGAGTTCAGTGGCTGGCCACGCCCACACAATCAGACCACGCCCCTGTCGGTTGACCGGAGCCCTGGGGGCCCAGTCCTGTCTGCGTTTTCTGATTGCGGCCCTCTTTTCGGAGTTCCGCCCAATCGCAGGTGGCCACGCCCCTTGGCTTAACGCCACGCCCCTGCACGTGGGCCACGCCCTTGCTCTCCAGATCTTGCCCTTGGCACCCGGAGTTCCAGTCCTAGGTTCCTCCTGCTGGAGACGCCGGAATCCGAGAAGCCCTATTATTTATTTATTTATATTTATTTATTTATTTTTTAAGGCTCTATATGCTCTGACGAGCAGCCCTTTTAGTTCTCACTCTAATTTTGTATCTGTCTCGGGAGCTTTTTCTCCGTATCCCTTCTGGTTTTCCCTCTCCGGTTCCACTAAAACGTCCCGTTCTCTCCGGAAACCCTAAATCCAGTCGTCCATTTCATCTTCCAGGGAAACCGGAATCCGAGTTCCCTTTTCCCTGAGGACCCCAGGTCCGGACCCTAGCGCCCTCTAGTCCCGTAATTTTGAACACACAGCCCTTCACCCATAAGGAACCGGGCCCTAAGCCGTCTTTCCTCAAGGCGCCAGGGCTCTCTTGCCGGTCCTGGGACACCCGCCAGCCACCTCTAGTCCACTAACGCTTGTGGATGAGGAATCTGCACCTACGTGGGCCTCCAATAAACTCCCGGTGATCTTGCCCACGACTCTTAACTGTGTTGAGATTACACCGTGTTGTCATAGGAAACCCATTCCGAGACCCCAATCCTCAAAAACAAAAACAAAAACAAAACAAAACAAAAACTTCACTATTATAACCAAAAAAAAACGACAATCACACATTTAAGTAAAAAAAAAAAAAAAAAAGCAGGGCTGAACAGTAAAGATTCATTATACTCGTATCACTTCCACACTCCCCAATACACAAACACTAGAGGGTAGCCGGGATTCCAGAAACCCCAGCCCCGTCCCTTCTCAGACTCAGGAGTCCGTATCTCCAGCCCCATACTCCCCCAGACCCAGGAGTCCCAGCCCCTAGCCTCTCCTCCCTCAGACCAGGGGTTCCTGGCTCCCATCAACCTCTTCCCTCCCACCTGGAGTCCGAAGCCCCAACCTCGCTCCTTTCCCAAGCATCCAAATCTACCAGCCCCGAGATAGACTTATTTCTCCCGAAGCAAAAATCCTCCCCCAAACTGTCACCGTCGGATACCCCTTCCCGCTGTCTGCCGCCCGGGCCCGCCCCCCCTCCGGTCCCTCCCACTTTTCCCAAACAAAGCTCCCGGCAACTTTCTCCCTCGCAGCGCCCCGCCCGCCCGCGGCTCCCCAGCCCCTGGCCGGGAGGTAGGAAGGCGCCGGCGGGAGTCGGGTATCCTGCTTTGGGGTGTGTGAGTTGGGGTGGGGAGTGGCTGGTTAGGAGGTGAGCCGTGCGTTTGCGGGACCCTCTCTGAACGGCTTGCCGCCCTCTTTTTGCCCGGGGCCCCGAGTTTGCGCCCCAGACCCAGCCTTAGGGAGGATTGGGAACTCTGGTCGGAGTTAGGGTGCCTGCGGCTGGGTCTGAGTTTGGGCGTGCGCATAGGAGCGGGTGCGGGCCGAGGGCGCTGGCGGGGTGTGGGGCGTGCAAGTGTCTGCGCGGTGTCACTTTGGAGTGAGAAGGACCCAGTGTGTAATCTTGGGGGCATCTGGTCCTTCTTACGAAGAAGGGAGGGCCCCTGGGGTGGCCGAGGGGAGGTGACGGGGCTTTCTGGTTCTTAAGTCTTGCCTCTTTGGAGGTTTAGGGTCTGGGGCGGGAAATTAGGGGGACCTTTCTTACCCGGCTCCACCGTCCCTTTGTCTGGCCACATGGGGGAGGGCTGGGCTGGGATTTTGGCCTACGGGGGTCCTGAACGCCGCAGCGTCAGTGGGCTTGGCCTGGGGTCTTTGTCTGCTAGGGTCCGCGAGAGGAGGGGAATGGGGGCCTGGACTCTGGGGTCCTGGGAAAGCTGTGGAGGACATGGAGCCTCCGGGGAGGCGGGATCTGACTGTATTGGAAAAAGTTTTCCCTGTTCCCGGCCTCCGGAAAGTCGCTGGGAACTTGAGTTGGATCTGAGCCCACGGTGCACGGGGGAGGGGAGGAGAGGGGCGGGGCTCGGGGCCGGAGGGGTGTCGCCCTGGCCGGCCGGCACCTCCCCTGATGGGGGTTGTGGGAAGCTGGGGGAGGGGACGCCTGGGCCCTTTGTTCTGGCTCTCCTGATGGCAGGGCGCCCCTGTCCCTCAGCCTGTGGTTCTGTGGGTCTCTCCTGGTCTCGGCCTCAGCTGCTGCCCTGAGTCTCTGTCCCTGCCCTCTCTAGGTCTCCGTCTCTCTATCTGGGTCTCTTGTTGCCCTCTCTCTGGATCTCTTTCTCTTTCTCTCTCTGGGTCTCTGTCCCCCACTTCCTCCCCCACCCCACCATCTCCTCTCTGGGTCTCTGTCCCCCTCTCTCTCTGGGTCTCTGTCCCTCTGTCTCTCTGGGTCTGTCTCCCTCTCTCTCTGGGTCTCTAGCCCCCTCTCTCTGGGTCTCTGTCCCCTCTCTCTGGGTCTCTGTCCCCCTCTCTCTCTGGGTCTGTCCCCCTCTCTCTCTAGGCCTCCTCTCAACCTTACTTGGCCCCTCTTCTTGCAGCTGCTGCTCACATCCTCACACCTGTTCTGGGGGTGGGACGGGGAAAGTTTCACCACACCCTCCTTCCCTGCCACTAGCTCTTGCCTCCTGTCTTTTTTAAACCCATAATTCATACCCTAACCTTTAGCCCTCATGGCCCTTGGCATTCCTCTGGGGTAATCACTCTAGTGTAATCAATGTGGTTGACTTCATCACAATTCAAGTTCCTCTGCAAACTCAGAGAACACATCCATTCTCGGCTTTCCTAGAAATCCAGCTCCTTCTCCTCCCTCAGACTCAGGAGTCCAGGCCCCCAGCCCCTCCTCCCTCAGACCCAGGAGTACCCCCCAGCTCCTCCTCCCTCAGACCCAAGAGTCCAGGCCCCCAGCTCCCTCCTCCTGGAGACCCAGCGGTCCAGAGGCCCAGCCCTCTCAGCTTCAAGTCCCTGGAGGGTGGGATTCGGGGGAAGCTTGCTGAGTTCTGTGTTCTCCAGGCCCAGATGGGGGAACCCCGGGCTGGGGCCCCCCTGGATGATGGCAGCGGCTGGACAGGCAGTGAGGAAGGCAGTGAGGAGGGTACCGGCGGCAGTGAGGGGGCCGGGGGTGATGGGGGCCCGGATGCAGAGGGGGTGTGGAGTCCAGACATTGAGCAGAGCTTCCAGGAGGCCCTGGCCATCTACCCACCCTGCGGCCGCCGGAAAATTATTTTGTCCGATGAAGGCAAGATGTATGGTGAGTCTGCTCCTGTCTTTTGCCCTGCCCCCACCCCCCATGAATAATGACAGTAAACAGTGCTTATGGAGCTCTAACAGCTGCTCATGGGAACATTTATTACAGCCTCACAATGACTCTGAAGTAGGAGCTAGCATCACCGTTGCACAGATGAGGAAACTGAGGCGCAGATAGGTTAAGTGATTTGCTTATGGTCACACAGAGCTAGTGCGTGATGGAGCTGGGATTTGAACCCAAGCAGTACGGCTTCCATGTAGCGGAGGGGACCCACAGCCAGTTACTGCAGACCTTTGGGGACCCTTGCTGCTCTCTTCTCTGGTGTCCTTGCTGTGGGGAAGTTCTGCTGAAGGTCTAACTCTGTGACTTCTTTGAATCCTCAGGTCGAAATGAACTGATCGCCCGCTACATCAAGCTGAGAACGGGGAAGACCCGAACTCGAAAACAGGTCTCAGAACTGACTTGTGGGCTCCTGTCTGGGATGGGCCGGTCTTAGGGTCATCCTCCTATGGGCAGGTTCAGGTTCAAGGAAGAAACTGGTTCCTGGCCCGGCACGGTGGCTCACGCCTGTAAACTTTGCGAGGCTGAGGTGGGCAGATCACCCAAGGTCAGGAGTTCAAGACCAGCCTGGCCAACATAGTGAAACCCCGTCTCTACTGAAAATACAAAAGTTAGCCAGGTGTAGTGGCAGGTGCCTGTAATCCCAGCTACTCAGGAGGCTGAGGCAGGAGAATCGCTTGAACCTGGGAGGCAGAGGTTGCAGTGAGCCGAGATAATGTCGTTGCACTGCAGCGTGACGGACAAAAGCGAGACTGAGTCTTTAAAAAAAAAAAAAAAGGGGCTGGGCGCAGTTTCTCACACCTGTAATCCCAGCACTTTGGGAGGCCGAGGTGGGCAGATCGCCTGAGGTGGGGAGTTTGAGAACAGCCTGACCGACGTGGAGAAACCCCGTCTCTACTAAAAATACAAAATTAGCCGGGGTGGCACATGCCTGTAATCCCAGCTACTCTGGAGGCTGAGGCAGGAGAATTGCTTGAACGGGAGGCGGAGGTTGCCGTGAGCCACATAGCGCCACTGCACTCCAGCCTGGGCGACAGGAGCGAAAACTCTTGTCAAAAAAAAAAAAGAAAAGAAAAGAAGCTAGTTCCTGTGCTTTCATCTGTCTTCTCGGTGTGTGCATTAATCGATTGGTGTTGCTATGAAGAATTACCCTAGGCTGGGTTATTTATATATTTGTTTATTTATTTTTTGAAATGGAGTCTAGCTCTGTCACCCAGGCTGGAGTGCAGTGGAGCGATCTTGGCTCACTGCAACCTCTACCTCCCGGGTTCAAACAATTCTGTCTCAGCTTCCTGAGTAGCAGGGATTATAGGCATGTACCACCACGCCTGGCTAATTTTTTTATTTTTAGTAGAGACGGGGTTTCACCATGTTGACCAGGATGGTCTCGATCTCTTGACCCCGTGATCCACCCGCCTCGGCCTCCCAAAGTGCTGGGATTACAGGCTTGAGCCACCGCGCCCGGCCAATTTTGTATTTTTAATAGAGACGGGCTTTCTCTATGTTTGTCTCAGGCTGGTAAACTCCCAACCTCAGGTGATCCACCTGCCTTGGCCTCCCAAAGTGCTGGGATTACAGGCATGAGCCACTGCGCCTGGCCTAAACAACCAGATATTGAGTGAACTGAGAGAGAAGTCACTCATCATCAAGGAGATGGTGCTAAGCCATTCATGAGGGGTTTGCCTCCATGATCCGATCCCACCAGGCCTCACCTCCAGCATTGGAGATCGCATTTCAGCATGAGATTTGGAGGGGACAAACATCTGAACTGTAACAGCACGTCTGTTAGCATGCTTTCACTGTGCCTATTTGGGGATCGATCGTTTTTCTAGCAGTTGTTTTAGAGCCAGAGGAGCCACGGAGAGCATGGTGGAGGGGAAGGAAGCCTGGGTGGGATGGGCCCGGGGAGGATCTGTAGTGTTCGTCAGCTCCTTTATGGACATCTGTGTTCGCACGATCCCGAGTTGGTCCTCATCTTCAGTGTGGTTTTTTTTTTTTTTTTTTTTTGAGACAAAATCTCGCTCTTGTCGCCTAGGCTAGAGTGTAATGGTGGGATCTCGACTCACTGCAACCTCTGCCCCTGGGTTCAAGCAATTCTCCTGCCTCAGCCTCCCCAGTAGCTGGGATCACAGGCATGTGCCACCAGCACGTCTGGCTAATTTTTGTATTTTTAGTAGAGATGGGGTTTCACCATGTTGGCCAGGCTGGTTTTGAACTCCTGACCTTGTGATCCACCCGCCTCAGCTTCCCAAAATGCTGGGTTACAGGCCACCGCATCTGGCCTTGTCTTCAATGTGTTTGTCACCTTTCGTGTTGCAGCAGCTCCGTGAGGCACCTGCGGGGAGAGAAGGGGCAGTGAGCACAGGGCAGGAGCCCGTGGCCTGAATCTGCTTCTGTGTTGATCCTTCCAGGTTTCTAGTCACATCCAGGTTTTGGCCCGAAGGAAATCGAGGGAAATACAGTCCAAGTTGAAGGTAGGGACCAACGGAGACATCCTGAGAGGGGGACAGAGACTTGTCAGGAGGATTGAGACCCAGAGAGAGAGGGACAGAGACCCAGAGACAGAAGGGGACAGAGACCCAGAGAGAGGGGGACAGAGACCCAGAGAGGGAGGGGGACAGAGACCCAGAAAGAGAGGGGGACAGAGACCCAGAGAGAGAGGGACCAGAGACCCAGAGAGAGAGGGGGACAGAGACCCAGA
>NW_016107581.1:2718777-2726346 GCF_001604975.1 Cebus imitator | reverse complement strand
CAGAGACCCAGAGAGAGAGGGGGACAGAGACCCAGAAAGAGAGGGGGACAGAGACCCAGAGAGAGAGAGGGGGACAGAGACCCAGAGAGAGGGGACAGAGACCCAGAGAGAGGGGGACAGAGGCCCAGAGAGAGGGGGACAGAGACCCAGAGAGAGAGGGGGACAGAGACCCAGAGAGAGAGGGGGACAGAGACCCAGAGAGAGAGGGACAGAAACACAGAGAGAGAGAGGGACAGAGGCCTCAGGTGAGGGACCTCTGGACGGGGCAGAGCGTGCAGGCATCTTGGGTGGGGAGTCAGTGGCCACAAAGGGAGCTGGATAGGGATGGTGATGCAGTCGCTGAGACCCTGGGCAGGGAGTGGTGGCATGGAGGGGCTAAAGGTTTCGCTCAGGATGGCGGGAAGGATGAGCCGTCGGTCCTCTCCCTTGGCTACTGTTCTTGTCCCCTCCCTTCCCTCAGCTCCTGTCCCTCCTTTCCCTCTTCCTGGCGGTCTCATTCTTCCCCCTCTTCCCCGTCTCGTGCTGTGAAGGCCTCTTCATCTCCCCTGGTTTCTTTTCCCGTTTCCTGGGCTTCGTGTGGCCTGCCTGCTCTTTTCATGACCATAAATCTTCATTTCCTGGTGGAGATTCCCTGTCCGTTTTCTTTTCCTCATCCTTTGGATTTCCGGGCTTCTCCTGGCCTGAGACCCTCATTTTCTTCCCCTTCTGGTTGTGCAGGGTTTTTCTGTCTCTTTTTCTGGATTTGGGGACAGTCGTTTTCTGGGGGGGTGTGTTTGTGTGTGTGTGTGTGTGTGTGTGTGTGTGTGTGTTTTGAGATGGAGTCTCCTGTTGCCCAGGCTGGAGTGCAGTGGTGCAATCTCAGTTCACTGCAACCTCTGCCACCTGGGTTCAAGTGATGCCTCTCGAGTAGCAGGGATTACAGGCACACTCCACCGCATCCAGCTAATTTTTTGTATTTTTAACAGAGATGGTGTTTCACCACGTTGGCCAGGATGGTCTCTGTCTCTTGACCTCGTGATCTGCCTGTGTTGGCCTCCCAAAGTGTTGGGATTACAGGCGTGAGCCACCACGCCCAGCCAGCTTCCTGTTATTTTGTGTGTGGGGTGTGTGTGTGTGTGTGTGTGTGTTTTAAATACCCAGACGCTTTCCCTTTCTTTCTCTCTAGATCTGAAACCCTTCCTTTTCGTTCTGTTCTCAGCCTTCTCTGTTACCTATCAGTCCTGTCTGGATTAGGAAACATTCACCTCGTCTCTGAAATTCTCATTTCCTGTCACCTGGACATTTGGGAACCTTCTGGCTTTCCTTGTTCTGGAAACCCTCATCGCTGTCTTTCTGGGCAGGGAGCCCCTTTTCTCCTCCAGGGCTGGCCACCTCCACTTCCTGTTCCGCATCCATGCCCTGGCATTGCTCAGCTCAGGGTGGCGGGGCTGTCCGGGCGGGTAGGGCAGGGAGGTGGGGGAGTCCAGGCCACACTTCCTAAGTCATGTTTTCTTTCCTCCTTTGGCACCCTCCCCCACCCCCACGGGCAGGCCCTGAATGTGGTAAGTCCCCCTGCCCATCCTACCACCCACGTTCACTCCAGACTAGTACCCCGTCCTGAAGAGGGGCAGAGGGCTGTGGTGAGAGGCTCAACCCTCCCCCAACCCTTTGCCTTTTTTTTGGAGACAGGGTCTCGCTCTGTTGCCCAAGCTGGAATGCAGGGGCGTGATCTCCACTCACGGCAACCTCTGCCTCCTGGGTTCCAGCAATTCTCGTGCCTCAGCCTCCCTAGTAGCTGGGATTATGGGCGTGCGCCATCACACCCGGCTAATTTTTGTATTTTTAGTAAAGACGGGGTTTCACCATGTTGGCCAGACTGATCTTGAACTCCTGACCTCAAGTGATCTGCCCACCTTGGCCTCCCAAAGTGCTGGGATTACAGGCGTGAGCCACTGTACCCGGGCACCAACCCTTTGCCTTGACTCCCCACCTCTGCACCTCCCCATTCTCACCCCTCCCCAGCATCGTCCCCTCTTGCCATGTTGACTGGCATGCCCCACTCACGGGAACTTCCACCTCTTCCTCCAGGACCAGGTTTCCAAGGACAAGGCTTTCCAGACAATGGCGACCATGTCCTCTGCCCAGCTCATCTCTGCACCTTCCCTGCAGGCCAAACTGGGTCCCACCGGGCCTCAGGTGGTCCAGGTTGGGGACTGTGGGACTTGGGGTCAAAGGGGGATGGATGGGACTGCAGCTGTCCACAGGGGACTGACTAACCATTTTTCTTTGTGTCCTCTCCAGGCCTCTGAGCTTTTCCAGTTTTGGTCTGGGGGCTCTGGACCCCCCTGGAATGTTCCAGAGTGAGTACTATGTGTCCTGGTTCTGCACCTGCTCCCCACCCTCACAGCCTGACAGAGACCACTCTTACTCCACCTTCTAGCTCCCATCTCCCCCCTTTTATTTATTTATTGAGATGCAGTCTTACTCTTTTGCCCAGGCTGGGGGCCAGTGGCACCATCTCAGCTCATTGCAACTTCACCTCCTGGGTTCAAGTGATTGTCCTGTCTCAGCCTTCCAAGTAGATGGAATTACAGGTGCCCACTGCCATGCCCAACTAATTTTTGTATTTTCAGTAGAGATAGGGTTTTGCCACGTTGGCCAGGCTGGTCTCGAACTCCTGGTCTCCATTGATTCGCTCACTTTGGCCTCCCAAATGCTGGGATTACAGGTGTGAGCCACTGCGCCTGGCCCATCTCCCTTTTGAACACAGAGTGTGGAGCCAGGTTACTGGATTTGAATCCTAGCTCCGCCCTTTCTTGGTTATAGGCCTTTGGGTAGGTGACTTCAATGCTCAAAGCCTCAGTTTCCTCATCTCTAAAATGGGAATAATAATAGTAGCTCCCTATAACTCGATCAAGACAGTTGAAGGTAAGCAAAAAAAAGGTAATAATAGTAATAAGAATGGTCGCTTCCCCACTGTGTTGGTGTTGGAATAAATGAGGTGTTTTTTTTTTTTTTTTTTTTTTTTTTAAATAAAGACAGGGTTTCATCATGTTGGCCAGGCTGGTCTTGAACTCCTGACCTCAGTTGATCCGCCCGCCTGTTTTTTGTTTTGTTTTGTTTTGTTTTTTTTTGAGATGGAGTCTCAACTCTGTCACCTAGACTGGGGTACAGTGGCGCGATCTCGGCTCACTGCAATCTCCACCTCCTGGGTGCAAGCAATTCTCCTGCCTCAGCCTCCTGAGTAGCTGGGACTACAGTCGCCTGCCACCATGACTGACCTTGTGATTCACCTGCCTTGGCCTCCCAAAATGTTAGGATTACAGGCGGGAGCCACCGCGCCCAGCCTCCTTGAGGTGGTCCTTGGACCTGAGAGTAGAACAGAGGGTATAATCTTCTTTTAGATTCAGAAGAAAGAAAATGGGTCCAGAGGTAAGTGGGAGTATCCTTTCCAGTTCTGGGGGGCCTTGAGGTGACTGGATGTGTTTCTAGCCTGCAAGAATAGAAATGGGCCCCAGAAGATCATGGGAAGTCCTTTTTTTCTTCTTTCTTTCTTTTTTTTTTTTTTTTTTAACAGGATCTTGCGCTGTTGCCTAGTGTGGTGGCATGATCATGGCTCACTGCAGCCTCAGCCTCCTGGGCTCAAGCAATCTTCCTGCCTCAGTATCCCGAGTAGCTGAGTCTACAGGCATGCGCTTCCATGCCTGGCTGATTTTTTGATTTTTTTTGGTAAAGATGGAGTCTTGCTATGTTGGCCAGGCTGGTCTCAAACTCCTGGGCTCAAGTGATTCCCCTGCCTTGACCTCCAAAAGTGCTGGAATTTCAGGCATGAGCCACCATGCTGGGCTGGGGTGTATTTTTCAGCCCAGAGAGGAGCTGATGGATCCAGGCTACACATTGGTTGGGTAGTGTGGCTGTCGGACGGTAGACAGGAGTGTTGACAGTATTGCCAGAGTGCCAGAGGAAGAGTGCGGTGAGGGCCAGGCATGGTGGCTCATGTCTGTAATCCCAGCACTTCGGGAGGCCGAGGTGGGGGCATCACGTGGTTAGGAGACCAAGACCATCCTAGCCATCATGGTGAAACCTGGTCTCTACTAAAAACACACAAAAAAATTTAGCCGGGCGTGGGGCGTGCCCCTGTAGTCCCAGCTACTCAGGAGGCTGAGGCAGGAGAATCACTTGAACCCAGGAGGCGGAGGTTGCAGTGAGCCGAGACCTCGACACTGTACTCCAGCCCGGGCGATAGAGCTAGACACCGTCTCAAAAACAACAAAAAAAGAAAGAGTGCAGTGACAGGCTGTGAGATCCAGACTGGGAGAGAAGGAAGGTCACTGGGGGGCTGCTGCTGAATGGGGACTTGGGAAGCATCAGATCAAGTCCCTGGGGGGTGAGGGTTTGCAGGGGAGGGTGCCGAGCTGGAAGGTGGGGGGTTGGGCAGGCACCGCCCTGAGCCTCGGGTTTCCGTGTTCATGGAGCTGTCAGTCAAATGGAGTAAATGAGTGTTAATCAAATCATCACCTGCATAAATGGAAAACTGAAGAGTGTGTGAGGTGCTGTGAAGAACCACAGCAGGTTCTGGGGTAGAGGAGAAAGTTCTAGGGGTTTCTCTGAGAAGGTAACATTGAAGCCTGGGAGTGGGAGGCTGGGTACGGTGGCTCAGGCCTATAATTCTAGCACTTTGGGAGGCCAAGGTGGGTGGATCACCTGAGGTCAAGAGTTCGAGACCAGCCTGGCCAACATGGTGAAACCTCATCTCTAGTGTGAGACTTCTGTCTCAAAGGAAAAAAAAGAACGGGAGTGGGAATGTATTAGGCAGAGAGAATAGCATGTGGCAAGGTTCTGAGATAGGAGATCTTGCTGGGTTCCAAGAAGCTAGAGGAGGCCAGTCCAGTATTTGCTGAGTGCCTGCTAAGTGCCTGATTCTGTGCTTGGTTTGGGGGTCACAACAGTGAGTAAGACAGGTGGAATCCCTGCCTTCATGGAGCTTCATATGTTTAGGGCCGGGATGAGACAGACAATAAACAGAGAAATGAAGAATTAAGAAAACGAGGCCGGGTGTGGTGGCTCTCACGCCTGTAATCCTAGCACTGGTTTCTTTTTTTCTCTTCTCTTTTTTTTTTTTTTGAGATGGAGTCTTGCTGTGTCACCCAGGGGTGTAATGGCATGATCTCTGCTCACTGCACCCTCTGTCTCCCAGGCTCTAGCAAATCTGCCTCAGCCTCCTAAGTCACTGGGATTACAGGTCCCTGCCACCATGCCCAACTAATTTTTGTATTTTTAGAAGAGATGGGGTTTGAGCATGTTGGCCAGGCTGGTCTCGAACTCCTGACCTCAAGTGATCCACCCACCTCGGCCTCCCAAAGTGCTGGGATTACAGGTCTGAGCCACCACGCCCGGCCGGTTTCTCTTCTCTTTCCGACATTTTGTGAGAGATACCGGGCTGAGACTGACCTGGGTTCCAGTCCCTGCTCCGCTGCATCTCAGCTGTGTGACTTTGGGCAGGTCAGTTGACCCTCTATACCTCAGTTTCCTCATTTGTACAATGAGAAGAGCAGTGATTCTACCTTCCTCGTGGGCTGTGAGCCTTCAGTGAGATCGTGCACAAAATGCATTAGCACAGGGTCTGGCCTGTGGCCTCTCAGTGTACATTTGCTGGTGACATTAGCATCTTTCTACCTCACTAACCCCTGGCTTCCTTTCTCCCTCAGCGTGAAGCCATTCTCACAGACACCGTTCTCCTTGTCACTTACTCCTCCATCTACTGACCTCCCAGGTAAGATCCTTCGGTCCACCCTTCCTTGTCTTCCCTGTCTCTCTTCGACCCCTACTGCCTTTCCTCAACCGTCCATCAACTGAGGATACATTCCTTTTTTTTTTTTGGAGACGGAGTCTTGCTCTGTTACCAGGCTGGAGTACAGTGGTACGATCTCGACTCACTGCGACCTTTACCACCTGGGTTCAAGTGATTCTCCTGCCTCAGCCTCCCCAGTAGCTGGGACTATAGGTGCACATGACCACACCCAGCTAATTTTTGTAATTTTATAGAGATGGGATTTTACCATGTTGGTCAGGATGGTCTCGATCTCTTGAACTCGTGATCTGCACGCCTTGGCCTCCCAAAGTGCTGGGATTACAGGCATGAGCCACCGTGCCTGGCCAATTGGGGGATACATTCTTACTGAAGCCCAGCTTTGAGGCAGGGTGTGTGTGTTGTGGGCAGGGAGCAAGGTGGTTCTGGAGAGCTGAGTGGTGGAATGTGTGATGGTTAAGAGTGTGGTCTTTGTAGCCATGCACACTGGGTTTGTGTTCTGCCACTTGCTAGCTTATGAGACATTGGGGAGGTGTGTTAGTCAAGATGCTTTCACCTGCAGGTGATAGAAATCCAAATCAAGCCAGCTGAAGTAACGTTTCAAAAAAGAAGAGGCCCGGTGTCGGGGCTCATGCCTGTAATTCCCAGCACTGTGGGAGGCCAAGTTGGGTGGATCACCTGAGGTCAGGAGTTCAAGACCATCCTGGCCAACATGGTGAAACCCCGCCTTTACTGAAAATACAAAGATTAGCCAGGTGTGGTGGCATGTGCATGTAACCACAGCTTCTCAGGAGGCTGAGGCAGGAGAATTGCTTGAATTTGGGAGGCAGAGGTTGCAGTGAGCTGAGATTGCACCACTGCACTCCAGCCTGGGTGACAGAGTGAGATTCCTTCTCCGAAAAAGAAAAAAGAAAGAAAAATTTATTGATTTATTGGCTCCAGTAACTGATAATTCAGCATTGTGCTTCAGGCATAGCTGGATCCAGCAGCTTGAGTCATGGCATCAGGAATTACTTTGGTCTGCTTTCCACTGTGGTGGCTTCATTTCCAGGCAGACTCAGCTACTTGACAGCAAAGGTGGCTTCTGGGAGTCCATGCTGATATGGCTCTGAGAACTCAGATCAGTGAAAGAGGGAGTCCCTAGTTCCCTTAGTTTCCATAGATTTATCAATTAGGAATACTTTTGGCTGCAAGTAACAGAAGACCCAAATTGACAATGCCTTAAATAGTAAAAGCATTCATGTCATGAGTCCACACAATAAAAAGACTGGAGGTGGGCTGTTCCCGTGTGGACTTAGCAATATCAGGACTGGCATCTCTGCAGTTCCCCTGATGGCTGTCTGATTGTCCCAAGATGGCTGTTGCAACTCCAGGCGCCATATCTGTGTTGGTTTATTTGCATTGCTATAAAGGAATGCCTGAGACTGGATGATTTATGTGGAAAAGAGGTTTTTTTTTTTTGTTCACAGTTCTGCAGGCTGTACAGAAAGCACGTTGCCGGCCTCTGCTTCTGGTGAGGGCCTCAGGAAGCTTAGGATCATGGTGGAAGGGGAAGGAGAGCCACCATGTCACATGGCGAGAGGGAGCAAGGCAGTGAGGCCGGGCTCCTTTAAACAACCAGCTCACATCAGCTCAAAGAGTGAGAACTCACTCATTACTATTTAGGGAGGGTACCAAGACATTCATGAGGGATCCGCCCCCACCACCCATACACTTCCCATCAGGCCCCATCTCCAACCTTGGGGATCACATTTCTTTCTTTCTTTTTTTTTTTTTTTTTT
>NW_016107581.1:2689837-2718607 GCF_001604975.1 Cebus imitator | reverse complement strand
AGGTTCAAGCGATTCTCCTGCTTCGGCCTCCCAAGTAGCTGGGATTACAGGCACCTGCCACCACGCCTGACTAATTTTTTGTATTTTTAGCGGAGACAGGGTTTCACCGTGTTAGCCAGGATGGGCTCAATCTCCTGACCTTGTAATCCACCTGCCTTAGCTTCCCAAAGTTCTGGGATTACAGGCATGAGCCACGGCCAGGGATCACATTTCAACATGAGATTTGGAGGGGACAAATATCCAAACCATATCAGTGTCCCAAGCAGGACTTGGCCAGGGCCAAAAGCTTTTTCCTCCCAAAGTTCTGTCTTTTTCATTCAGGAAGAAACTCCTTCCCAGAAGCCCCCCAGCAGATTTCCCCTAACGTCTCATTGGCTAGGACTGTGTCACATGGCCACCTCTAACTGCAAGGGAGGCTGGGAAAGTGAGTATTTAGCTTTTTCAGCTTCTAAGTGGAGGCAGGCAAGAGACAACAGTACCTGATATATTCAATAAATGTTAGCAATTTGTATTGTTCTTTCTTCTCTCTCTCTAGGGTACGAGCCCCCCCAAGCCCTCTCACCCCTGCCCCCACCTGCCCCATCACCCCCAGCCTGGCAGGCTCGGGCCCTGGGCACTGCCCGGTTGCAGCTGGTAGAGTTCTCAGCCTTTGTGGAACCGCCGGATGCAGTTGATTCTGTGAGTGAAATTTAGGTATAGTCACTGAGGGATTTTGGAATATAGAGGGTGACAGGGAGTGAAGGTATAAAGTCACGGTTCTCAAACTTTAGCATGTATCAGAATCATCTGGAGGGCTTCTTAAAACAGAGATTGCTGGGCCCCATCCCCAGCATTTCTGATTTGCTAGATGTGATGTGGGGCTCGAGAATTTGTGTTTCTAATAAGCTACCAGGTAAGTTGTGGCAGCTGGTCCGGGGACCGTACTTTGAGAACTAGTAGCATAAAGAACTGGAAGGTCATGGGGTGACAAGTTGGGAAGGTCAGAAAAACTCCTCAGGACATAATTTATTCATTCATCAAACGTGTTTGAATTTCTACTGTTCATTAGGCTTTGTGATGCATCCTAGTAACTTGGAAAAGGTCTTATTTCTGTGCTTGAGCTTCTCCTGGGCTAGGATGGAGTGGGCTGTTAGAAGAAACAGCTCCTAACTCTTAGGGACTGAACGCCAGATAAATTTCATGTAACATTTCAATGTAAGTTCAGCAGAAACTTACACTGGCACTCAAGTGATTTGGGAGTATAGGCTCCTTCCATTTTGTGGTCTGCCATTTTCTGAGGCTTCAGAATGTGCTGATGGAGCCTCTGCATCTGCCCAGCAGATGGAGGAAGGGAGAGAGTTAAGATTATGCAGGAGGTTTTAGGAGTCTGGCTTGGATGTGTCAACTGTCAGACCTGGTCACATCCCATTGACCAGAACTTAGTCATGTGGTCGCACCTAACTGCAAAGCAGCCTGGGAAATGTAGTTTTGCACTGTCAAGGACCCAGGATTTGTGAACACATAGCTATCTTTGCCACACCATATAAACATCAGTCAAAACATTAATCATAAGACCTCTGTGGATTCCCATTCATTCACACTCATCCATCCACTGAACATTTATGAGTACCTGCTGTATATAAAACCAGGCCTAGGGAGTGTGAGCTTTGTTCTGAGGGTGCTGGGGAGTTATGAGAGGGCTATGACCAGCAGAGGGCCAGGGTCAGCTCTGGAACCACGTGAGGGATGAACTGGGGAGGCCAGGTTGGAGGCTGGGGTGAGGGTGGGAGGCCTGAGATGAGGCTGAGGCAGCGAGGATGGAGTTGAGAGGGTGCGGCAGGGAGCTGGGGACTATGGGACTGCTGGGGCTGCAGGGGACTGTGAGTGCAGGAGCAGGAGTGGGGGGACAGTGGGTGGAGGGCTGGCCCAGTGCTGGGTGGACAGTGTGGAACAGTGGAGAGCTGTGGGATGGTCACGGCATCATGTAGGCTCAGGCAGCCTGGGCTGGAGGTCCAGCCCACCTCCAACTTCTCACCCACGGCCAACCCTCCTCAGTACCAGAGGCACCTGTTCGTGCACATCAGCCAGCACTGCCCCAGCCCCGGAGCACCGCCGCTCGAGAGCGTGGACGTCCGGCAGATCTATGACAAATTCCCCGAGAAAAAGGGTGGCCTCCGGGAGCTGTATGATCGTGGGCCCCCCCACGCCTTCTTCCTGGTCAAGTTCTGGGTAAGTTTTCACAGCAAAACCCAAAGTGTTCACAAATCCTTTGGTGTCCCAGCAGAGGCCTCTGGCCCTAAGACACAGTCGCATGCCCTAAGACAGACAGTCGCGAGCCCTACAAGGTCAGTCTGGGACATACCGGTCAGTCCTCATGGCTTGGAGTGTCAGCCCTCTTTGCCACAAGGAACACCGAGGAGGGCGGCCCCCAGGGTGGGTTGGAGGCGCTGGGGCCTCCCTGGATCCCACTAGACATTGCCACATGTAACTGATATGCTTAGTTACCCGGCTGTATAACTCATATGGTCCTGGGCATTGGTTTGCCTCATTTCAGGCTTCTCTGTGCCCCACCTGACTGCATCAAGCCTTGCTGCTAAGAAACGGTCCCCTTGCCTTAGCCAGTGGACTTGTGGAGGCTCTGGTCTCTAAAGAGGGGACTGATGCTTTGTGTCAGTTCCACCAGACCTTGTTGCTAGAGAATGGCTTTGAGAAGTGATTGAAGGAGCCACGGAGTGGCTTTGTCGATTCCCGTATTTATTTATTTATTCATTCCTTTATTTTTGAGACAGAGTCTCACTGTCACCCAGGCTGGAGTGCAGTGAGTGGATCTCACTGCAACCTCTGCCTCCCAGGTTCAAGCGATTCTCCTGCCTCAGCCTCCCGAGTAGCTGGGACTACAGGAGCCTGTCACCACATCTGGTTAATTTTGTATATTTGGTAGAGATGGGATTTTACCATGTTGGCCAGGCTGGTCTCAAACTCCTGGCCTCAAATGATGCTCCCCCCTTGGCCTCTCAAAGTGCTGGGATTACAGGCATGAGCCACGGTGCCCGGCCAAGTCCTGTATTTATGTAGCAATCATTTATTAAGCACTTTTTTTTTTTTTAAAGATGGGTTTCACCATGTTGGTCAGGCTGGTCTTGAACTCCCAACCTCAGGTGATCCACCCGCCTTGGCCTCTAAAATGCTTGGATTACAGGCGTGAGCCACCACGCCTGGCCTAAGCACTTTCTATATACAGGCCTGATGTCAGGTGCTATTTATATAATTGTGACTAACAGGGCCCATCTTGGGTGTTTCTTAGGTCTGCATGGCTTAGTGTCCACTATGAGGACTGACACTGCAGGGGCTCAACCAGTGTGTTTAATTTAATTTAATTAATTAAATTTTTTGAGATAGAGGTGCGTGCTTGTGGCCGAGGCTGGAGTGCAATGGCGCGATGGCAGCTCACTTCAACCTCAGTCTCCCGGGTTCAAATGATTCTCCTGCCTCAGCTTCCCGAGTAGCTGGGATTACAGGCATCTGCCACCATGCCCAGCTAATTTTTTTATTATTAGTAGAGATGGGGTTTCGCCATGTTGGCCAGGCTGGTCTCAAACTCCTGACCCCAGGTGATCTGCCCACCTTGGCCTCCCAATGTGCTGGGATTACAGGTGTGAATCACTGTTCCCAGCCTAATTTTTGTATTTTTAGTAGAGATGGGATTTCACCATGTTGCCCAAGCTGGTCTCGAACTCCTGACCTCAAGTGATCCATCCATCTTGGCCTCCCAAAGTGCTAGGCTTCCAGGTGTGAGCCACAGCACCTGGTCTGGGCTCAGTGAATGTTGCCTGGATGTTGAGGGTGCTAGCTCTCATAGTAACAAGGGTGGTAGAGAGATGTGGTCTCTGAGAAGAAAGTCTGGCTAGATGCGGTGGTTCACTCCTAACTTCCCAGCACTCTGGGAAGCTAAGGTGAGAGGCTAGTTTGAGACTAGCCTGGGCAACACGATGAGACCTCAACTCCACAAAAAATGAAAAAATTAGCTGGGCATGGCGGTGCACACTTGTGGTCTCAGCTTCGCCAGAGGCTGAGGTGGGAGGATCACTTAACCCTGGGAGGTGGAGGGCGCAGTGAGCCAAGATTGTGCCACTGCCCTCTAGCCTGGGTGACAGAATGAGACCCTGTCTCAAAAAAAGAAAAAAAGAAAGCCTGCTGAGGGGCTGAACTTTACTGCTCTTGCTGAGAATGTCACTGTCATGGTTCTGAAGCTTTCCTCCGTGTGACGTGGAGGCCTGAGACTGCTCTAGGGAAATGCAGCTGAGGGCTTAGGCATTGTTGGGGCTGAAGACAGGCCTCATCAGGTCCCAGGTCTGGACAGCCACCCCCTTAGGAAGCCCAGCTGCTGAAGCGGTTCAGAAGAGCAGCTGGTAAGGCCTTTGGTTTTGCCATAGTGAGGGATGGAGTCGGGCCCCTGAGAAGACTGACCTGGTGAAGTGTTAGCAACTAAAGTTAGGAAGAGTGGCCGGGTGCAGTGGCTCACGCCTGTAATCCCAGCACTTTGGGAAGCCGAGGCTGGTGGATCACGAGGTCAGGAGTTCAAGACCAGCCTGGCCAACATGGTGAAACCTCATCTCTACTAAAAATACAAAAAATTAGCCAGGCGTGGTGGTTCGTACCAGTAATCACAGCTACTTGAGAGGCTGAGATAGGAGAATCGCTTGAACCCAGGAGGCAGAGGTTGCAGTGAGTGGAGATCGTGCCATTGCACTCCAGCCTGGGTGACAGAGCAAGATCCCATCTCAAAAAAAAAAAAAGGTTAGGAAGAGGAAGAGGCATGCCTCTCAAGGAGGTGACTCAGAACAAAGGTGTGATGAGGTCTTAGGTTTCCTTAGGCCCCACTTGGCCTAGTGACACTTGGCCAGCTGTCTATGCACTTGACCATTGGCATTATGGAGGGAGTCTGGCCTCTCGGATTCGGCTGCTGGGAGGTGCTCTGAAGAGGAATCAGGCCTCCTCGAGGTTCCGTTGCTAGGGAGTAGCCACTTGCCTTAGCAACCAGGATGAGAGGGGCTCAGAGGGAGGTATCCATCTTCAACTGGTTGCTAAGGAATAACAGCCTCCTTAGTAACCAGGCCCTTGGAAGGGGCTGAACTCTTGAGTTGCGGGCTTCAAGAGAAAAAGGTTGAATTCCAGGGCTCCTTTGGTTACTGGGGAGACAGGGCCAAGGCCATTTTGGGAACCCAGACTTCTCTAACACTGATGGGCAGTGGATCTTCTCCAGAAACCAGCCTTCGGAGAACTTTGAAAGCCAGGTGCAGTGGTGGCTCATGCCTGTAATCCCAGCACTTTGGGGGGTGGGAGGATCACTTGGGCCCAGGAATTTGAGACCAGCCTGGGCAACATGGTAAAACCCCGTTTTTACAAAAAATTAGCTGGATGTAGTGGCATGCATCTGTGGTCCTAGCTACTCAGGAGGCTGAGGTGGGAGGATCACTTGAGCTCGGGAGGTCGAGGCTGCAGTGAACTGTGATTGCACCACTGCATTCCAGCCTGGGTGACGGAGCAAGACCCTGTCTCCAAAAACAAAACAAAACAAAACAAATGCTGAGGAATTGGGCAGGGAACTGCAGGGGTAATGGGGTCCCCACTGTTGTTGTTGTTTTTTTGAGACAGAGTTTTGCTCTTGTTGCCCAGACTGGAGTGCAATGGCACAATCACGGCTCACTGCAACCTTCGCCTCCCAGTTTCAAGCGATTCTCCTGCCTCAGCCTCCTGAGTAGCTGGGATTACAGGCGTGCACCACCATGCCCAGCTATTTTTGTATTTTTAGTAGAGACGGGGTTTCTCCATGTTGGTCAGGCTGGTCTTGAACTCCCAGCCTCAGGTGATCTGCCAGCCTCGGCCTCCCAAAGTGCTGGGATGACAGGCGTGAGCCACTGTGCCTGGCACTCCCCACTGTTTATAAGGGATGTCCCCTCTGACTCATCTGTGCCTTCCCATCTCCCAGGCGGACCTGAACTGGGGACCAAGTGGCGAGGAGGCGGGGGCCAGTGGCAGCAGCAGCAGTGGTGGCTTCTATGGAGTGAGCAGCCAGTATGAGAGCCTGGAACACATGACCCTCACCTGTTCCTCCAAGGTCTGCTCCTTTGGCAAGCAGGTGGTGGAGAAGGTGGAGGTGAGGCTGGAGGGGTGGAGCTCTGGGCAGGTGAGCGCCCAGCCACCCACCACTCGGGAGTGCAGAATGGATCAGAAGCCATGATGGCTCAGGCATTTGGGGGTGTGCGTGGAGGGAATGGCTCCCAGCCTCTTTGAGGGTTTAATGCATGAGTTGGGAGCAGTTGTGGAGTTCAGAAGTCACAGGTAGGAATCATTCTGAGGGCTAACAGGGAATGTGTGGTATAGAGATTTAGTCACAGAGATTGAGAAGAGTCTTATGGATATGGAGATGTTCCTAAGGCAAGAAGGTTCAGAAGTCACACTTAAGGCCTGGCGAGGTAGCTCACACCTATAATCCCAGCACTTTGGGAGGCCGAGGCGGGCAGATCACAAGGTCAGGAGTTTGAGACCAGCGTGACCAACATGGTGAAACTCTGTCTCTACTAAAAATACAAAAATTAGCCGGGCGTGGTGGCAGGCACCTGTAATCCCAGCTACTCAGGAGGCTGAGGCGGGAGAATCACTTGAACCCAGGAGGTGGAGGTCGCAGTGAGCCGAGATTGCACCACTGCATTCCAGCCTGGGCGACACAGCAAGACTCTGTCTCAAAAAATAAACAAACAAAAAACAAGACAGGAGTCACACTTAGGGGTTGCTGGAGACTTGGGGAAGTAAGTTTAGAGGTCGGATAGAGTTTGCAGATATCATGGAGGGATCTTTGGAGGGTATCTGGGAGCTGGAAGGTTAGAGGAGTTCAGAGGTCTTTGAGGGTTCAGAGCATAACTTTGAGGGGCTTGTGATTTGCAGGCACAGAGATCCTGAGCTGGATACCCAAGGGTTCAGGTCCAGTCTCCAGTCACTGTGGGTGGGGTGATGTGAAGGAGGAGCAGTGGGAGTCAGTGTGGTGGCATCTAAGAGGCACAGGGTGGAGCTCAGTTCCTGGGGTGACCCGTGTGTCTCTCAGCCAGCATTCTCCCCACTCCCTGCCTCTTGGTTCAGACGGAACGGGCCCAGCTGGAGGACGGGAGATTTGTGTACCGCCTGCTACGTTCGCCCATGTGCGAGTACCTGGTGAATTTCTTGCACAAGTTGCGGCAGCTGCCTGAGCGATACATGATGAACAGCGTCCTGGAGAACTTCACCATCCTCCAGGTGATGCCCGGGGCTGAGCTGGAGTGGGGCCCCCAGATGTCAAGGGACAGTACCTGTAACACCCTCAGTCTAGGGGAACTCCTCACCCAGGAATGGACACAGCAAGGACTCCGAAGTGAACCCTCAGCCTGAGGCTCTTCTAATCAGGATACTGATAAAGTGGAGATCCCACAATTGACCCTTGGTTTAGGCGACACCTTCACCCAGGGAACAGATATAGTAGGGATGTCACGGCACTCTCTCTTTTTTTTTTGAGGTGGAGTCTCGCTCTGTCACCCAGGCTGGAGTACAGTGGTATGATCTCGGCTCACTGCAACCTCCACCTCCCCGGTTCAAGCGATTCTTCTGCCTCAGTCTCCTGAATAGCTGGGATTACAGGCATGCCCCACCACATCTGGCAAATTTTTGTATTTTTAGTAGAGATGGGGTTTTACCATGTTGGCCAGGCTAGTCTCGAACTCCTGACCTCAAGTGATCTGCCTGCCTTGGCCCCCCAAAGTGCTGTGATTACAGGCGTGAGCCACCGTGCCCAGCCCCACAGCACTCATGTCAGGCAGTCCCTCCTTCCCTGGGGAAGCTGACTGGAGGGCCCTTTAAGGCAGAGCCTCAGCTTCTCTGAGAATGTGATATGGTGGGAGCCCCTTTAACGTCGGGGACTGTGCTGAGGCAGAGACCCCTTGACTGCAGAACGTGAAGGGAGGGTTGTCCCTTTACCTGTGACATGATGGGGACCCCTTTTACCTGGGGAGTGTGATGTGATGGGAACCCGATTAACTCTGAGACGTGATACATCATCACTGCCAACCCTCAGCTGAGGGTAACCCCCATTGCCCAAGGCACCTGACTTGTTGGGGCATCCCTGTCTCTTGGGGAACATAATATGGCGGGGGCCTGCTTCCTGGAGATGGAAAAGAGGCCTGCTGCTGTCCCGTGATAGCTTGGGGGAGGGCACAGTGGTCCCTGCCCTCCCTTCTAAGCCTAAGTCCCTTGTCCTGGCCTCCCTGGCAGGTGGTGACAAACAGAGACACCCAGGAACTGCTGCTGTGCACCGCTTATGTCTTCGAGGTCTCCACCAGTGAGCGTGGGGCCCAGCACCACATTTACCGCCTGGTCAGGGACTGACGGGGGACCCCAGAACTGGCTCACCCCCAGAACACCTTCCTCCCAGGGAAGGTCCTCCAGCTCACCTCATGCTTCTTATTTGGGGAGGGGGCTGTGATGTGAAGGGGTTGACCTCAGAGGCGTAAGCAACTGAGGCAGTCCTTCCTTAATAAGGGCCCCTATTTGTTAGAGGGGCCCCCAAAACTTGGAGAGTTGGACAGGCTGGGACTGAGGAAAGGATAAACCCCGATATTGGGACCTCACAGTGGGTGTCTGATAGGACAGATCACTCCAGAGTATCAGGGATTCTGGGGACAGGAGTGAGACAACCCCCAGGTACAGCACTGGCTTCTCAGCCCCTGGCGGGGCCCCCTCACACTCCTCTGCATGTCTTAGAGGGCCCTAGTTACACATTTGCTTGTCCCCTTTACTTTTTCCAAGCCACCCCTCCCCCTGAAATTTCTGCCTCTCCCTCCCACTCCCACTCCATGACCTGTGAGATCACAAAGTGAAGATTAACCCTTTGTGCAGCAGCAGAGCCAGGTGGGCCCTGAAAGTATTTTTTTTTTTAATATAGCGAGATATTTATAAGTGGGTGCTAGGGGCTTGACTTTATCACCCCACAAGCAGTGGGGTAAAGCTTTCTAATCTCATTCCCCCCTCCTTCTAAGTGAGCCACAAGCTACTCTTTCCTCCCTCCCCTCTCAAAGTTTGGTTTGTGTTCTGACAGAGGATAAAGCTATTTTACCAAAAACACAGGGGATTTATTCGAGGTTTGGGCGAAAAATAGTCTTGTGGGAGGTGGTAGGCCAACAGATGGGGGCAGGAAGCTGGTGGATGAAAGCCCCAGGTCCCATGGGAGAGGTGACAGCAGCGTGGTCAGGCAGCCACCTGGGTCCCCAGGGGAATGTGAAGGCCGGAGTGGGGGGAGTCTGTAGGCCAACTGGGGATTAAACAAATATTTACAGGCAGCTGGGACGGGCCCAGCCCACGTGACAGGGGTGGAGCAGGACTTTGAGGAGGGCGGGCCTAGCGGTATCGGGCCAGCCGGTTGTAGACGTGGTCCAGGTTTCTGCACAGGAATATCGAGAGCGTCATGAACCCGAGCTATAGAGAAAGGAGATGGGGTCAGAGTAGTCGAAGGGGTGCTGGCAAGACGGGGGTGGTTGGGGCTGGAGAAGAGGCTAAGTATAAATGGGCGGGGCTCGAGGGGAACTGCTGCAGGCCTGGCTGATGCGGGAATGGCTGCCACAAGTGGGGGTTGGGGAAGCGCCGCTGCGATAGGTGGGAAGGCGGGGTTGGGGGTAGAGGGTGGAAGGAGTAAGGTCAGAAGCAAGCACAGGGTCCTTTATTCTGGAGGCTCATCTGTCTCCCCCTCTGCCTCGGCCTCTAATTCTGCCTCGGCCTCTAATTCTGCGCCCGTAATCCCGGTATCAGGCCGGTCCTCGTCTTGAGCCCACAGCGGCCAGGGCCCCAGGGCCATGGGCAGCTTGCCCAGTGGGGCCTTGTCCCCCCAGTTGGGGCAGGCACCCGCCAGGCCCCAGCCACTCCACAGACTGCCGTTGCGCCCGCTGCTGCTAAGCATGCCACAGCGCCCGCCGCCGCCGCTGACAGCGATCAGGCTGGCCCCGGGGCTCGAACCCCGGGCTCCCGGCACGTGCGCGCGTTTCCGGCGGAGTGCCCTGCGCTGTAGCTGTACGCTCAGCACCATGACAGCCATCTGCGGGGAAAGGGGTGGGAGATCGCAGCCAATAGCAGGAGGTTTTCCCTACCTACGGCGCCCTGAAGCTAGGCCTCCTCCACCCCTCGTGCTGGGTGTGGCGGCTGGAAGGCCCGGGTAGGCTGCGCACCGCCCCGGGCGCGTCTTTCCTAGGCAACCGGAGGACGCGAAATAAAGGGCGGAGCCATCTAGGGATTTAGGGCCGATTGCGAGTGGGGGTGGGGCCAGATCACCTCGAGTAGGCCGACGCCCAGGCAGATGCCCACTATGGAAATCAGGTTGTTGTGCAGCCACTTCCGGAGGCTCTGCGCGCAGCCCTGGGGGTGTAGGGAAAGGTTAAAGGGATTCTTTCTGGGACGTTTAAGCCCAGGCCCAGTGTTCTTTTCAGCCCAACCCTCACCGCCTTCAGGCATCAGGGCTCTCTGGTCTCCTTACTAGTGCACCTTCACTTCACCTCTTCCAAGCCTGGCCCCTTCCTAGACGCCTGTATTCCAGATCCAGCCCAGCCTTTTCTTTAGGCCCCGCCCTTCGCACAGGCCCCGCCCCTCCCACGGTACCTTTCCTTTTCTGTGGCCCCGCCCTTCCTGAGGCCCCGCCCCTCGCCGGCAGCCCTCTCCTCCCGCAGGTCCGGCCCCATTCTACGGGTTTATTTTCCGAACCCCTGCCCACCTCGCGGTAGATGTGGCTCTTTGCAGGGACCGCGCAGATGTCTGTGCTATGTCTGGACCGCGCCAGCGGTCCGAGCCTGCTGAGCTGGGGTAAGATCACATTATCCAGGATTGTGGAGTCGTTGGTTGCCGACAAGTTGTAGCAGGAGCAGGGCACGCGGTGGGCCTCCGACCCGTTGCCTCTGAGGCTGTGGACCCGGAACCAGTCCTGCGGGGAGTGCCAGCCGCAGCAGCGCAGCTGGGAGAGGGATACGGGTCAGAGGGACCTCGGGACTGGAGACATAGGGTGCTGGGGATCAGGGGACAGGGTGATGGGTATGAGGTCAGGTCGGGAAGCAGAGGCTTAAGTGGTGAGTGTGGGGTAGGGGACAGTGGGCTGGAGTGGCGATGGGGCCAGGGCCCGGGGACTTTGCGGAAACATGGGGCTGGAAGAGACACGAGTCACAGGGTGACCTGGGGCTGGGGGAGGAGCTGCAGCGTCGCGCTGTGGACTAGAGATTGGGTGGGCGGTGCAATTGACCCTCTGATACCGCACAGGTGAATGGGAGTGCGAGGCATGTGAGTCTCATCGGGGGCGGGGCCCGGTGGAAGCCAAGAGTCTACGGGGTGGGAAGCCGAATCTCGGGACTAGGGACCGGACTACGTCGGGGCAGGGGCGGGGACGGAGTTTTAGAGGTAGACGGCGAAGCCCCGCCAGGGTCTTGGTACTGGGAAACTGAGCCACGCCAGGGCCAGTTATGTCATCTGGGGAGTGGGGGATGTCGGGCCTAGGAGGGATTGGGGTACCTTAGGGTCCTAGAGCTGGGGGCCGGGGCCACGTGGGGGTGGAGTCTCCGGGTGGCACAGGGCTGAGCCGGGTTAGAGTCCCGGAGGAAGCTGGAGGAGGGGGGCGCACCTGGAACTGCACGTAGTCCCAGCTCTCCTCGGCCGCTGTCTCCTCGGCGTTGGTGCGGTAGTTTTGGATGGTTTTCTCTACGATGTCCTGCACGCTTCGCTCCAGCTGAGAGGCCACCAGTGAGGCTGGACCTCCTCTGCCCCGCCCCGCCCCTCCCAGGCTGTGCCAGCCCCAGGGGGTCCCTGTGCATCTCTGGGTTGGCTTCAGATCCTCACTGAATGGCTAGCTCTATGTACTTCAGGTCTGTCTGTCTCTCCTACTATTTCTACGGTTCATTGTCTCTGGCTCTTCTTTCAGGGTGTCTATTTCTCTCGATCTCTCTCTTTTTCCTGAGTGTTTCCCTTTGGAGCTGTTTATCCCTCTCTCCCTTGGTCCAGGTCAGTGTGTCTTTCTCTGGCCTTGTCATTGACTCTGTCTCTCCCTCTCTGTCAGGCTCTATATTTGTGTCTCTCTGTCCTCTGCCTCTCTCTCTCATTCATGATTTATTATTATTAATTTATTTTTTTGGGACAGGGTCTTACTCTGTCACCCAGGATGAGTGCATGGCCCACTGCAGCCTTGAACTCCCTGGCTCAAGCGATCCTCTCACCTCAACCTCCCAAGTAGCTGGGACCACAGGTGTGCACCACCACACTCCGATAATTTTTTTTTAGTAGATGGGGTCTTACTATGTTGCCCAGGCTGGTCTCAAACTCCTGGACTCAAATGATCCACCTGCCTTGGCCTCCTAAAGTGCTGGGATTACAAATGTGAGGCATCAGGCCCAGCCTTTTATTTGCCTGCCTTTGTTTCCGTCTCTCTCCACCCCCTCCCACCACGCCCTTCCCCCTCCTCCCCACTGGAGGTGGGTGGTGGTGGCTGCAGGAAGCTCACCTGAGCCCGCTGAGTGGAGATGAGGATTCCCAGGGTGATCTGTGTGGCGAACAGGAGCAGCAGCATCCCGAAATACTGGGGAACAGAGGGGAGAGGTCAGGCTGACCACTCCCCCCAGCCTCAGCCCAGGCAATTTTGGGGGGTGGGGATGGGGTGGTCCTAGGGATGGAGAGGGATGGGACACTCACCAGGCCCAGGAGGCAGCGGAGCTCCTTGAGGGCCCCCACACAACCCAGGAGGGCGAGGCCCATGGTGAAGATTCCTGAGATGGCCAGGACTTTGGACCAGATCTGCAGGGGCACGAAGGCCAAGCCTGGGAGAGGCGAGGGGGTGATGATGAGCTGGGTGGCACAGCTCCAGGCAGCCCCATCCCCTGCCTAGGCAGCCACCCAAGTGGGGAGCAGTATCCCGGTGCCCTTCTCTCTGGGACACTGTCCCTGCCCCACCCTGAGTCCCTGTCTCCTTCTGAAACTTTCTCTTCTTTCTGGGCCTCTGTTCCCATCTCTGGATCTCTGTCTTCCTCTTTTCCTCTCACCCTCTCCTTCCTCCTTCAGCTCCTCCTCATCTCCAGTAGTTTCAGCCCTATCCCTTGTTCTGCGACATTGGCCTGGTTCCTTAAACCTCCCTGAGGCCTAGGGAATGGTATCGATTTCCCAGGGATTTTTTTTTGAGACGAAGTCTCACTCTGTCGCCTTGACTGGAGTGCAGTGACCCGATCTCGGCTCACTGCAACCTCTGCCTCCCAGGTTCAAGTGATTCTCCTGCCTCAGTCTCCCGAGTAGCTGAGACTACAAGCACACGCCACTGCGCCCCGCTATTTTAGTAGAGACGGAGTTTCACTATGTTGGCCAGGCTGGTCTCAAACTCCCAACCTCAAGCGATCCACTTACCTCAGCCCCCCAAAGTGCTGGAATTACAGAAATGAGCCACTGCACCTGGCCCCTAGGGTCATTTTGACAGACACATGGGAACATGTTCAACCCACTCTTCAACACAGGGTAAAAACTTATTATTTTTTTTTTTGAGACGGAGTTTCACTCATGTTACCCAGGCTGGAGTACAATGGCGCGATCTCAGCTCACTGCAGCCTCCACCTCCTGGGTTCAGGCAATTCTCCTGCCTCAGCCTCCTGAGTAGCTGGGATTACAGGCACGCACCACCATGCCCAGCTAATGTTTTTGTATTTTTAGTAGAGACGGGGTTTCACCATGTTGACCAGGATGGTCTCGATCTCTTGACCTCGTGATCCACCCGCCTCGGCCTCCCAAAGTGCTGGGATTACAGGCTTGAGCCACCACGCCCGGCCAAAAACTTCTTAAATACGAGCATTTAGTGTTTAGGTGGTTACTCCATCATTTTGTTTTATTTTATTTTTGAGACGGAGTCTCACTCTGATACCCAGGCTGGAGTACAGTGGCGCAATTTCTGCTCACTGCAACCTCCGCCTCCCAGGTTCAAGTGATTCTCCTGCCTCAGCCTCCTGAGTAGCTGAGACTATAGGCACGTGCCACCATGCCTGGTTAATATTTTGTATTTTTAGCAGAGATGGGGTTTCACTGTGTTAGCCAGGATGGTCTCGATCTCCTGACCTCATGATCTGCCTGCCTCAGCCTCCCACAGTGCTGGGATCACAGGCATGAGCCACCGTGCCCGGCCTGGTTACTCCATTATTATTTTCCTATTATTGTTATTAATGTTATTTCTGCTGTGTGACATTCAGCAAGGGACTTCCCCTCTCTGAACCTCAAGAGAGGGGAAGGTTTGTGGGGGCATCTGACCAGCCACCCGACCCAGGTCCCACAGATAGGAAGTGCTTGAGAAATGGCTCTCATGATCATCAGTTTGCATGCACAACCCCATTTGCCAGAGGAAGACGCAGGCTTCAAGAGGTGAAGCAACAGTGAGCAGTGGATGGGAGCCTGTGGGCTCCCTGCAGAGTCTGGCACCATGGGTCTCCCTGAGACCAGGGACACCCCAGGAAGTTAGTTGGCGGAGGCCCTCCCGCCTGCCCCAGCCCCCCTCACCCACAAAGGACACGAAGCTGGTCTTGTCGATGAGGATCCAGATGCCGAAGCAGAAGATCAGGCTGCCCAGCACCTGTGGAGGGGAGATGCGGCTGTGGGGGTGGGCCACGGCGGGGAGGTGAGGGCCGGGTGATCGGCAGTGGCTGGGCCTGGGCTGGGTAGCCATGAGGCAACTCACGAAGAAGAAGAGGTTGAAAACGAAGAGGAAGTACTTGATGAGGCTGAGGCAGCTCTCCTGTGCCGACATCTTCACCTAGAGGGGTGAGCGTACTGCTCACCGCACAGAAGAGGTGTTGACAGTGGGGGAGATGGGCGGAAAGACAGAGGCTGAGAGAGAAAGAGAGAGGGAGAGCTGAGAGTAAGGAAGAACCCCGAAAGAGGAAGTTCCAGGGTGGGGCTCCACCCCCTCCGCTTCACACGAGGTGGCTCTCTTCTCTGTCTCTGTCCCTGTCTCCCTCACCTGCCCCACTGGGACACACGCCCTGGTACCTGAGGGGGCTTGGAGTTTGTGGGCACCAAGGACTCATGGGGCAGTCCCTCCCGGGTCTCCATGGCTCAGCCGGGGGTGCGGTGTGTCTAAAGGGATCCCTGATTTACTAGCACCCACCTCTGGGCATGGGGGCCCCAGGGCTGATCCTGGACTGCAGCCGACCTCACAGACACTCTGACCTCATGGCCTGCTACGCTCTGCCATCTCTGTGTGCAGCTGTACCTGCCCTCCCTGCCCTGGGTCTCTTGTTCCTCCTCTCTGGGTCTTTGTCCCCACCCTCCGGCCACACCCCGTCTCTGTCCCCTTCTCTCAGCAGTCTCTCTCTCCTCTGGGTCTTTCTCCTCCTCCTGCCCCCGGGGTGTCTATCCTCCCTCTCTCTGTGTTTCTTTACTTTATTTATTTATTTATTTTTTATTTTTTATTTTTTTGAGACGGAGTTTCACTCATGTTACCCAGGCTGGAGTGCAATGGCGCGATCTCGGCTCACCGCAACCTCCGCGTCCTGGGTTCAGGCAATTCTCCTGCCTCAGCCTCCTGAGTAGCTGGGATTACAGGCACGCACCACCATGCCCAGCTAATTTTTTTTTGTATTTTTAGTGGAGACGGGGTTTCACCATGTTGACCAGGATGGTCTCGATCTCTTGACCTCGTGATCCACCCGCCTCGGCCTCCCAAAGTGCTGGGATTACAGGCTTGAGCCACCGCGCCCGGCCTCTTTACTTTATTTATATATTTGTTTTTTGTCGAGACAGGGTCTCACTTTCACCCAGGCTGGAGTACAGTTGGGCAAACAGCTCATGGTAGCCTGGGCTCAAGTGATCCTCCCACCTCAGCCTCCGAGTAGCTAAGATTACAGGTGCACACTTCCATGCCTGGCTAATTTTTATGTTTTTTTGTTTGTTTTTTTTTTTTTAAGAAATGGAGTTTTGCCATGATGTGTATTTATTTCATTTTTTATATTTAATTTAAAAAAATAGAGACAGGGTCTCTCTAGGTTGCCCGGGCTGGTCTGGAACTCCTGGACTCAAGCGATCCTCCTGCCTTGGTCTCCCAAAGTGCTGGGATTACAGGCTGAGCCACTGTGCCTGGCCTCCCTCTGTGTTTCTGGCCCCTTGTTTGGGTCCCTTCCTCCCTTCTCTCTTCATCTCTTTCTCTTTTTGTTTTTGAGACAGGGTTGCCGAGGCTGCAGTCCAGTGGTATGATCACAGCTCACTGCAGCCCCGACCTTCCCAGGCTCAAGCCATCCTTGCGTCTCAGCCTCCCCAGTAGCTGGGACTACAGCTGCCTACCACCATGCCTGGCTCATTTTGTTTTTGGTAGAGAAGGGAATCTCACTGTATTGCCCAGGCTGGTCTCAAATTTCTGGGCTCAAGCGATCCTCCTGCCTTGGCCTCCTAGGGTGCTGGGATTATGGGCATGAGCCCCTACGCCTGGCCTGTCTTCCTTTCTCTGTCTCCCCTTCCCCACTTCTCGTTGCGCCTCTCAGAGTCTGCAGCCTGTTCTAGACCAGGGAGCACCCACGTGCTGGGGGCAGGGGCTGGGTACCTGGGGAAGCGAAAGTGCTACAGACTTGAGGTGGGAAGGTCCCTGGAAGTGGGGAGGGCACTGGGCCGTGCCAGCACCTCCAGCGGAAGCTGAGCATCAAGCAGTACTTCCTGCCTCTGCAGTGGGGCCCAAAGGGGCAGAGGCCCCAGAGGAGCAGGTGCTGAGCCTGGGGCCCTGACAGATCTGGGTTTGCAGTGCCTGGTTGCGGGTGCAACCCTGGCATTCCCACGGGCTCCCCGCTCTTGTCAAATCCCAAATCCCTCACAGATTTCCAACTTTGGGGGTTTTCCCACTACCCATTCATCCACCCAGACTCTAGGAAATCTGCCTCTCTGGGGACTCGGCTGCCTCTCTCTTCTAAGAGATCTCATCTACTTTTTCTTTCTTGATTTTTTGAGCTGGGGTCTTGTTCTGTCTCCCGGGCTGAGTGCAGTGGCGCAATCTCGGCTCACTGCAACCTCCGCCTCCTGAGATCAAGCGATTCTCCTGCCTCAGCCTCCTAAAAAGCTGGGACTACAGGCATGTGAGACTACATCCAACTAGTTTTTGTATTTTTAGTAGAGTTGAGATTTCACTATGTTGGCTATCTTGAACTCCTGACCTCAAGCGACCCACCCACCTTGGCCTCCCAAAGTGCTGGGATTACAGACGTGAGCCACGGTGTCCAGCCCTGATCTACTTTTTCTTTTTCTTTTCTCTTTTTGAGACGGAGTCTCCCTCTGTTGCCCAGGCTGGAGTGCACTGACATGATCTTGGCTCACTGCAATCTCCGCCTCTCAGGTTCAAGCAGTTCTCCTGCCTCAGCCTCCCCAGTAGCTGGAACCATAGGCAGGTGCCATCACACCTGGCTAATTTTTTGTATTTTTAGTGCAGACATGATTTCACCATGTTAGCCAGGATGCTCTCAATCTCCTGACCTCGTGATCCACCTGCCTCGGCTTCCCAAAGTGCTCGGATTATAGGCATGAGCCATCGTGCCCAGCTTATCTACTTTTTCTAAATGTCTTCTGACCTCCAGCCAACTGTCCCCTGGATGTTCCCCTGGGACCCTTGCCCTTACCACCTCCCACAGAGAGCTCAGGATCCCCCTCAAATTCTCTCACCTGGTTTCCTCATCTGAGGCAGCCCCACCATCTCTCCAGTTACTGGGTGTAGGGTCCAGCCCTACAGGGTCCTGTGAGTCCCTCTCTGCTGGTGTGGAGACAAGAAACTGTGGAAATAAAAGACAGAAGTCACCAAGAAAGAGAAAAGAGAGTTTGGGCCCGGGGGTCCACTGCCAACCAGAGCACGAAGTCCAGTAGTGACCCCGAGTGCCTGGATGCTCTGACTTTTATTGAGTACAAAGCAGGGGGCAGGGAAGGTAGGGTGAGGTCATGGTGGTCAGTGGTAGGGTCAGGTAAATCACGTGTCTTGAAGGTAGGGGGCCCAGGACTTTCAAGTAGCTGAGATGAGGAAAAAACCTAATGTGTCAGCACTTTTTGCATATTTGTCAGATACATCAAGGACATTAACATTATGTTACTATTATTAATTCTTCTGAAAAAAAGAAACCAGGTGCAGAAGCGGAGCAGACATGGAGTGTGACCACTGAAGCACAGTGTCACATAGACACAGTTAAGCCCCCGGATGTCTCCGGGCCTCCCTGACAGCCATCAGGCCTTGCTACAAGAGCTTGGGGGAGTGGAGTTTTCTCCTAACTTCCCCAGGAAGAAGTCTCAGCCATTTTGGACGTCTCCTTCCCTAGCTGGCTAAATAGTGGGCGCTTCCCCAGCGCTGGGGCTTCCGCACAGCCGAGGCGCCCTCCTGCAGCCCTTATGCGGGCGTGACAGAGAGCTTAGAGCATCTTGCCTTAGGGTCACTTTGCTCACAATGTCACCTCAGTTCCATGCTTCATAACTTGATAATCGTTTGTAAAATTAAAGGTTGTATTGAGTATATATCTTTATGATAAATAACTATAAGATTATATATGATTATATAAAGGAATAACTATGTGCTTATATTTCTAATTCTTTTCTAAATCAATGTTTATATGGGAGCAGGCTGAGGCTTCAGACCCTTGCCACGGCACTTGTGGGGTTTCCCCCCGACAACTAGGTCAAAGCCCCGTCTAGTCCCCTTTTCCACAACAGCTTGTTGGTTTCTAAGCCAGGTCCCTCTTGCCTCCTGAGTCTCCCCTGCACCCCTCTTCTCTGTCCTCAGGGCTCGGTCAGGCTCAGGGCTCCTGCTGTCATACCTGGAACCTGACTCTAGGGTCTCCCTGACCTCTAGTCTCTCCCTTCCAGTCTATCCCCCACAAAGCCCCCGAGGGCTCCCTTTGAAACCCTGACCTGAGCCACACAGTTCTGTATCTGAACACTGAGTCACCACCCGCGTCGTCCCTCAGCTTCTGTTTCTTTTGTTGTTGTTGAGACAGTCTCTGTTGCCCAGGATGGAGTGCAGTGGTGCAATCTCGGCTCACTGCAACCTTCACCTCCTGGGTTCAAACAAACGATTCTCCCGCCTCAGCCTCATGAGTAGCTGGGATTTACAGGCACCCACCATCATGCCGAGCTAATTTTTGTAGTTTTAGTAGAGGTGGGGTTTCGCCATGTTGGCCAAGCTGGTCTTGAACTCCTGACCTCAGGTGATCCGCCAGCCTTGGCCTCCCGAAGTCCTGGGATTACAGGCACAAGCCACTGCACCCGATCTGGCAATCTGTGCTTTAACAAGCCTTTCTGGTGACTCTGATGTGCATTAATGTTTGAGAACAGCATTTCTAACCACTTAATTCACCAGATCCCTCCTCTTTTATTGGCAAATTCCCTCTTGCTTTTCTTTCTTCCTTCTTCACTGGCTGATTCTCCTCAATCTCCAGTGGATCTTCTTTTTTATAGCTTATAAAATCTGGGGAGTCCCAGCCCTTTCTAGATGCACTCACTCACGAGATGATATCATGCAGTCCCATAGTGTTTCTCGCAATCTACAATACTATTGACTCATCAGTTTATATGCCTAGCCTCAAACTCTAACCTGGAACTGCAGACTCAGGGAGATCCATTTGCCAACTCAACCTCTCCCTTTGGCTGTGTAATTGACATCTCAAACTTAACTTGCTCAAAACGAAACTACTGATTCCCTCCTACCTTCTGCCCACTCCAGTGCTTTCCTTTTCAGTTAAACTGTTACACCATCTTCCAATTCTTCAGGCTCAAAGAAAGTTTTGGAGCCTTTTTTTTTTCTTGAGACAGAGTCTCGCTCTGTGTCACCAGGCTGGAGTGCGGTGGCGCAATCTCAGCTCACTGCAACCTCTGCCTCCTGTGTTCAAGTGATTCTTCTGCCTCAGCCTCCTGAGTAGCTGGGATTACAGGCATGTGCCACCACGCCCGGCTAATTTTATATTTTTAGTAGAGACGGGGTTTCTCCATGTTGGTCAGGCTGGTCTTGAACTCTGACCTCAGGTGAGATGCCGGCCCTAGCCTCCCAAAGTGCTGGGATTACAAGTGCGAGCCACCATGCCCGGCGGTTACCCACCGTTACTTCTGTTCAGTGGAAGCCAGTGGCTAAGGAGAGCCTGCACTCAAAGATTGGGGAATTAGACTATCTTTCAAAGCGTCAAAGAATTTGCAGATGTATTTTTAAACCACCACACAGTTCATCAACAAATCATGTCCGTTCTACTCTTGAAACAAATCCAGAATTTGACCACATTTCACCATCTCCATTACTATTACCCAGATCTAACCACCACCATCTCTTGCCTGGACTGGAGATTTCCTCCTCATTGGGCTCTCTGCTTCCACCCTTAGCCCATTGATACGGTTTGGTTGTGTCCCCACTCAAAATCTCATCTTGAATTGTAATCTCCATAATCCCCATGTGTCAAAGGATAGACTAGGTGGAGGTGACTGAATCATGGGGGTGGTTTCCCCCAGGCTGTTCTTGTGACGGTGAATGATTTCTCACTAGATCTGATTTTTTTTGTTTGTTTTTGCTTTTTTTTGGAGATGGCGTCTCCCTCTGTTGCCCAGGCTGGAGTGCAGTGGTGTGATCTTAGCTCACTGCAACCTCCGCCTCCTGGGTTCAAGCGATTCTCCTGCCTCAGCCTCCTGAGTAGCTGGTACTACAGGTGTGTGCCACCATGCCTGGCTAACTTTTTGCATTTTTAGTAGAGACGAGTTTCACCGTTATTAGCCAGGATGGTCTTGATCTCCTGACCTCGTGATCTGCCCGCCTCGGCCTCCCAAAGTGCTGGCATTACAGGCATGAGCCACCGCACCTGGCCAATCTTATGCTTTTATAAGAGGCTCTTCCCCCTTCGCCCAGCACTTCTTCCTGCCACCTTATAAAGAAGGTGCCTTTCTTCTCCTTCACCTTCTGCCATGATTGTAAGTTTCTGGAGACCTCCCCAGCCATGCTGAACTGTGAGTCAATTAAACCTCTTTCCTTTGTAAATTACCCAGTCTCGGGCAGTTCTTTATAGCAGGTGAAAACAGAGGAATACACCCATACATCCTATTCTCTGCCCAGAAGCCAGAGAATTGTTGCTAAAATGCAAGTCACTCCTTGACTCAGAACCCACAAATAGCTTTCATCTCACCCAGAAAAAAAAAAAGAGCAATTCCAACCATGACCTATAAGGGCCTCCAAATGACAGTCTGTGTTATTCACATCCAATAGTACCAAATATTAAATGCATTTAATAAAGAGATCTTCCAAACAGGCTTTATGTGAGCAACAAGGCCGTTTTATTTCTCGCTTGGGTGCAAGTGGGCCGAATCCAAGAAAGGACAGGTGAAGGAGGTAAGGTGGGAATTGGCTTTATAGGTTGGGATAGTTTTTTTGGGGGGTGGGGGTGTTGCAGAGTAAGATCAGTTACAGTGGTTGGGGATAGGGGCAAGGAGTATACATGGCCACAAGTTCAGTTACAATGGCAGGGTTGGGTGAAAAGTATTTACATTATCATAAGAACAGTTAAGATGGCAGGGTTGGGTGAGGAGCTTGTCCAGGGAAGCTCCACTGGACGATCAGGGACAATGTGGAACGGAGGCAGGGGTTGGGAGACATCAGCTGGGGCAGACAGGACTTCCGACTTTAAGGCTCCAGGCTTGCAGATGGAGACCTGACAGTCTGACCCCTGCCACTGCTCTGATCTGTTGCTACCTTTTCCTTAGTCACTGGGATGCATTCATGTCAGACTTCTTGCAGTTTCCAGAACCTATGAAGTGTATTTCTGCCTCAAGGCCTTCACTGTTGCCATTTTCTTTGCCTGGCACGTTTGTTCTTCCCCTGGCACGTTCACATGGCTCCCTCATCTCTTTCAGGTCTCTGTGGAAACACCACTTTCCCCAAGAGTCCCTCTTGACTACCTTGTCTAAAGGAACTCCCTGTCAGCACTCTCATTCTCGGAAATTCTTTCTGTTTAGGTATTTATTTTCTTTGTGCAACTGGAATGTAAAATCTTTTTCATAATTTTATCCTTGGATTCTAGGACAGTGTGGGGCACATCATTCAATAAATATTTATTGACTGACTGAGACGTTCCCTGGTGCCTTGAACTCACAGTTTGCCTTGCCTCAAGGCCTTTGCACAGACTGGGGCTTGAGATGTTCACACACGTTTTTCACCTAGTAAATCATCCTTCAAGCCTCAGCTCCAGTGTTACTTCCTTAGAGAACTCTTCCTTCTAAATTAGGTCTATGGGCGGGGCACAGTGGCTCATGCTTGTAATCCCAGCAGTTTGGCAGGCCGTGACAGGCAGATCACCTGAGATCAGGAGTTTGAGACCAGCCTGGCCAACATAGCAAAACTCTGTCTCTACTGAGAATATAAAAATTAGCCAGGCGTAATGGCAGGCACCTGCAATCTCAGCTACTCAGGAGGCTGAGGCAGGGAGAATTGCTTGAACCTGGGAGGCAGTGATGGCTGTGAGCTGAGATTGCCCCACTGCACTCCAGCCTGGGTGAGAGAGCGAGACCCAGTCTTAAAATAAATAAATAAATAAATAAATAAAATGAATTAGGTCTACGGCCCTTTTCTGTCATGGCACTTTTATCTATTTATTTCTGAGGCAGGGTCTCACTCTGTCACCCAGCCTGCAGTACAATAGCATGATCTTGGCTCATTGCAACCTCTGCCTCCTGGTTTTAAGTGCTTCTTGTGCCTAAGCCACCCGAGTAGCTGGGATTACAGGTGTGTGCCACCACGCCTGGCTAATTTTTGTATTTTTAGTAGAGATGGGGTTTCACCATGTTGGCCAGGCTGCTGATCTTGAACTCCTGGCCTCATGTGATCTGCCCACCTTGCCTTCCCAAAGTGCTGGGATTACAGACTTGAGCCACCATGCCCAGCCGGTCATAGCACTAAATACATTATTTATTTATCTAATTTTGAGATGAACAAAAATTCTTAATTTTGGTGAAGTTCAGTTTATCGATTCCAATGTATACATTTCATAAAGTTCATAAATTTTAACTTTTTTTTTGAGACAGAGTCTTGCTCTGTAGCCAGGCTGGAGTGCAGTGGCGCGATCTCGGCTTACTGCAACTTCCGCCTCCCAGGTTCAAGCTATTCTCCTGCCTCCGCCTCCTGAGTAGCTGGGACTGCAGGCGCACGCCACCATGCCCAGCTAATTATTGTATTTTTAGTAGAGATTGGGTTTCACCATGTTGGCCAGGATAGTCTCAATCTCTTGACCTTGTGATTTGCCCACCTCGGCCTCCCAAAGTGCTGGGATTACAGGCATGAGCCACCTCGCCCAGCCTTAATACAATTTATAATCACGTAATTATTTGTGAGTCATCATGTATCTGTTTTCCTGTTGTGTGAAGCAAACTGAGGGCAGGAATGGGGTCTATTTTGTTCTCTACAGTATTCCCAATTCCTAGCATTTAATAGACTCTCAGTAAATACGTGTTGAAGGATTGAATGATTCCCAAAGATTGTGATGAATTCTTAAAGCACCCCCACAATTTCCTCTTCATCTCTTTGTTCAATCATAACAGTTTAAGCCTATGATTCTCCAAGTGTGCCCCAGGGACTCCTGGGGGCTCTTGAAACACTTTTGGGGGTCCATGAGGTGAATATTATTTTCATAATACTACTAGGATGTTATTTGCCTTTCACTGTCATTTCCTTTTTGCATATTGTGATGTTTCCCAGAAGCTACAAGACAGGATCTATTTTGACACACTTAATGCAGAAGCAGATATGAGAACCCAGCTGTCGTATATAAAGCTGGGCATTAAAGATATTTGCAAAAATGTAAAACAATGCCATTCTTCTCCCTAAAATTTCTTTTGGTATAGAAATTATAGTTATTTTAAATAAAAATGTTATTTTGACACAATGAATTTTAAACAATAACTATTTTAGAAATTTAATATTGATAGATATAACTCACATAAACATACAACCCATATAAATGTAACATATAAATTGTTGAAGTCCTTAATAATTCTTAAGAGACCAGAAAGCATGAGAATGGATGACCTACGTCAATCTTTGAGTTTTTAATTCTTGTTTAAAACCCTTGGCCGGGCGCGGTGGCTCAAGCCTGTAATCCCAGCACTTTGGGAGGCTGAGGCGGGTGGATCACGAGGTTGAGAGATTGAGACCATCCTGGTCAACATGGTGAAACCCCGTCTCTACTAAAAAAATACAAAAAATTAGCTGGGCATGGTGGCGCGTGCCTGTAATCCCAGCTACTCAGGAGGCTGAGGCAGGAGAATTGCCTGAACCCAGGAGGCGGAGGTTGCGGTAAGCCGAGATCGCGCCATTGCACTCCAGCCTGGGTAACAAGAGTGAAACTCCGTCTCAAGAAAAAAAAAAAACAAAAAACCCTAGTAGGCTTCTGAGCTCTCTTAAGGCAATGTCCTTGTCTGCCTTGTTGGACACATATTTAATGTTTCGTTTCTGGCAGGCGATCTTAGTGTGAAAGGTTTGAAGGCAGGCCGAGCGAGGTGGCTCACGCCTGTAATCCAAACACTTTGGGACGCCAAGGCAGGAGGATAACCTGAGGTCGGGAGTTCAAGACCAGCCTGACCAACATGGAGAAACCCCGTCTCTACTAAAAATACAAAATTAACCGGGCGTGGTGGCGTATGTCTGTAATCCCAGCTACTCGGGAGGCTGAGGCAGAATTGCTTGAACCCGGGAGGCAGAGGTTGCAGTGAGCCAAAATTGTGCCATCGTACTCCAGCCTGGGCAACAAGAGCAAAGCTCCATCTAAAAAAAAAAGGTTTAGGCCGGACGAGGTGGCTCATGCCTGTAAGCACTTTGGGAGGCTGTGGTGGGCGGATCACCTGAGGTCAGGAGTTCGAGACCAGCCTGATCAATATGGTGAAACCCCATAAAAAAAAAAAAAAAAAAGGTTTGAAGGCCAAAAGGAACGAATGAGAAGATCAATCCTCCCACCTCATCCCCACTTCCTCTTAAATGGCAGTGGAAGCAAAGCGCATGCGCCAGAGGCCCCGCCTGAAGCACGGTGTAGTGGGTGTCAGGGGTGGGGTGGGGTGGGGTGGGGTGGGGTGCATTAGGGAAGGGAGCAGCGCGTGCGCAGTCAGTCAGAGGATGTGCGCATGTGCATGGGTGGGGCGAGAGCAAGGAGTTAGGGAGGGAGTTGTGAAAGCGTTTGCTAGAGCACGAGGGAGAACGCTAGGGGCGCGGTGGCGCATGCGCAGAGAATCGGCGGGAAAGGTCGCGCGCAGGCGGCGGATCCGTCGAGGCCCGAAGGGGCCATCGGCGGTGGCTTGGTTTCCCTGCTGAGGCTTCTTCATCCTCATTTTTGTCCAACTGACCGGACTGAAGAACCTGGTGGAAGCCTCGAAGCTAGGGTGAGGGTCACTTGGCCCAGGGAGCCCTGAAACGTACTCAGATCTAGGGTGTGGGGCGGGGCGCCATTTTCGAGGTCCGGGCTCGCTGGGCTCGGCTGATGGATGACAGGTCGTTGGCTGGGAGCCTCCTGGTTGTCCTGGGCTCCGTGGAGCTGACGGATCAAAGGGATCCCTCCTTTATCCTCTGTGTCTTCCAGGAAGACACAGGAAACTGCCTTCGGCTCTCCTCATTCATCCAGTCCGAGTTTGAGCCAGTTCCTCGGCAGGATTCGGCCCTCAGTCCCTGCCTTTGGGGAAAGCCATCAGTGTTAAGTGCCTGGGCGGCGGAAGCCCGGGTCCAGCCCATCACTGGCCTGGTAGGGCAGTGGTTTTTCTGCTTTTGGAAGAAACCGGATACCAACTTCCTCTTTTCCTTTTTTGGAGGTTATACTTCCAGAGAAGGAGATAATGTGAGGGAAATGGGCCTTTCCAGGGGATCCTGAGCACTCCCCAGAGGGCATGAGCCTAGGTAAGGAGTTGCTTGGGATGACATCGCAGGGGCACCATGAGGGTTGCACCCATATGGAAAGAAGAGTCCGCCTGGGGCTCAAGGGGCTTTGTGGGTGTTGGAAGTGGCCAGTTGGCCAAAACTCAGTTTCTCTCATTTCTGTAAAGCCTGTTTTTAAGGAAAACAATTCTAGAATGTGTTTAAGAAAGGTGACTTTATTCTTTATTTATTTTGAGATGGAGTCTCGTTCTGTCACCCAGGCTAGAGTGCAGCGGCTGCAAACTCTGCCTCCCAGGTTCAAGTGATTCTCCTGCTTCAGCCTCCCAAGTAGCTGGGTCTACAGGCGCCTGCCACCATGCCTGACTAATGTTTTGTAATTTTAGTATAGACGGGGTTACAGTATGTCGGCCAGGCTGGTCTCGAATTCCTGGCCTCAGGTGATGCACACAACTCAGCCTCCCAAAGTGCTGGGATTACAGGCGTGAACTACCGTGCCCAGCCTAATACTATTTTCTTTGAGATGGAGTCTCGCTCTGTCGCCCAGGCTGGGGTACAGTGGCTCGATCTTGGCTCACTGCAACCTTGGCCTCCTGGTTTTAAGCGATTCTCTTGCCTCATCCTCCTGAGTAGCTGGGATTACAGGTGCACACCATCACACCTGTCTAATTTTTGTATTTTTAGTAGAGAAGGGGTTTTACCATGTTGGTCAAGCTGGTCTCAAACTCCTAACCTCCTGATCTGCCCACTTCGGCCTCCCAAAGTGCTGGGACTTACAGGCGTGAGCCACCGCGTCTGGCCTTCTCCCCATTTTTATCTGGATCCTGTGTCCCCTTCATCTCTATTTTTTTCTTAAAATTATCTTTTAATTAGTTTTATTTTTCTATTATTTTTGAGATACGATCTTACTCTGTTGCCTAAGCTGGAGTGCAGTGGTATAGTCTTGGCTCACTGCACCCTCTGCCTCCTGGATTCAAGTGATTATCTCACCTCAGCCTTCTGAGTACCCGGGGCTACAGGTGTGTGCCAGCATGCCTGGCTAATTTTTTTTTTTTTTTTTTTTTTTTTTTGAGACGGAGTTTCACTCATGTTACCCAGGCTGGAGTGCAATGGCGCGATCTCGGCTCACCGCAACCTCCGCCTCCTGGGTTTAGGCAATTCTCCTGCCTCAGCCTCCTGAGTAGCTGGGATTACAGGCACGCGCCACCATGCCCAGCTAATGCCTGGCTAATTTTTTGTGTTTTTTGGTGGAGATGGGGTTTCACCATGTTGGCCAGGCTCGTCTTGAACTCCTGACCTCAAGTGATCCTCCTGCCTTGGGTTCCCAAAGTGCTGGGATTACAGCCATGAACCACTGCACCCAGCCTATTTTATTTTATTTTTTTAGGGGTAGGGTCCCACTCTGTTGACCAGGCTGGAGTGCAGTGGCGTGATCATAGCTCACTGTAACCTTGAACTTCTGGGCTCAAGCGATCTTCCCCACTTAGCCTCCCAAGTAGCTGGGACCACAGACATGTGCCACTATGCCTGGCTAATTTTAATTTAATTTTTTTTGGTAGATATGGGTTTATGCTGCATTGTCAAGGCTTATCTTGAACTCCTGGCCTCAAGTGATCCTCCTGCTTTGGTGTCCCAAATTACTAGGATTATAGGCATGAGCCGCCATGTCTGGCCTATCCTTCATTATTCTTGTCCTTGTATTGCTCAATTTGGCTTTACTCACAGGAATTTCTCCTCATTGTGGCCTCTGGGTGGAAAAGACCCCTGGTTGGTTAATCTTAAGGGTTCACAGAATCTAGACTGCCCTGGTCCCTTCAGTTTCTATTGTAGACTCCATGCACTCAACCGCTATTGGATTAGGCAAGACATCTCCTAGTTTAAGGTGCTGTTCTCTAATAGGGTTTCCATGATTTCTGGTGAGTACCTGTTGATTATTTTGAGAGTATTTTTCCCACCTCAGGTCTGTCAGATGCTCTTTTGTTCCTTTACTTCCTCCCACACAGATGCTAATGCTACACAAGTCTGTGGCTCTTGGTGGTTTGTTCGCATAGACTTGTATTTTGGGATTTATCTTGATATTGTAAACATTATCCATGGATTTTGGGCTTGCAATCTAGTAGAACTACTTGTTTTCATGTGGGTATTTGGGAAGATTTTAAAACGATGGTGCCATTATTGCCATTACCTCCCCAGGATTTTACTATATATTACAAAATTATTTTATAAGTGGTATCTTTAAATTGTATTTTCCAAGCATGTGTTGCAAACATAGATATATAATTACTTTTCATTTATTGCTGTTTTCATCCAACAATCTTTGTAAATTATCTTGTTAATTTAAATAATTTATCTGTAGTATTTTGAATCTTTCACATATCATCTGTGAATAGCGGGTTTTGTCTAACCTTTGTCTTTTATTCCCCTTGCTTTACTGTACTGTCTAAACTATATAATGCAAGGGGAAGGAAGTGCTGATAGCTGGTTTCATTGATTGTTCTTGATTTCAAAAAGAAAGCTTTCTTCATTTCACTATTGAGTATATGACTATGTTTAAGCATATGTTCACTATTACGTTCTTTTTTTGATAGACACCATTTATCAGCTTAGGAAAATTATTCCTAGTTTGCTAAAAGTTTTCTTCTTTAAATCATTATTGTATGTTGCACTTTATGAAATGTTTTTCCCGTATCTCTTGAGATGATGATATTTTTCTTTATTATAATATCAATATGACTAGATTGATTTTATTTAGTGGTATGCTTTGAATCATTTCTACTGAGTTTTTTGCTTTGTAGTTACCATGAAGCTTATATAAAACATCTGCTAATAACAGGTTATTTTAAACCGATTACTACTTAACTTTTTTTTTCTTTTTTTTTTTTTTTTTT
>NW_016107581.1:2685392-2686405 GCF_001604975.1 Cebus imitator | reverse complement strand
CCATATCTGTCATATTTTAAAATCATTTGTTTTTCTGTTGGGTAGGGGAGATTGTGGGTAAGTTTGGAGGTCAGTGTTCATGTGGCTGTCTTTCTTGGAAGAAATTTCCTTTTGTTTTGATGGTGAATTGTAGGAGTGTCAGGTGCTTGGAAGTTTAAAAAATTTAAAAAATTTTGACATAATTTCAGACTTCCAGCACTTCCATCTTTTGTTGTCTTCACGATTTTGACATTTTTACTGAGCTATTTTATAGAATGTACTTCAATTTAGATTTGTTTTTTGATGTTCCCTCATGATTGGAGTTTTGTTATACATTTTTTTTTATTTTATTTTTTATTTTTTTATATTTTTTTCTTCTTCTTTAAGAGGGAGTCTCCTTCTGTCACCCATGCTGGAGTACAATGGCATGATCTCGGCTCACTGCAACCTCCGCCTCCCGGGTTCAAGCAATTCTCCTGCCTCAGCCTCCTGAGTAGCTGGGACTACAGGCGTGCACCACCATGCCCAGCTCATTTTTTTTTTTGTATTTTTAATAGAGACGGGGTTTCAACATGTTGACCAGTGTGGTCTTGATCTCTTGACCTCATGATCCACCCGCCTCGGCCTCCTAAAGTGCTGGGATCACTTGCACAAACCCTATACTTTTACTCCCTAGACACACAACTTATTTTTGATGACATATTTAGTATATTTTATAGTTTGTCCCTTAAGAAATTCTTGTAGTCATAATTGTTTTTAACAGGTTTGTCTTTTAAACTTTATACTGGAAATATAATTGGTTTTCACACCACCATTACTCAGAACAACATTAATGAGTGTTCTGAGTTTGACTATATATTTATGTTTACCAGTAAGCTGTATATTTTCATGTTGCCAACTTAGCAATCTTTTCCTTCAGCTTAAAGCACCCCTATGGCATTTCTTGTAAGGCAGGTCTAGTGATAATACATTCCCTCAGCTTTCGTTTGTCTGAGAAAGTTTCTATCTTGCTCTTTTTTTTTTTTTTTTTTTTT
>NW_016107581.1:2683211-2684292 GCF_001604975.1 Cebus imitator | reverse complement strand
TGTTGATCATATACTACCACTGTCTTGTGCCTTCCATTTTTTATTTTGAGAAGTCATCTGTCTGTCTCTTCTTTGCAGATACTCTGTATTTTTCCTGTAGTTGTTTTAAGGTCTTTTATAAAAATTTGTCTGTATGTAGAGTTTCTTTTGTCTTCCATACACCTTTTTTTCTTGACTATTACAAAAGTTTAACAAAAAGTTTAAAATGGAAATGTATATCATTCACTTTTTTTTTTGGTCCTCATGGTATGACTCTAGTTTTTTGTTTTGTTTTGTTTTGTTTTTTTTTGAGATGGAGTTTCATTCCTGTTGCCCAGGCTGGAGTGCAGTGGCGTGTTCTCAGCTCACTGCAACTTCTGCCTCCTGGGTTCAAGCAATTCTGTCTCAGCCTCCTGCGTAGCTGGGATTACAGGTACCCACCACCACACATGGCTAATTTTTGTATTTTTAGTACAGATGGTGTTTCACCATGTTGGCCAGGCTGGTCTCCAACTCCTGACGTCAGGTAATCCACCCACCTTGGCCTCTCAAAGGTCTGGGATAATAGGAATGAGCCACTGTACCTGGCCACAAGAGGATGTGGATTTCTCTACTGATCAGCCATTATTTGTACTTACTCCAAGGCATCTAATATGTTGATACTATTTCCTCATATTACCTCCATTCCAATGTTGTTCTCCTGCCCACTAGTTGGATTTTTGTACCTAATTCTTTCTTCAGCCTTTTCTCCCCTGCATGGTTTCTAGCTTGTCTCTTAATGTGATGGAAGCATAGTTTGTCTCAGAGAGATGCTCATCAACTCATTGCATTTCTCTTTGGAGTGGCCTACATGTTGCTGCATATTCTGGCATACAGCTTCTGGAAGCCATTGGTTCACTGGAGCAGAAGGTCTTTGGCAAGTGATTTGTTTTATTTCCCACAGGTTGCTAGGTAAGTATTCACATATGTCCTGAAACATTGGACCATTTCACCAGGAAAAAAAGATGTGAACTGACTCTTCAGTGATTACAGTTTGGTCCTATTTCTTGTTTATGTAGCAGAAGTTTCTCTGTTTTTGACATAAGGATGGAAACTATTTTTC
>NW_016107581.1:2663618-2682746 GCF_001604975.1 Cebus imitator | reverse complement strand
TTGGCCAGGCTGGTCTCCAACTCCTGACCTCAGGTGATCTACCTGCCTCGGCCTCCCAAAGTGCTGGGATTACAGGCATGAGCCACCGCACCCGCCCTAGTTACACATTTTTGGCAGCAATACCACAGAAACGATGTTGTGTTCTTTTTATTTTATTTATTTATTTATTAATTATTTTTTAAGATGGGATTTCACCATGCTGGTCAGGCTGGTCTTAAACTCCCAACCTCAGGTGATCTGCCCACCTTGGCCTCCAAAGTGCTTGGATTACAGGCGTGAGCCACCACGCCCGGCCTGATGTTGTGTTCTTAATGCCTTGTATCAGGAGTTATATGATGTCAGTTGACTTTTATTACTTGGTTAAGGTAGTGTGTAACACTCTAAAGATATTATTTTTCTGGATTTTTGGGGGAATACCTTATGGGGAGATATAGTAATACTATGCAATTATCCTGTCCCCATCAAATTTTCATCATATTGTGTTAGCAACCATTGGTGATCCTTTCGTGAATCAGTTATTACTCTGCTAGTTTCCAAACAATGATTTTTTAAAAGGACATCTTTACCGAGGTGTGATTGACATGTAAAAAACTGTACATATTTAATGTGTATAACTTGATTAGCAATGACATTCTAATTCATCATTCCTTGTACATTTATTAGTTTGTATTCTACTATAAGGAAGAGGTTTTCTTTTTCCTGAGTTGTATCTCTGTGGATTCATAGATTCTTGTTTTAGTCTGTTGGCTCTCATCTGTTACTATTATTATTTATTTTGATGTTCTGATTTGTTCAGATTTGGCTCATGAGAGCTCCTTCAAGATTTCATTTTTTTGAGATGGAGCTTTCACTCTTGTTGCCCAGGCTGGAGTGTGATGGCGTGATCTTGGCTCACCACAACCTCTGCCTCCTGGATTCAAGTGATTCCCCTGTCTCAGCCTCCCAAGGAGCTGGGATTACAGGCATGCACCACCCATGCCTGGCGAATTTTGTATTTTCAGTACAGATGGGATTTCTCCATGTTGGTCGGGCTGATCTTGAACTCCCGACTTCAGGTGATCAGCCTGGCTTGGCCTCCCAAAGTGCTGAGATTACAGGTGTGAGCCACTGCGCCTGGCCCTTCAATTGGATTTCTGTGTCTATTATGATCTTTTTATTTTTACTTGTCAATACATATATATATATTTGAGACGGAGTCTTGCTGTGTCTCCCAGGCTGGAATGCAGTAGTATGATCTCAGCTCACTGCAACCTCTGCCTCCCTGGTTCAAGCAATTCTCCTGCCTCAGCCTCCTGAGTAGCTGGGATTACATGTGTGCATCACCATGCCAGCTAATTTTTGTATATTTAGTAGAGACAGGGTTTCACCATGTTGGCCAGGCTGGTCTCCAACTCCTGACCTCATGATCTGCCTGCCTCAGCCTCCCAAAGTGCTGGGATTACAGATGTGAGCTGCTGTGCCCAGGTATCTATCTTCCTTCCTTCCTCCCTCCCTCCCTCCCTTTCTTCCTTCCTTCCTTCCCTCCCTCCCTCCCTCTCTCCCTCACCCCTCCTTCCCTCCCTCCCTCCCTCCCTCCTTCCTTTCTTTCTCTCTCTCTCTCTTTCTCTTTTTCTTTCTTTTTTTTTTGAGATAGAGTCTTGTTGTGTCACCCAGGTGAGAGTACAGTGGCGCTACCTTGGCTCACTGCAATCTCTGCCTCCCGGGTTCAAGCAGTTATCTGCCTCAGCCTCCCGAGTAGCTGGGATTACAGGCGCCCAACACTACACCTGGCTAATTTTTGTATTTTTAGTAGAGATGGGGTTTCACCATCTTGGCCAGGCTGATCTTGAACTCCTGACCTCATGATCCACCCACCTCAGTCTCCCAAACTGCTGGGATTATAGGCGTGAGCCACTGCGCCTGTCCTATTTTTCTTGATTATTATTATTTTTTGAGACAGACTTTCACTCTGTCATCTAGGCTGGAGTATAGTGGCACGATCTTGGCTCACTGCAACCTCTATCTCCCAGTTCAAGTGATTCTCCTGTGTCAGTCTTCCTAGAAGCTGGGATTACAGGTGACTGCCATCATGCCTGGCTATTTTATTTTATTTTATTTTATTAGTAGTTTTAGTAGAGATGGGGTTTCACCATGTTGACCAGGCTGGTCTCAAACTCCTGACCTCAAGCGATCCACCTGCCTTGGCCTCCCCAAAGTTCTGGGATTACAGGCATGAGCCATTGTGCCTGGCCATATTTTTCTTGATTATTAAAGTAATACAAGCAAGCAGGGAATGGTAGCTTGTGCTTGTAATGCCAGCTACTCTGGAGGCTGAGGCAGGAGAATCACTTGAACATAGGAGTTCGAGGCCAGCTAAGCAACATAGTGAGACTCCCATCTCGAAAAAGCTTTTCTTTTTTGAGGCAATATCTTGCACTGTTGCCTGGGCTGGAGTGTAATGGTGCAATCTCAGCTCACTGCAGCATCTGCCTGCCAGGTTCAAACGATTCTCCCGCCTCAGTTTCCTGAGTAGCTGAGATTACAGGCACGTGCCACCATGTCCGGCTAATTGTTTGTATTTTTAGTAGAGACGGGGTTTCAATATGTTGGCCAGGCTGATCTCAAACTCCTGACCTCGTAATCCGCCTGCCTCGGTCTCCCAAAACGCTGGGATTACAGGCATGAGCCACCTTGCCTGGCCAAAGCTTAAATTAGCTGAGTATGCTGCCACATGCTGATAGTCCCAGGTACGTGGGAGGATAAGGTGAGAGGGTCCATCCTTTGAACCCAGGAGTTCAAGGCTGCACTGAACTATATGGATCATGCCACTGTGTTCCAGCCTGGGTGACAGAGTGAGACCCTGTGTCTGAAGAAAAAGTAATACAATATTTAAAAAATTTTAATGTAAAAGCAGGGAGAAGGATATAAACATATTTGCAGTCATTGCCATCTTTTTTTTTTTTTTTTTTTTTTTTTTTTTTTTTTTTTTTTTTTTTTTTGAGACAGGGTTGCCCAGGCTGGAATGCAGTGGCGTGATCTTGGCTTATTGCAACCTCTGCCTCCTATGTTCAAGCGATCCCCCCTCCTCATCTCCTGAGTAGCTGGGATTACAGGTGTGAGCCACTGCGCCTGACTGATCATCTTCTATATATTGATGTATTTCCTTTCAGCCTTGCATTGCATTTTAAAATTTCTAGAACTAAAGGTAGAAATTTGTATCTTAGTTTTATGTTTTTAACCTGTCATTGAATTTTAAGCATTTTCTTGAGTAACACGGAGCTCTCTGGAAGCTGTGTCTCACAAGCAATTATCCAGGTGACCCAAATGTACCACCCAAATGTACCGCCTCGGCGCCCACCTACTGCTTCTGCTTTTGGAAAGCATGTTCCTTCCCCCTCTGAAAGTAGACTCCAGTTTTCTCTCTCTCTTCCTCTCTTTCACTGAACTTTTTAATTTTTTCAGCATAATCCTTGCCCGTTCACTCGTATTTGAAGAGCTAACAGACTTTCAGAATGGCGGGAACTTGGAGAGCAGGGAGAAGAATAGCCCCAGATACGAGGTAGAACACCATTCTTTTGCTGGAGATAGAGCAGTAGGCAGAGCTGGACAATGAATGAATTAACAGTAAATAGATAATAAAATCAGGAGACTAGACATACCATGAAGGAAAGTAAAGAGAGTAGTGGGTAGGCAGGCGCTATTTTAGATAGGGGGACAGTGCTGGCTGTGCACAGTGGCTCATGCCTGTGATCCTAACACTTTGGGAGGCTGAGGCGGATGGATCATGAGGTCAGGAGTTCAAGACCAGCCTGGCCAGCATGGTGAAAGCCCGTCTTAGCTGGGTACGGTGGCACATTCCTGTAATCCCAGCTACTCAGGAGGCTGAGGCAGGAGAATTGCTTGAACCAGGACCTGGGAGGTGGAGGTTGCATTGAGCTGAAATTGTGCCACTGCACTCCCGCCCGGGCTACAGAGCAAGACTCCGTCTCAAAAAACAAAAAAGATAGGAGGACAGGGAAGGCATCTCTGGTGAGGCTGTATTTGAGCAGAGATCTGAGTGTCTTGTTTTTTTTTTTTTTTTTCCCATTGGAGGTTTGCTCTTGTTGGCCAGGCTGGAGTGCAATGGTGCAATCTCAGCTCACTGCAACCTCTGCCTCCCAGGTTCAAGTGATTCTCTTGCCTCAGCTTCCTGAGTAGCTGGGATTACAGGCATGTGCCACCACGTCTGACTAATTTTGTATTTTTAGTAGAGATGGGATTTTTCCATGTTAGTCAGGCTGGTCTCGAACTCCCAACCTCAGGTGATTTGCCCACCTCGGCCTCCCAAAGTGTTGGGATTACAGGCGTGAGCCACTGTGCCCAGCTGTCTGAGCGTTGTACAGATTAGAAAGCTCAGTAAGGTACAGTAACTTTTCTAAGATTACAAGGCAGATTTAGTATTAAATTAGATTTTTCTTTAATTTGGAAGCCCTCTGCAAATAGTACCTCAGTGTTCTTAGAAGTCCTTTGATTTCAGGCTGGGTGCAGTGGCTCATACCTGTAATCCCAGCACTCTGAGAGACTGATGTCGGTGGATCACTTGAGGTTAGGAGTTCGAGACCATCCTGGCCAACATGGTGAAACCCCGTCTCTACTAAAAATACAAAAATTAGCTGGGCGTGGTGGTGTGTGCCCATAAGTCCAGCTACTCTGGAGGCTGAGGCAGGAGAATTGCTTGAACCCGGGAGGCAGAAGTTGCAGTGAGCCAGGATTGCACCACTGCACTGGGGCCTGGGCGACAGAGTGAGACTCCATCTGAAAACAATAAAAGAAAAAAATCCTTTGTTTTCAGGGATTCCTGACTGTTGGTTGGCCTGTCTCTCTCCCTATCCCTTGCATGAAAACATTTCTTTTCTTTCTTTTTTTTTTCTGAGACAGAGTCTTGCTCTGCTTCCCAGGCTGGAATGCGGTGGCCTGATCTCAGCTCACTGCAACCTCCACCTCCTGGATTCAAGCAGTTCTCCTACCTCAGCCTCCTGAGTAGCTGGGATTGAAGGTGCACACCACCACACCCAGCTAATTCTTGTATTTCTAGTAGAGACGGGGTTTTGCCATTTTGGCCAGGCTGGTCTCCAACTCCTGACCTCAGGTTATCTGCCCACCTCGGCCTCCCAAAGTGCTGGGATCATAGGCATGAGCCACTGCTCAAAATCATTTCTAAGAAGTGAAACTTAACCAAGAGATTTTTTTGTGCTTTGAATGTCAGTGGTTGGGATAGAAATGAAGTTTGCTTTAAGGAGAGGCTGAGAATTATTTTGGAACTCGGTAATTACTTAACTCTAAATCTAAAATCTTAAATCTCCAAATCTAAAATCTCTAAATCTAAAATCTATGGTGTTTGGTGTCCTTAAGGTCTGTTCAGGAAGATGAACCCTCCTTTGCAGAAATTGGAGCTGCCCCAGAGAGTCTGTTTGTGATGAAGACAGAGGCCCAGCCTTCGACATCCTCGCTGGCAAACACCTCATCGACTGACACAGTGATTTGTGACAGTGGCTCAGAAAGTCATACGTGGGAAGACAAGGGTCTGGTGATCTGGGATGCACCATCTTGGACCTCAGAGGCCCAAGTTTCAGCAACCCGGATTGCAAAGGCTCAGGCCTGGAAAATCCATGCTATAGAGGATCATGCCAGGATCCGTCAGGCCAGGACCAGTCAGCCCAAGCCAATTTCTGTACCAGAGGTGGCACCTTCCTCAGTCCTGAAGCAGAAACCCCTATATGAGAAGGTGCAGATGACAGAGAAGAAAGAGAGTGAGGTCCTCTATGCCCGTCCGTTCTGGTCCAGCAAAGCTGAGTACATTTTCGCCCAGGTGGGCTTCTCTGTGAGGCCAGATTATCTCTGGCACTTTACCTACCTGTGGCTTAACAGTGGAGGCTGTAAGTCTGGGGATCAGGAAACCTGGGTCCCCAAGGGGCTAGCAGACAGAGTCCTAGCCAGGCTTTAAACGTGAATGTCTCTGAGATAACGTGGAGGCTGAAGACCTGGTACTCTGAGCAGCATAGGCACCAGGTCCCTGGACACCTAGAATCACAAGGCGGGTAGAGGTTCAGGGTATTTGAACATGGGGATGGCTGAGCTGGAGGCCTCGGTCCAAGATGGGCTGGAAACTAGGTACCTGGGTCTTCCAGGAATTGGGGGCCAGGGGATTGGACATTTGGGATTGTGAGAGATGTAGAAATGGGTGAGCCTGGCCAGGCGTGGTGGCTCATGCCTGTAATCCCAGCACTTTGGGAAGCTGAAGTGGGCAGATCATGAGGTCAGGAGATGGAGACCATCCTGGCTAATGTGGTGAAACCTTGTCTTTACTAAAAATACAAAAAAATTAGCTGGGCATGGGGGCATGTGCCTGTAGTCCCAGCTACTTTGGAGGCTGAGGCAGGAGAATCACATGAACCAGGGAGGTGGAGGTTGCAGTGGGCCAAGATTGCACTGCACTCTAGCCTGGGTGACAGAGCAAGACTCTGTCTCAAAAAAACAAACAAACAAACAAAAAAAGACATGGGTGAGCCCTGTCGCCCTGGGGGAGTTCATTGGTACGGAGAATGTTTTCCTGGGCTCCTGAAGCAGTCCAGGCACTGAAAGCCCAGATGGTTTTCAGAGTCCCTCCTGAATCCTCTTCACAGGCAGTTTCGTAGCTGTCTACATCTTCATGCTGTTCCTAGTCGGGGTTCCTCTTCTCTTCCTGGAGATGGCGGCTGGTCAGAGCCTGCGTCAGGGTAGCATGGGCATATGGAAGATCATTGCCCCCTGGATTGGTGGTGTGGGGTATTCCAGCTTCATGGTGAGGAGCCCTTGGCTGCCCAGGCCTGACTTTTACACCCCACCCCCATGCCAACCCTCTTCCTGAAATGTGTCCCATGAGTACTTCCATGAGTTAAATCCCTTTGGTTCCCCAATCCTCTCTCAAGTTCCCTCCCCTTTCCTGTCCCTGCTCTTTCTCCCCAGCCACTTCCTCCTTGACCCCCAGGTGTGCTTCATCGTTGGCTTGTACTTGAATGTGATGAATTCCTGGATGGTCTTCTACCTGAGCCAGTCCTTCCAGTATCCTGTTCCATGGGAGAAATGTCACTTAATGGAGAACTCTAGTGGCTTTGGTGAGGAAGAGGTGAAGGAAGAGGAGAAGGGAAAAATGGAGAAGTAGAAGGGAATTGGGAAGAGTAGAAAGGAGTGGTGAGGGACAAGGAAGAGGAAGACAGAAGAAGGAAAAAGAAATGGGAGGAGGAAAGAGGAAAGGGAGGTGGGGGAGGGGATAAAAAAGAGGAGGGGTTACCTTGTCTAGCAGGCATGTCCAAAGCCAGGTCCCCCCAGATCCTGCATGTGAACGGACAACACCCTCCATGTACTTCTGGTACCAGGAGACCTTGAAGGCCTCAGACAGAATTGAGGATGGTGGGTCACCAGTCAGCAGTCTGGTCCTGCCCTTCTTTATTTGCTGGTGTCTTGTTGGTGCTTTCATGATCAATGGGCTTAAGTCCACCAGGAAGGTGAGCCACCAGTGTTGGATTCCCTGAAATTCTCAAATGCTTTAGTCCTTACCTCACTTTGCTACTTGTTGATTTCCTAATTTCTTACTCCTCTGGCCTTTTACTCCCACTGGCCCCTGACCCCTGACCCTTGCTGAACGCTTTCTTCTAATTCCTACTCATTTCTGACTCAGAACTTTTGATCTCTCCTGACTCTTGGTTGACCCCTACTGGTACACAGTTGCTGATATGTCCCACTCTCTATTCAGGTCATATATGTGTTGGTACCGCTCCCCTGTTTCATCATCGTTGGGCTCTTCATCGGGAGTCTACTGCTGGAAGGGGCAAAATTTGGCCTTCAACAGTTGTTGGTTGCCAAGGTGAAATCTGTGTTCCTCACTCCCCCATCAGGCCTTGTAGGGCACCACAGCTGCCTACTCTTAGAACTTGCTTTCCCCAGTCTTGCTTTCTGTATCTCCCTCTCTCCTCCTCGAAACGTTTCTGTTGTAGCTGTCCTCTGCTTCTTTTACAACCGCCTTATACTGTTATCTCTTTTAGATAGCGGACGTGTACAATGTGAGTGTGTGGTCTGTAGCAGGGAGTCACGTTTTGTTGAACACAGGCGTAGGCCTTGGCTCCGTTGCCTCCTTAGCCTCATACATGCCGCAGTCCAACAACTGTCTCAGTGATGCCTTTCTCGTGTCCTTGATGAACCTGCTCACTTTGGTGATTACCACATCTTTCAACTTTTGTGTCCTGGGCTTCTGGGCGACAGTCATCACACATCGCTGCTGTGAGAGGTAAGTTCAGCCCCTTAGTTGAGCATCCGCCCACCTTGTGCTAACTGGCAGCAGAAGTGATGGGTGAGGACAGGAGACAGAGTCATTAATTCTGTCTGGGCTAGTCAGATGGGGCCTTCCAGAGGAGGCAACCCTGAGTTGAATTGCTCCCAGTAATCTTTATTTTTTTAATTTTTGAGAATGGGGTCTGTCACTGTATTGGTCAGGCAGGTCTTGAACTCCTGGGCTCAAGCTATCCTCCTGCCTCTTCCTCCCTTAGAACTGGGATTACAGGCATGAGCCACCGCGCCCAGCCTCTCCCAGTAATTATAACCCTCACAAATAACCACCATTTTCTTCTAGAAGATGCCTGGGCATATACATGTGTACATGTGCAAGAGTTCTTGACAGTATATAGTTAGGAATGGAATTGCTGAGTAGGGTATGCTCACCTTCAGTTTTACCATATAGTGTCTGCTTTTCAAAGTGGTATGATGCATTACCCTCCCATCGAGGATGTGTGAGACTTTCATTCGTTTTGCTTTTTGCACAACACTTGATTAAACTTGATTGGACTTTTAAATTTTTTCCAGTCTGGTGGCAGTGTAATGGTATTTTTTTTTGTGTTTTCCAAAAAAAACCCTTTTATTATGAGCTATTAAATACATATAGAAAAATGTGTAAAACAAGGCCAGGCACGGTGGCTGGTGTCTTGTTGGTGCTGTCATGAACAATGGGCTTAAGTCCATTGTTCATGATTCATGGGAGGATTGCTTCAATCGAGGAGTTTGAAACCAGCTGGGTGAGACCTCACCTCAAGGAAAAAAAGAAAAAATGTATAAAACAATGTATAATGTAAAGAACTATGAAGTAAACATCACCGGTATTAAGAACTAGAATAACCCTAGGAGCTCTCCATGTGTCTTCTAATCATAATCTCTTTACTGCCTCCCAGAGGTAACCATCATAAAAGTCAGGATAGTGGTTACTATATTGCTTAGATATGCATACATAGATGTTAGAATATAAGGAAAAAAAGAATTAATCATCATAAAAGTCAGAATAGCGATTAGTTGTTTGTTTTTCTTTATATTCTATCATCTATGTATGCAGAGCTAAGCAATACAGTTTAATTTGTCCACTCACATGAAGAAATACAGTTTTTCTGTTTGTTAGTTTAGTTTTTTTTTTTTGGGGGGGGGGATGGAGTCTCGCCGTAACCCAGGGTGGAGTGCAGTGGCGTGATCTTGGCTCACTGTAACCTCTGCCTTCTAGGTTCAAGCAATTTTCCTGCCTCAGCCTCCCGTAAAGCAATATAGTTTAGTTATTTGTTCCCTCACATATACATTCTCTTTGCTTACTTTTGTGCTTTATTTCTCTCATTCAACATGTTTGTAATATTTATCCACACTGTGTATAACTTTAATCTGTGCTTTTAAAATGCTGTATAATGTTTTGGTATATAACTATACCACAGTTAAAAAAAATCCATTCTACTATTGATGACATTTGGAGTCTTTCCAGTTTTATGCCATTAAAACAGTGTTGCTGTAAACATTCTTACGCATGTCCCTGTGTACGGCATATGTGCACATTTTTCTGGGATAGATGAGTTAGATTGTCGAGGCATAGTTATGTATTCTTAGGTAACAAATTGTCCTGGAAGTAAATGGATTAAAACAACAATGACTTATCTTATGATTCTGTGGGTTGGCTGGAAAATTCTTCTGCTGTGCTTGTGTGGGTTCACTAACATGGCTGCATTCAGCTGCAGGGTTGGCTGGGGGCTGAGCCCAGCAGGGATGGCATTGCTCTTTTTTTTGAGACAGAGTTTCACTTTTGTCACTGGGGCTGGAGTGCAGTAGCCTGATCTCAGCTCACTGCAACCGCCGCCTCCCAGGTTCAGGCAATTCTCCTGCCTCAGCTTCCCAAGTAGCTGGGATTACAGGTGCCCGCCACCACACCCAGCTAATTTTTGTGTTTTTAGTAGAGACAGACAGGGTTTCACCATGTTGGCCAGGTGAACTCCTGACCTCAGGTGATCCACCCACCTCGGCCTCTCAGAGTGCTGGGATTACAGGCATGAGCCACCGTGCCTGGCCGGCGCTGCTCCTCTTTAGGTGGTGTTGGCTGGGTTTACTCCTGTTTGTAGACATAAAAGTCAGGATAGTGGCTACTATATTCCTTAGATATGCATACATAAGCCAGCAAGGGCTGTTCACTTCCATGAGCCTCTCTATGGGGCTAGTTTGGTCTTCCTCACATGGCAGCTCACAGAGCACAAGGGCAGACTCAGCAAACTGTCTTGAAGAGGAGTATAGGACTGCTTCCATTGCCGCTACATTTCTTGGTTGAAGGAAGTAAAAAAAAGCCACCCCAGGGCAGACATGGTGGCTCATGCCTATAATCCCAGCACTTTGGGAGTCCAAGGCGGGTGGATCCTGAGGTCAGGAGTTTGAGACCATCCTGACCAACATGGTGAAACCAACTCCATCTCAACTAAAAAAAAAAAAAACACGAAAGAATGAAAAAAGGCCCTCCCAGATTCCAAAGGTAAAAAATAGATCTTACCTCTTAATTGAAGGAGCTGCAGAATGTTGTGGCTGTATTTCTTCACTCTACCATGTCTGTCTATAACTTCACAGATGATGCCAGATTACTTTTCATAGTGTTTGTGCCAATTTATAATTGTATGTATATGAAACATATGTATGGAAGTTCTCATTACCTTACTCTTGCAAATACTTGTATTGTCATAGTTTAAAAATTTTGCCAATTTGGTAGGATTGTATGGTTTAAATTTGTATTTCTCTGGTTATTGATAAGGTTATGTATCTTTTGATATATTTATTGGCCATTGGATTGTCTCTTTAGCAAAATGTGTGGTCAAGTTCATTTTTGCCCATTTAAAAAAAATATTGGATGATCATTTTCTTTGGAGTTCTTTATATGTTCTGGATATGTTGTCATTTTCCAGTTGTATATATTAAATTTCTTTTCTCCCAGCTGGTGGAGTGCATTGAGCCTCCCAGATTCAAATGACTTTCCTGCCTCAGCCTCCCAAGTAGCCGGGATTACAGGCATCCACCACCACGCCCAGCTAATTGTTCATATTTTTAGTAGAGATGGGGTTTCACCATGCTGGTCAGGCTGGTCTCGAACTCCCGACCTGAGTTGATCCGCCTGCCTCAGCATCCTGAAGTGTGAACCACCATGCCCGGCCAACAAAGTTTTTAAAGGAAAAAATGAAGAGGATAACATAATTGTTTTAAAATAGTTTTCCTTGGCTACGGAGATAATAACAAGGGTGACAACAGTCCAAGGTTGGATAGGCATTTGTTGGGCAGATGTTTCTGCAGGAGTATTTTTTGTGTGTGTGTAAGGTTGCAATGGTCTTTATGCACCGTTATAGTTTTTTTTTTTTTTTTTTTTTTTTTTTAATCAGGCATATAGGTGTGAGAACCCTCTCTTCATGGCCTTCCTTGGCCCCATTTGCTAGGGCTTTCTTTTTTTTTTTTTAGATGGAGTCTTGCTTTGTTGCCCAGGCGGGAGTGCAGTGATACAATGTCAGCTCACTGCAATCTCTGCCTCCCTGGTTGAAGCAACTCTCCTGCCTCAGCCTCATGAGTAGCTGGGATTACAGGTGTTTACTACTACATCCAGCTAATTTTTGTATTTTTAGTAGAGATGGGGTTTTACCATGTTGGTCATGCTGGTCTCAAACTCTTGACCTCAGGTGATCCACCCACCTCGGCCTCCCAAAGTGCTGGGATTATAGGCATGAGCCACTGAACCCAGCCTTGCTAGTGCTTTCTTAATATTAGTGACTCCATTTTTTCCTCACAACTTTCACATTTCCCCTTTTGATCAAGATCTGTCTCCAAAATCATCACTGATCAAACATTCATATTTGTGTTTTGATATCCCTCAATGTCAGGATGAGCTGTCCCAGTTGCTGGTCTCATGTCACATTGAGGGGAATGACGGGTGACTTGGAGTCAGTGTCAAAACTCTTTTAGCCACATTTGAGCAAGAAGGGACATTTAAAGGGAGTATCTTTTAGGTTAAATCTCTGGGTTCCATTATTAAGTTCAATTTTGTCTTTTCCATCATCTTTTGTTATTATCTCAAAGTGTCGAGCTGGGCCAGCATTATTTTATTAGGAGTTGTACTTCTGTAAAAATTTAACAAGTGACAGATACAAAGTTTGTTGTTGTTGTTGTTGTTTGTTTGTTTGTTTGTTTTGAGTCGGAGTTTCGCTCTTGTTACCCAGGCTGGAGTGCAATGGCGCGATCTCGGCTCACCGCAACCTCCGCCTCCTGGGTTCAGGCAATTCTCCTGCCTCAGCCTCCTGAGTAGCTGGGATTACAGGCACACGCCACCATGCCCAGCTAATTTTTTGTATTTTTAGTAGAGACGGGGTTTCACCATGTTGACCAGGATGGTCTCGATCTCTTGACCTCATGATCCACCCGCCTCGGCCTCCCAAAGTGCTGGGATTACAGGCATGAGCCACCGCGCCCGGCTGTTGTTTGTTTTTTAAGATGGAGTCTCACTCTGTCGCCAGGCTGGGGTGCAGTGGTGGGATCTTGGCTCACTGCAACCTCTGCCTCCTGGGTTCAAGTGATTCTCCTGCCTCAGCCTCCCGAGAAGCTGGGACTACAGGCGTGTGCCACCATGCCTAGCTAATTTTTGTATATTTAGTAGAGACGGGGTTTCACTATGTTGGTCAGGATGGTCCTGATCTCTTGACCTCATGATTTGCCCACCTTGGCCTCCTAAAGTGTTGGGATTACAGGCCTGAGCCACTGCACCCAGCCAGATACAAAGTTTTAAAAAGGGCAAATACAAAGTAAAATGATAATAGTTTTGTGCCCCAAACCTAGGTTTAAAGACTACCACTTGTATAAATCAAATAAATGACTGAAGGGAATTAGATGAGACCGTTGTAACTGTGTGGCCTTTCTTATTTTGTATATATGGGTCTCAACTTTTCCCAGAGGAATTTATCCTGGTATAGCATGTAGTATTAACAAACACAAAGACATTTTCTTATTTAACCAATGGGTACTAAAACATTTCTTAAATTAGGTTCTGTTACCAGCAGAAGGTATTGATTGTGAAGTTTTAATTATACCATTTTCCTGCTAAGTAAAAACAGCATTAAGGGGATAAAAGCCTCATTATGATATGGAGCCTTGTTCTTATGTCTTAGGAAAGCTTTCTGCTGCATGGAAACATCACCTTCTCCTCCTGATTTGTAGTTTGAATGTCTCTGGTTATGGTAGTTTGGTGAACTTTTTGCGTGGTCCATACATCAGGAACGAGGCTTGTTCTGAAAATTTGTCTAGTTTCAGCTTATAGGGCTTTAGGAACAGAGCAACTTTGGTTTTGAGTTGGACAGTAGTAGCCAAATGTTGGAGGAAATTAGGAGAATTCAGGATCTAGTCCAGTCTGCAGCTAGATAACAAGAACTTGGAAACAACACACACAGCCACAATCTAGTAGCAGATGTGTTACAGTTTTTCTTTAGAAACATTAACTTTTTCTCTCTACATTGATGGTATAGGAACCTCAGATTTTTTTTTTCTTTGAGATGGGGTCTCACTCTGTCACCCAGTCTGGAGTGCAGCGGCTCAATCTCAGCTCACTGCCATCTCCGCCTCCCAGGTCTAAGCAATTCTCCTGCCTCAGCGTCCCAAGTAGCTGTGATTACAAGCACATGCTATCACACGCGGCCAATTTTTGTATTTTTAGTAGAGACGGGGCTTCACTGTGTTGGCCAGGCTGCTCTCGAACTACAGATTCAGGCACCTCGGCCTCCCAAAGTGCTGAGATTACAGATGTGAGCCACTGCACCTGACTGAAACCTGAGATTTAAAAACTTCTTGAGGCAAGGAAGTCAAAACCAAGGCAGACTTTAAATTTTACCTGCAGTTTTAAGGTTCTTGGGCCTGCCAGGTGGTGAAAATTTTTACTCACTCACTGTAAGCCTAGGAACTCTTGAAGCCAGGCATTGATTGATTGATTGATTGTATTTTGTATGTTGTCCAGGCTGGTCTCAAACTCCTGGACTCAAGCAATCCTCCTACCTTGGCCTCTCAAAGTGCTGTGATTACAGGCATGAGCCACTGTGCCTGGCAGAATTTTTTTAAGTTTCAGTGACTTTTTTGATATATTTGGATGTGGACTTTTGGGGCTTATCCTGTTTAGGATTCGCTGAGATTCTTGCAAGTAAAGTGTTATGACTTTGCCAGATAGGGGAAATTAAAAAAAAAATTTTTGTTTAATAATTTTCTCTGATTGGGGGCAGCAGCTCACACCTGTAATCCCAGCACTTTGGGAGGCTGAGGTGAGTGGATCACTTGAGGTCAGGAGTTGGAGATCAGCCTGGCCAACATGGTGAAACCCCGTCTCTACTAAAAAATATGAAACATTAGCTGGGTGTTGTGGCAGGTGCCTGTAATTCCAGCTACTCAGGGGGCTGAGGCAGGAGAATCGCTTGAACCTGGGAGGCGGAGGTTGCGGTGAGTGAAGATGGCGCCACTGCACTCCAGCCTGGGCAACAAGAGTGAAACTGCGTCTCAGAAAAAACCAAAAAACTTTTTCTCCATGACATTTTTTCTATTATTCTTTTTGACTCTGATTACATAGATAATAGGCTTTTTGTTATTGTACCCCAAGTTTCTGAGTCTCTGTTCATTTTTTCCACTCTTTTAAAAACACTTGTTCACATTGGATACTTTCTGTTGATTTATCTTCCGGGTCACTGACTCTTTCCTCTGTCATCTTCATTCTGCTGTTTAGCCCATCAAGTGAATTTTGAATTTCTTACTGTATTGTTCAGTTCTAAAATGAGATTCTTTAGAACTACTGTTGTGAATTCATTGCCAGGCAGTGAGTGGATCTGCAGTTCTTTGGAGTCAGCTAATGGAAGTTTGTTTTCCTTTGGTGTTGCCATGTTTCTCCAATTCTTCATGATTTTTGTAGTCTTGAGAAAAGCATTTAAAGAAGCATGAACTTCTTCCAGATTTTATGGACTGGACTGGCAAGGAAAGACCTTCACGTGCATGGGAGCTGAGGGAGGAGCGTGGTGCTCTCTGGCAGTGGGTCCAATGGCACAGAGTGTCAACTATGGGGGGTCTTGTCGTGGGTCCAGGTTGGAGGGACACAGAGCCTTGTTAGCACAGGCAGCTGGGGGCTGGCTGTATTGTTGGCGCCTGCGTGGTCTTTGGTGGCAACAGCTGTGGGAGGTCCACAGTGTCTGTAAACTTCCCACAGAGTTTTCTGGGACCTCAGCTGTGCCTCTTGCCTAGCAGCTAGGGGCCAGGACTCGCAGCAGTGGAGGCTGAGGTCAGTGGTGTGCACACACTCTGCTGTAGAGGCTGGCTGTACCTGGCAGCATGGCAGCAGAGGCCAGTTGCAGGCTCATTGATAGTGGTAAGGGGTGGAGTCATAGGCAGGGGCTGGGGTTGACTAAGGGCATGCACGTGGCAGTGGGGGCTGACAGCTTGTGCCTAATTGCAGGGGCCTGGCCACAGAGATCAGGCCATCTGCATGTTTTTGGGTAGTTGCAGGGCTGAGCTGGAGGCGTGTGTGCACATGCAGCTGTGGGGCCAGCTGAGGTGCAAGCATGATGCTGGAGTTAGAACCTGGGGATGAGGGAGGTCTGGCTGTGTATGGTAGCTGTGCTGGGTCCTTGGCTCAGAGCACTTGTAGAGGCAGCAGCTGGGGTGACTCTACAGAGGAGGGATGTTGGCTTAGGCACCAAAGAGAATGCGATGGCTACTGGGGTGGGTGACTGGGTCTGGGTGACCATGGTATTGAACAGCTTAGGCATTTCCAGGGATAGAGGAAGGAGAAATTAGAGGGCCAGTCCCCTGGAGACTGTGAAGGTGGAAAAAAACTTCAGGGCTTTGCTGCTGCAGTGCTGGTAGTGGTTTCTTCAGCTTGGTTCCTCTGCAGAAAATGCTGCTGGCATCAGCCATTGGTAACATCAGCGGGTCCTTGGTGGTGAAAACTGTGAGGAGCGGCACAGTGGCCATGAGTGCTGTTGAGGGCCTCACCGCAGAAGTCCCCTAGAGCCCTGTGTTGAGCCGACCACTAGGGGTCGCTGTGGCTCCCACCAGCCTGGCTGATGCTGACAGCCTGGTCCACTTCTTGGTTCCCCATCATCTCCACATGTTTCGGCGATGCCAGTTCCCGCGGAAATGTGAGCCGAGTGAAACTGAAGCTGCTTGGGCAGTGTCCCAAAACGCTGGGGAAGCTGGTTGTACGCCCTGCCCTCATTTTCCCTGAAAGAAGGATATGCAAGCCAGGGAATTCCCTCTCCATGCTGAGCAGTGCTGGCTCGGGGGATGGGGTGATGTGGGCAAAATGGAACTGTTCTTTCCACCCTTTCTGTGCGGGTGTTTCTAGGATTCTTTCTCCCGCTGTTGCTGAAGCTGACTTCTCAACTCTTCCAGAGTAATCTTTTTTTAGACTGAGCCTGGCTCTGTTGCCCAGGCTGGAGTACAGTGGCACCATCTCTGCTCACTGCAGCCTCCCAGGTTCAAGCAATTTTCCTGCCTCAGCCTCCCGTGTAGCTGGGATTACAGGCACGCGCCACTAAGCCCAGGTAGTTTTTGTATTTTTAGTAGAGACAGCGTTTCCCCATGTTGGCCAGGCTGGTCTTGAACTCCTGAGCTCTAGTGATCCTACGCCTCGGCCTCCCAAAGTGCTGGGATTACAGGCATGAGTCACCGTTCTCAGCCCAGAGTAATTTTTGTTCATATATAGTTGCCAAATTGTTGCATTTTATGGGGAAAGGAAGGTTGGCTCCCTTCCTCTGCCATCATGGTAGGAAATAATTGGCTGTCTTCCATCTTACTTTGCTGTTTGTTTCTCCTGGTCTCTGTTTCTTTTTTTCTCTTTTCTTGCCTTCTTTTGGATTGACTTAGTAGTTATCATTCCGTTTTTTTCCTCTGCTAGTTTGGAAATTATCTACTCTGTTTTCTGTTCTTGAGTGATTTCCCTAGAATTCACAATGTGTTTTCTTAATTTATGGATGTCTAAAGGTAATCATACGTCACTGTTCAAGATAAGGGCTCCAAAACTCTTTATATCCACTTACGTGCATTCCTAAGTTACATTTGAATGTTATATCATGTTTTTGTTTTGTTTTGAGACAGTCTTGCTTTGTTGCCCAGGCTGGAGAGCAGTGGTGCAATCTTGGCTCACTGCAACTTCTGCCTCCTAGGTTCCAGTGATTCTCCTGTCTCAGCCTCCCAAGTAGCTGGGATTACAAGCGTGTACCTCATGTACTTTTATTTCATATTCTTTTACTAAAATGCACAGACATTATTGTTTATTTGTTTGTTTGTTTGAGACGGATTTTCGCTCTTGTTGCCCAGGCTGGAGTGCAATGGTGCAGTTTTGGCTCACTGCAACCTCTGCCTCCCGGATTCAAGCAATTCTCCTGGTCAGGCTGGTCTCGAACTCCTGACCTCAGGCGATTCACCCACCTCAGCCTCCCAAAGTGCAGGGATTATAGGCCTAAGCCTCTGTGTCTGGCCCGTTATTGTTGTATTATATAGTTAATGTTCAATTAGATGTACTGCTTCCTATTTATTGCTTTCTTTGATGTTTATTCTGTCTTGTATCCTGGGCCCTTCCATCAGGGATTTCCTTTTACTTAAATATCCTTGAATTATTCTTTAGTGATGGTCTGCTAGTGGCCAGTTCTTACTTTTCTTTTGAAAATATCTTTCACTGTGTTTTGAAATCTCTTGTATCTGGATACAGATTACTAGCTTGACAGTGCTTTTTTTTTTTTCCTACCACATTGAAGATAGCCCACTATCTTTCAGCTTTCTTTTTCTTTCTTTTTTTTTTCCCTGACACTGAGCTCCCTCTGTCACCCAGGCTCTTGGCTCACTGCAACCTCCGCCTCCCGGGTTCAAGCAATTCTTCTACCGCCACGCCTGGCTAATTTTGTGTTTTTAGTAGAGACGGGGTTTCCCCATGTTGCTCAAGCTGTTCTCAAATTCCTGACCTTAAGTGATCGGCCTGCCTCATCCTCCCAAATGCTGAGGTAACAGGCAGTTTCAGAGGGTACATCTGCAGGTTTGTAACATGGGTAAATTGTGTGTTGCTGAAGTTTAGGCTACAAATGATCCCATCACCCAGGTAGTGAGCATAGTACCTGATAGGTAGTTTTTCAATCCTCATTCCTCTCCCTTCTTCCTCCTTCTAGTAGTCCTCAGTGCCTGTTGCTGCCATCTTTATGTCCATCTGCACTCAGTGTTTAGCTCCCACTTATAAGTGACAATATGTGGCGTTTGGTTTACTGTTCCTGTGTTAATTTACTTAGGATAGTAGGCTCCAGCTGCATCCATGTTGCTGCAAAAGACATGATTTTGTTCTTTTTTCATGACAGTGTAGTATTCCATGGTGTGTAAGTATCACATTTTCTTTATCCAGTCTACTATTGATGGGCATCTAGGTTGACTTCATGTCTTTGCTGTTGTGAATAGTGCTGTGATGAACACATGAGTGCATTTGTCTTTTTGGTAGAATGATCTATTTTCCTTTGGGGATATGTACCCCGTAATGGTACTGCTGGGTTGAATGGTAGTTCTGTTTTAAGTTCTTTGAGAAATCTCCAAACTGCTTTCTACAGTGGTGGAACTAATTTACATTCCCACCAAGAGTGTATAAGCATTCCCTTTTCTATGCAACCTCACCAACATCTGTTATTTTTTCTTTTTAATAATAGCCATTCTGATTGGGGTGGTGAGAAACCCACCAATTAGAATGTTGTGAGAAACCACACCAATCAGAATAACTATTATTCTCTCTCTCTCTCTCTTTTTTTTTTTTTTTTTTTT
>NW_016107581.1:2660566-2663601 GCF_001604975.1 Cebus imitator | reverse complement strand
TGCAACGGCACGATCTAGGCTCACTGCACCCTCCACCTCCCAGGTTCAAACAATTCTCCTGCCTCAGCTTCCCAAGTAGCTGAGACTATAGACGTGTGCCACCACACCCGGCTATTTTTTCATATTTTTAGTAGAGATGGGGTTTCACTGTGTTAGCCAGGATGGTCTCGATCTCCTGACCTCATGATCTGCCCGCCTCGGCCTCCCAAAGTGCTGGGATTATAGGCATGAGCCACTGCGCCCTGCCTACTTTTTTTTCTACTTAGATATCCAGTTATTCTAGCACTATTTTTTAATAAGACTATTCTCTTTTTATTAAACTGCCTTGGTATGTTTGTTGAAAATTAGTTGACCACAAGGTGTTTCTGGGCTTTTTTCAGGATCATTAGTTAACATGTCTATTTTTTTTCTCTTTTTTTTTTGAGACAGAGTCTTGCTCTTGTTGCGCAGGCTGGAGTGCAATGGCATGATCTCAGCTCACCACAACGTCCGCCTCCTGGGTTCAAGTGATTCTCCTGCCTCAGCCTCCTGAGTAGCTGGGATTACAGGGTTGCACCACCATGCCCGGCTAATTTTTGTGTTTTTAGTAGAGATGGGGTTTCACCATGTTGGCCAGGCTGGTCTCAAACTACTGACCTCAAGTGATCTGCCCGCCTCGGCCTCCCAACGTGCTGGGATTGCAGGTGTGAGCCACTGCACCTGGCCGGCTCTGGTGTTTTATATCTGGCCTCCATGGCCTCCTTTTATATCTGAAAAGTCATACAATCAGAAACTGCAGGTGCAGTTTGTTGTATTTGGCATACATCTTTGGGACAAAGTGTCTTTGGAAGGCCCCTTTCTCCACTGCTTTGCCTATACTTCGATTTTTGCTTGATAATTCTTTATGAACTTGTCAACATTTTTATTTCATTAGAAGATTTTAAAATATCTTCCAGCCTTTTAAATTATTTCCAGTGAGAAAATTGGTTCAAATCTGTAGCTTAGTACTGGGATAGCATATAGTATTTTATTTTCTAAAATGTGATCAAACTCTACTTGCTTGCCTTTTGCTTTTATCAGTGAATCTTGGCAAGCCGTCCATGGCAGTTCTAAAGTGCAATGAGCTGAATTTTTAAGGATTTGTAAGAGTTTGCCAAGTGAAGAACGGTGGTGGGGTGGAGTTGGTCTTGTGTGTGAGAGGAGAGGGTATTATGGGCCCTGAAGCTGGAAGTAGTTAAATCTGGCCAGAACATGGAATGTGCAGAGGGCCACAGGGGACTGTGAGGCCAAAATGGTCAGCAGGGCTCACAGCAAAATGTCCAGGCATCAGTTGCTCTCACATAGCACAACTCCATGGGAACATTATGTGCATCATAGTCTGTGTGCTCCTGGACATGCCATAATAGGAAGTTTATTATTAATTATTTATGTATTTATTTGAGACAGAGTTTCACTCTTGTTGCCCAGGCTGGAGTGCAGTGGCGCAATCTCGGCTCACTGCAACCTCTGCCTCCCAGGTTCAAGTGATTCTCCTGCCTCAGCCTCCTGAGAACCTGGGATGACAGGCATGTGCCACCACGCCCAGCTAATGTATTTTTAGTAGAGATGGGGTTTCTCCATGTTGGTCAGGCTGGTCTCGATCTCCTGACCTCAGGTGATCTGCCTGCCTCGGCCTCCCAAAGTGCTGGAATTACAGGTGTGAACCACCGTGCCTGGCCAATAGGAAGATTAGAAAGCTGACTTTTACCTATTAGTCTTGGCGGAGAGGGAAGGTAGACAGTGAATAAGAGACCTCGTCACTAGAGCGGAGACCACAGAGTCCCCAAGAAGACTGTAGAAAATACTTCTAGGATCCCCCATGGTCATAGGTTCTCCAGGATTACACAAGCTAATTCACGGCTCTGAAGGTGTGTGCCTTTTAGGTTTCATCCCAGCTCTATCTTGCCCGGATCAGTAATGCTAAGCCAGTGATAGCCTTTTTCCTCTTGAAGATAAGGGAACAGGAGACTATCTTCTACTGGGCCAAATGGTTCCATCTGATTCAACCTCCTCTCCTCAGGAATGCTGAAACACTTTCAAACTTGATAGCCCTGGGGAAACTGCCTCCTGCCGCCAGCCCCCCTGCCAGCCTGCATGAAAACCCGACCTCTGTCTACAACACCTGGCTCAGTGGCCTTCCCACGAGCATCAGAAGCATGGTTCTCCACGAGGTGTCTGAGTGCAACATAGAGACTCAATTTTTTAAGGTCAGAAAAAATAGCTGGGGCTGGGGGCAGGGTGGCCAGAGAGTTCCTGAAAGCCTTTGGGACAACAGAAAGTTTAGCTTTTTTTTTTTTTTTTTTTTTTTAAAGGAGATGGAGTCTCACTCTGTCCCCAGGCTGGAGTGCAGTGGCACGATCTCGGCTCACTGCAACCTCCGCCTCCCAGGTTCAAGCAATTCTCCTCCCTCAGCCTCCCAAGCAGCTGGGATTACAGGCCTGCACCACCACGCCCAGCTAATTTCTGTATTTTTAGTAGAGCCGGCGGTTTCATCACGTTGGCCAGGATGATCTCCATCTCCTGACCTCAAGTGATCTACCTGCCTCAGCCTCCCAAAGTGCTAAGATTACAGGCGTGAGCCACCACGCCCGGCCACAATTTTAGCTTTTCTTAGAGCCAGAAGAAAATTCTGGAAGCACCAGGATAATGTGCAGCTCTAGTAACACAAAGTACTATAGCTTGCGGAATGGCCTTCCATGGATAACGCTAGCTGGATTGATTTTCTGTGTCAGAGGCTTCTGTTGGAGATCTGATTTTCTCAGTGATCTAGGAATTTTCGGGAGTTTTCCAGGGAAGATGGAATGTCCACTTGTCTGTATTTTTTCTTATTGTTTGGTTCAATGATACTTTAACGCCTGTTTGTTCTCTGCTTGCAGGCTAAGGAGGGCCCAAAGTTTGTATTCCTGTCCTTTGTTGAAGCCATGTCCTTCCTTCCCCTGTCTGTCTTCTGGTCTTTCATCTTCTTCCTGGTGTTGCTGGCCACGGGGCTGAGCAGTGCCATAGGGATTGCGCAGGGC
>NW_016107581.1:2651659-2658203 GCF_001604975.1 Cebus imitator | reverse complement strand
TTCCTCAACACACACACAAGCACAACTCATACACAATTCTGATGATGCCTACCGTCCTGCTGTTTCTGGGGTTCCTGTCTCCTGGAATGGAGCTGAAGGAGTAATGTTGTTCAATAAATCATTCTACTGGAACTCAAGGACTGGATGTAGGCAGATCTTTTTTTTTTTTTTTTCTATAAACATCTCAGATGTTCGGTCTTCCTGTCACAAGGCTTCCAGTCTATATTAGTTTGTTTTCACACTGCTGGTAAACACCTACCTGAAAGTGGGAACAAAAAGAGGTTTAATTGGACTTAAAGTTCCACATGGCTGGGGAAGCCTCAATTGTGGCAGGAGGTGAAAGGAACTTCTTATATGGCGGTGGCAAGAGAAAAAATGAAGCAAAAGTGGAAACCTCTGATAAACCCATCAGATCTCGTGAGACTTACTCACTATCATGAGAATAGAATGGAAAAGACCAGCCCCCATGATTCAGTTAACCTCCCCTGGGTCCCTCCCACAACATGTGGGAATTCTGGGAGATATAATTGAAGTTGAGAGTTGAATGGAGACACAGCCAAACCGTATCATTCTGCCCCTGGCCCCTCCAAATCTCGTGTCCTCACATTTCAAAACCAAACATGTTTTGACTTCCCAACAGTCTCCCAAAGTCTTATTTCAGCATTAACCCAAAAGTCCAAAGTCTCACCGGAGACAAGGCAAGTCCCTTCCACCTATGACCCTGTAAAATCAAAAGCAAGGTAGTTACTTCCTAGATACAACGAGGGTACCGTTATTGGATAAATATAGCCATTTCAAATGGGAGAAATTGGCCAAAACAAAGGGGTTACAGGGACGATGCAAGTCCAAAATCTAGCAGGGCAGTCACATTTTAAAGCTCCAAAAGGATATCCATTATAGGTCTTACATCCAGGTCACCCTGATGCAAGAGCTGGGTTCCCATGGTCTTGGGTAGCTCCACCTCTGTGGCTTTACAGGGTACAGCCTCCCTGCCGGCTGTTTTAATGGACTGGCGTTGAGTGTCTGCAGCTTTTCAAGGAGTATGGTGCAAGCTGTCAGTGGATCTACCATTCTGGGGTCTGGAGGACAGTGGCCCTCTTCTCACAGCTCCACCAGGCAGTGCCCCAGGAGGAACTCTGCGTGAGGGCTCCAACCCCACATTTCCCTTCTGCATTGCCTTAGCAGAGGTTCTCCATGAGGGCCCCAACCCTGCAGCAAACTTTTACCTGGGTATCCAAGTGTTTCCATACATCTGAAATCTAGGTGGAGGTTCCCAAACCTCAATTCTTGACTTCTGTGCACCTGCAGGCTCAATACCACGTGGAAGCTGCCAAGGCTCGGGGCTTCCATCCTCTGAAGCCACAGCTCGAGCTGTACATTGACCCATTTCAGCCACAGTTGGAGTGGGACCTGGCACTGAGTCCCTAGGCTACACACAGCAAGAGGACCCTGGGCCTGGCCCATGAAACCACTTTTTCCTCCTGGGCCTCTGGGCCTGTGATGGGAGGGGCTGCCATGAAGGTCTCTGACATGGCCTGGAGACATTTTCCCCATGGTCTTGAGGATAGGCTCCCTGCTACTCATGCAAATTTCTGTAGCTGGCTTGAATTTCTCCTCAAAAAATTGGTTTTTCTTTTCTGCATCATCAGGCTGCAAATTTTCTGAACTTCTATGTTGTTTCCCTCTTAAAACGGAATGCTTTTAACAACACCCAAGTCACCTTTTGAATGCTTTGCTGCTTAGAAATTTCTTCTGCCAGATACCCTAAATCATCTCTCTCAAGTTCAAAGTTCCACAAATCTCTAGGGCAGGAGCAAAATGCTGCTAGTCTCTTTGCTAAAATACAACAAGAATCATCTTAGCTCCAGTACCCAACAAGTTCTTCATCTCCATCTGAGACCACGTCAGCCTGGACCTTGTTGTTCCTATCAGCATGTTTGTAAAAGCCATTCAGTGAGTCTCTAGGAGGTTCCAAACTTTCCCACACGTTCCTGTCTTCTGAGCCCTCCAAACCATCCAACCTCTGCCTGTTACCCACTTTCAAAGTTGCTTCCACATTTTCAGGTATCTTCTCAGCAACGCCCCACTCTACTGCTGCCAGTTTACTGTATTCGTTCTCATGCGGTTGATACACATACATACCTGAAACTGGGAACACAAAGAGGTGTCATTGGACTTAACAGTTCCACATGGCTGGGGAGGGCCCCAGAATCATGGCAGGAGGCAAAAGGCACTTCTTCTTCTTTTTGTTTTTTTGAGAAGGAGTCTTGCTCTGTTGCCAGGCTGGAGTGCAGTGGTGCGATCTCGGCTCACTGCAACCTCTGCCTCCCGGGTTGAAGCTATTCTCCTGCTTCAATCTCCTGAGTAGCTGGGACTATAGGTGCGCACCACCATGCACGGCTAACTTTTTGTATTTTTACTAGAGATGGGGTTTTACCATGTTGGCCAGGCTGGTTTTGAGCCCCTGACCTCCAGTGATTAACCTACCTTGGCCTCCCAAAGTGCTAGGATTACAGGCGTGAGCCACTGCGCCTGGCCTCCATGTGATTTCTTTGGCTGCTCTCAATGTCGCCATGTCTGTGAGTTACTCTGTGGCTTTGGCTGCAGTTGTTTGTGGAGACTGTGGTGTGAGGCTTTCTGGGGACTGGGGCTCTGGGGGTCCAATCCTCAGGCCACTGGGTGGCACCCACAGGCACTGGCTGTGGTGACAGTGGGCCCCTGGCAGAGCAGTCCTCAGACCTCAAGTGGCTCACACGGGCATCTGGGGAGGTGGCAGCAGGCACCAGGCTTGGTGTTGGTGGAGGCCCCTGGTGGGATGCAAAGGCACTGGATTTTGGGTCGTCAGACAGCACAAGCAGATGTGCCTTGGCCCTGCTGCTGGAGGGGACGGGGTCACTGTCAGAGGCCCTGGTCAGGCAGCTCTCAGGCATTGGGGAGCACACAGTCCAGCTTCCGAAGTCCTGGGGGCAGCCTCCCTGATGTGCTGCACAGCCTGCTCACCAAGGCGTCGGGCACTGCATGGGCTCAGGTTCCAGGAACATGGCCATGCTGCTGCGTCCAGCTGGTGTTGCCACACTGCCTCCCTCTGAGTGGAAGTGGGGGTTGTTGTTGGGGCTCCAGGGATGTGGAGAGACAGGGGATATTGGGCCCTGGAGCAGGATGTGGTTTGGTGTGAAAATGGTGCTGTGCTGTGGCAGCTTAGGTCCTAGGGCATGGGTTGGGAGCAGGCTGAGTTCCTTCTCCGAGACAATGTAATGTCATGGACTCCAGGCAGCCCCTATACTAGGCTCAGAACTTGCAGGCCGGGCATGCCTGTAATCTCAGCACTTTGAGAGACCAAGGTCAGTGGATCAGAAGGTCAGAAGTTCAAGACCAGCCGGGCCAAGATGGTGAAACTCCGTCTCTACTAAAAATACAAAAATTAGCTGGGCGCGGTGCAGGTGCCTGTAATTCCAGCTACTCGGGAGGCTGAGGCAGGAGAATCACTTGAGCCCGGTGGGGTGGAGGTTGCTGTGAGCTGAGATCATGCCACTGCACTCCAGCCTGGGCGACAGAGTGAGTGAGACTCTGTCTCCAAACAAACGAACAAAAACTTGCGAAGGCCGGAGCTCTCCTGTGCTAGGATTGCAGGTGTCTGTGGTGGGAATGTGGACTGTTGGGGATCTCTTGATTCCTTCATCCCCCTCCCACCATGGGAGATCCTTCCTGGCTCCTAACAGGTTCCAGGATAGCTGCTTGGCTCCCTTTTTTTTTCTTTTTTGAGATGGAGTCTGGCTCTATCGTCCAGGCTGGAGTGCAGTGGTGAGATCTTGGCTCACTAAAAACTCTGCCTCTCAGGTTCAAGCGATTCTCCAGACTCAGCCTCCTGAGTAAGTGGGGTTACAGGCATGCGTCACCATGCCGGCCTAATTTCTGTATTTTTAGTAGAGATGGGGTTTCACCATGTTGATCAGGCTGGTCTCGAACTCCCAACCTCGGGTGATCCGCCCGCCTCGGCCTCTCAAAGTGCTGCGACTACAGGTGTGACCACCATGCCCGGCCTCATGGTCATCTTACAAGATACAGGAAGTTGTGTCCTTCTGAGCGAGCACCACCCCTGCAGTGGCCTGGTGCCTGGTTTGCAATACCAAATAGCTCTCTCTACAACGTGTTGTGTGAGGTGGAGTAAGACAATAGGGATATTATGCAGCGTGGGCAACCACATGCTAGACAGTTACATGCATCTCCCAGGTGCAGAGAATGTTCTCCCATATCAGCCCCCAAAGAAGGCTGCCTGCTTCCATCCAGTCCTGTGTTTCTCCTCGTGGTAGAAACACAGGTGGGCCCCTCACAGATGGCACAGAGGTGTCAATGCACGGGACTATCGGGTCCGGCTTCTGGAAGGGAACATCCAGGCAGCTTGTAGCTCAGCCCATTGGCTACTATGTCCTTTGCCTGTATCAAGCCAGACACTCTCAGTGGATGGCTGGATACAGGAGCAAAGATTGCCTCAGGACGAGCCTTGCGTGCACCAGGGCTGGTCAGGAATTGGGCCCTGTCCCTCTTGTATGAAGGAGGGAGGCTCAGCACCTCTGTCAAAGACTGTCCTTCAGCTGTCACACATGTGACAGGGCTAGGCACCAAATGGAGCCCTGTGCTAGTTTTTTTTTTTTTTTTTTTTCTGAGATGGAGTTTCGCTCTTGTTGCCCAGGCTGGAGTGCCATGGTGCCATCTTGGCTCACTGCAACCTCTGCCTTCTGGGTTCAAGCGATTCCCCTGCCTCACCCTCCTGAGTAGCTGGGATTACAGGCATGTGCCACCATGCCCAGCTAATTTTTGTATTTTGTTTTTTTAAATACAAGTTGGTCAGGCTGGTCTCGAACGCCTGACCTAAGGTGATCCACTTGCCTTGGCCTCCCAAGTGCTGATATCACAGGCATGAGGCACTGCACCCAGCAGCCCTGTGCTAGTTAATGTGCTCTTCTGCTGCAGGCGTGCACGCCATTTGGCCACATTCTGTGTCTGGGCCTTCCTAGGCTTTGGTTTCTGAAAGGTGTCCTTCAGCTAACTTGCTATGGGGTACTGGGTAGGTACCGGCATGGGGACCTGTTTGTAACGTCTTCCACTTGCTGTAAGGCGCATCATGTAGTGCAGAATTGTTGCTGCATGACACTATAATCTAACTTCAGACTCTTTCTATAGCTGGGACCAGAATCCTAAAGGCACAAGTTTATGTCCTTGTCTTTGCCACCAGTCCCAGTTGGCCCCCTTCCTAAGTGGTACAGTGGCCTAAGGAGTGGAGCCAAATGGGAAATAAAAGGACACCAACGCCCTAGAGGAACGAGGAAGGTTTGCAGCTGCTTTGGTGGTGTAGGGTGTGGGTGGGCCTGCAGTGTATTTATCATGGCATATTGAACCCCGTTAGACTTACCCAACCAGATGACACCAAGCATTCGATCTGATAAGCCTGGCTCCCGATTTTGCCTGGTTTGACCGCCCATCCTCTGTTGACCAAGTGAGAGAGCAAGGTGAGGGCCACGGTTTGTAAACTAGAAAAAGACTCAGAAGCATGCCGGGCATGGTGGTCACACCTGTCATCTCAACACTTTGGGAGGCCTAGGTGGGTGGATCACCTGAGGTCGGGAGTTTGAGACCAGCCTGACCAACATGGAGAAATCCCCGTCTCTACTAAAAATACAAAAATTAGCTGGTCATGGTGGCGCATGCCTGTAATCTCAGCTACTGGGGAGACTGAGGCAGGAGAATCTCTTGAACCTGGGAGGTGGAGGTTTCGGTGAGCCAAGATTGTGCCATTGCACTCCAGCCTGGGCAACAAGAACAAGACTCCGTCTCAAAAAAAAAAAACAAAAAACAGACTCAGAGGTTAGCATGATATCATCAATGTAATAGAAAACATGTACCCCTCTAGGGTGGTCCATATACTGAGGTAACTAGGCATTGACACATAGTGAGGCAATGGAAATATCCCTGCTGCAAGACAGTAAAGGTCTATTGTTCTTCCCAGGTGGTAAGGTTAGGCTTTGTGATCTCCGTAATCCCCAGGGGAGGGGGAGAGACCAGGTGGAGGTAATTGAGTCTTAGGGGCAGTTTCCCCGTTCTGTTCTCGTGGCAGTGAGTGAGATCTCGCGAGATCTGATGGTTATATAAGGGGCTCTTCCGCCTTCGCTGGGCCTCGTGAAGAGGGTGGTTTGCTTCCGGTTTGTTTTCTGCCATGATGGTAAGCTTCCTAAGGCGTTCCCCAGCCATGCTGAACTGTGAGTTAATTAAACGTCTTTCCTTTATGAATTTCCCGGTTTGGGGCAGTTCTTCATAGCAGCATGAAAATGGACTCATATACCAGGTGAATGCAGTTACAAAATGAGGCGTTCCCAGTCCCTCTCCTGTCCTCATCAGAAAGGAGACCGCGCGGGAACGGCTGCATACAGCAGGGGGACCACTTTATTTAATCCTTAGTAACCTGTCATTCTCCGTGTATCATCAGGCATCCACATGGGCCATGCAGGGTTTGTATGGACTATTCACTGGTGTTTTTTTTTTTTTTTTT
>NW_016107581.1:2644274-2651357 GCF_001604975.1 Cebus imitator | reverse complement strand
TGAGTAGCTGGGATTACAGGCACACACCACCATGCCCAGCTAATTTTTTGTATTTTTAGTAGAGACGGGGTTTCACCATGCTGACCAGGATGGTCTCGATCTCTTGACCTCGTGATCCACCCGCCTCGGCCTCCCAAAGTGCTGGGATTACAGGCTTGAGCCACCGCGCCCGGCCAGATTTTTGTATTTTTAATAGAGACGGGGTTTCACCATGTTGGCCAGGCTGGTCTCCAACTCCTGACCTTGTGATCCGCCCACCTTGGCCTCCCGAAGTGCTGGGATTACAGGCGTGAGCCCCCGCGCCCGGCCTGTTCACTGGTCTTAAATCTACCCAGACTTACTCCTTTCCTTTTCAGTCCCCATGATCTCATCAGCACCTCCTGGAAGGCATTGTTTCAATGCTGCTATTCGCAGAGGGGCTGGCAGCTGTGCTGGTGCCTGTTACCCATTCTCCTTGACCGCACGCTTCACCGTGGTCCTAACTCCCAGTTGGAATTTGGAGGGTCAAGCCTGATAGCCATTCCCCAAGATGGACCCTGGTTTGGGAGCTCTGTGTACTAACTAGGGTTTGGGCGGCAGTCTCCTAACTTGCCTCAGCCTGTCTGACTTTCACGGGCCCCGCAGGAGGCTAAGGCAGGAGCATCACTTGAACCTGGGAGGTGAAGGTTGTGGTGAGCCGAGATCATGCCATTGCACTCCAGCCTGGGCAATAGAGTGAGACTGGTCTCAAAAAAACAAACAACAAGAATGCACAGGCTGTGTTTGCTCTTAGTGGGATCCTGAGCCCTTAGCCTTTGTCCTAGTCTAAAGGGGTTGGCACCTGCATCCCTGTGTGGGAGGCGCAGTGGGCTGAGTCTGGGGCCTCTTATGGAAGCGCTGTGTTGGCTGGAGCCTCTGCCACAGGCCGACCAGAACAGCACTGGGCTGTTTATCTATTTTCACAGTAGGCGTTCCCACCACTAGCTGGTCACACCACGTTGCCGTTATAGGCCACTGGAACTACGGATGTCACCACATATGAGAGTGCATTCAGCTCTAGTATTCCTGGGACAAACACAGCCTGTGCATTCTTGATTTTTTGTCTTTTTGAGACAGTCTCACTCTGTCACCCAGGCTGGAGTGCAATGGCGTGATCTCGGCTCACTGCAGCCGTCGCCTCCCAGGTTTAGGTGATGCTCCTGCCTTAGCCTCCTGAGTAGCTGGCATTACAGGTGCCTGCCACCACACCCAGCAAATTTTTGTATTCTTAGTAGAGACAGGGTTTCACCATGTTGGCCAGGGCGGTCTTGAACTCCTGACCTTGTGATCCACTAGTCTCGGCTTCCAAAAGTGCTGGGATTACAGGCATAAGCCACCGTGCCCAGCCAGCCTGTGCATCTTAGGTGACCAATATATAGTTAGCTAGCTCTGTATGTGGTCTCTAGTCTCCAGACACCTAGCCACTGTTGCTCTTACTGGGATCCTGGGCCCTTAACCTTTCTCCTAGTCTAATGGGGTTGGCACCTGCATCCCTATGTGGGACATGGAATAACAGAGCCGTCAGAGGGGGTCCCTTGATGGCCCCTTGGCTGTTTTTCCTTTGGCTCCCCCGCCTTTTTTTTTTTTTTTTTTTTTTTTAAAGGCAGAATCTCAGTCTATGACCCAGGCTGGAGTGCAATGGTACAATCTCTGCCCACTGCAACCTCTGCCTCCTGGGTTCAAGCAATTCTCCTGCCTCAGCCTCCTGAGTAGCTGAGACTACAGGTGCACGCCACCATGCCCGGCTAATTTTTGTATTTTTAGTAGAGATGGTTTCACCATATTGGCCAGGCTGGTCTTGAACTCCTGACCTTGTGATCTACCCACCTCAGCCTCGCAAAGTGCTGGGATTCCAGGCGTGAGCCACCGTGCCTGTGACTTCCTTGTTTTTATCCCAGCATGGTGCACACCTCTCCTATGCAGTTTCTTTTTTTTTTTTTGTGAGACAGTTTTGCTCTTATTGCCCAGGCTGGAGTGCAGAGCGCAATGGCGTGATCTCGGCTCACTGCAACCTCCATCTCCCAGGTTCAAGGGATTCTCCCGCCTCAGCCTCCCGAGTAGCTGGGATTACAGGCATGTACCACCATGCCCAGCTAGTCCTATGCAGTTTCTGTTTCTCCTAAGCGGTGGAGCCTTGGGCCGCCCGAGACACTGGCTATCCTACCAAGGGACTCCAGATAGAGGCTCGCGTGCCACGCCCTTGGTTGTGTGCCTTTTGTAAGATGGTGTTTCTCATGGCAGCAGCGAAAAGCCCATTGTCAGGACCTCAGTAATGCTTAGCATAGATAGCAAGCATCACCCCTAATTCCCAGAGGGTGCCCCTCAATCCCTCCCTAATCTGTCATCACAGAACAGACGTGGGGACATTCCTTTCATTGGGCCAGGCTGCCTTGCAGCTCGAAACCACTCGGCTGAGGAGGGGGTGGCCTGATCCTCGTTGGTGCCATCAAGGCAGTGCCTCGGGGCTGGATGTTGGTGATGGACACTGTTTCACTCATCTGTTATTCCATGTCCCATAGAGAAGCCACCCTGTGATCAACTGTCTCCCGTTCTGCCCGAACCTGCTTCCCAATTCCACAGCCCTGGTTGGGAGACCTTGACTGCAGGTCTCTTCTTCAGCCTCTTGAACCTCAGGTGAGCCGCCCATCCTGGCTTCCCAGAGTGCTGGGAAGTGTGAAATGGAGTTTCACTCTTGTAGCCCAGGCTGGAGTGCAGTGGTGCAGTCTTGGCTCACTGCAACCTCTGCCTCCAGAGTTCAAGAGATGCTCTTGCCTCAGCCTCCTGAGTAGCTAGATGTTAGGTGTAGCTAAAGTGAGACACCTGAGCGGTGGCCGCTGCGGTTGGCTGGCCACTCCAGACTGTGCTCTGAGTAGCCATGGGGGCTGAGCTCACAGCACAGGTGAAGGTGCGTCCGTTACAAAATGAGCACTGGGGTGTCTTCCAGACAGGGGCAAGTCTTGTGGGGCAGCCCCTGCAGATGTGGTTGGTTGGCTTTCATCTTGGAGGTGCCTGGCAAATGTGCAGAGAAGACGGGAACCTCAATGAGCTCATCCCAACCTCCCTTCCCCACTAGAGCTCTGCATGGGGTCCCAGGACATGGAGTCCCAGGATGATTTAGTCATGAGGGCGCTGACTCATTGACAGAGCAGCCAGCCGCTCTTCAAATGGACCGAGTACCCGACAAGCCAGGGTCTCTCCATTTTGTCATCCCACAGCCGCAGGCGGGACAGTTTCTGACATTTCAGCCTGAGCTAATTAGGCGTTTCTTCCTAGTCACAGCTCATCTTGTAATAGATGCACTTTCACCTGCGCCGTGAGCTTGGCCCCCGTGGCTGCCCAGCACAGTCCAGAGTGGCCAGCCAACTGCAGCTGCCACCGCTCCGGCGTCTCACCTTTGCTTAATTACATCCACCACCTGCAATAGCTCTTCCAGACCTTTCTGGATTTTTTTTTTTTTTTTTTTTCGTTTTTGAAATGGAGTCTTGCTCTTATTGCCCAGGCTGGAGTGCAGTGGCGCGATCTCAGCTCGTTGCAACCTCCAACTCCTGGGTTCAAGCGATTCTCCTGCTTCAGCTTCCCAAGTAGCTGGGATTACAGGCACCCACCACAACACCCGGCTAATTTCATACTTTTAGTAGAGACGGGGTTTCACCATGTTAGCCAGGCTGGTCTTGAACTCCTGACCTCAGGTGATCCAACCGCCTCAGCCTCCCGAAGTGCTGGGATGACAGGCATGTGCCACTACATCCAGCCATATTTGCCTGTTTGTTTTTGAAATGGAGTCTTGCTCTTATTGCCCAGGCTGGAGTGCAGTGGCGCGATCTCAGCTCGTTGCAACCTCCAACTCCTGGGTTCAAGCGATTCTCCTGCTTCAGCTTCCCAAGTAGCTGGGATTACAGGCACCCACCACAACACCCGGCTAATTTCATACTTTTAGTAGAGACGGGGTTTCACCATGTTAGCCAGGCTGGTCTTGAACTCCTGACCTCAGGTGATCCAACCGCCTCAGCCTCCCGAAGTGCTGGGATGACAGGCATGTGCCACCACACCCAGCCTAGACCTTTCAGTGCTTTGGGGGCATCTCTGTACCCATGCCTTGGGCCCCATCCATTAAGGATAGTAGTTTTTGGGCCCCACACAGACATGGACAGCCAGCCCGAGATTCCCCTGTGGATTTCCTGCTCTCCAACCCCATGGACTCTGTGTGCGCAGGATTTTCTCCGACTTCCTGCTGGGATCATCAGTTATCGTGCCACATGCCTGTTAACTTGAGTATCCCTGGCACCAGGTTCAAGAGGAGACCTGGAGCCAGCACACAAAACATAGGGCTTATTTGCAGGAACTTGCAGGGTGGGCCAGTGGTGGTGGGCTGGACAGGAGAACCACGACCATTTGCAAAAAGCATGCAGTTCAGCCGGGGTGTGGTGGCTCACGCCTGTAAACCCTACACTCTGGGAGGCCGAGGTGGGCGGATCACTTGAGGTCAGGAGTTCAAGAACAGCCTGACCAACGTGGTGAAACCCCATCTCCACTAATAATTTAGAGGGGCGTGGTGGCGGTCGCCTGTCATCTCAGCTACTCAGGAGGCTGAGGCTGGAGAATTGCTTGAACCTGGGAGGCAGAGGTTGCGGTGAGCCGAGATCCCGCCACTGCACTCCAGCCTGGGCTATAAGAGTGAAACTCTATCTCAAAAAAAAAAAAAAAATGCAGTTCCTAGAGGACTCTCACTTGGCGTCCTCCTGGCTAGCAGGCTCCACGTGGCAACGCTCGTTCTCAGGGTGGAATTAAGTTATTGCTGTCAGGTGTATCTGCCCGAAGGGTGGGCTTAAGGAAAGTTATTGCCATCAGCTGTGTCTACCAGATACTCCCAAGCTCCCTTTTGTCCTGAGGCCTGAGATATTCTGTGACAGCTTTATTGAAATGTGATTCCTACACCATACAATTAACCTATTTAAAATTTACAATTCAGTTGGGCATGGTGGCTCACTTCTATAATCCCAGCACTATGGGAGGCCGAGGCAGGCAGATCACCTGAGGTCAGGAGTTTGAGTCCACGCTGGTCATTATGGCGAAACCCCATCTCTACTAAAAATACAAAAATGAGCTGGGTGTGGTGGTGCACACCTGGAATCCTAGCTACTTGGGAGGCTGAGGCAGGAGAATCTCTTGAACCTGGGAGGCAGAGGTTGCAGTGAGCCGATACCACACCACTGCACTCTAGCCTGGGGGACAAGAGCAAAACTCCCGTCTCAAAAAAAAAAAAAAAAAAAAAAAAAAAAAAAAAAAAAAAAAAAAAAAAAAAAAAAAAAAAAAAAAAAAAAAAAAAAAGGTTACAATTCAGTGGTATTTAGTATAGTCATAGAGCTGTCTCATTTTGCCAAACGGCTTTTTAGCATTTAGTGAACTTGATAGAATTTTAAATATGGAACTATCCTTGTGGAATCAATTCTACTCAGGTATAATATCCTTTTGATAAATTCTAGATTCGATTTGCTAATATTAACTTGTTCATCGCATCTTTGTAAATGAAGGTTTTTTCCTGCTTTTTATAAATTTTGGCATTAAAGTGATGCTAGCTTCAGAAAGTAAATCGGGGAGCTGGTCATTTTTTCTGTGGCCCTAACCGGTGCTGCTCGCCCTTGAGCGTGCTGAGTCACCTGGGAAGCTTGGTGCACAGCTCCTTGGGCCCCAGCCCCTGGTGATTTTTATGTGTCAAATCTGGATTTGGGTTCATTAATTGGCATGTCTCACACTCCCAGGTGATGCTTAGGATTCGTGGCCGCACTTTGACCAGCACCGTGTAATTGACGTTAGAACCGTCTGCTGTTTAAAGGTTAAATCAGACTCCTCTCTGAACACATCTGGTCCCAGAGCCCATTTCTGCAGCACATGTCTACCCATCTTTCCAACCGTTTCCATTAATTTTCCTCAAAATTCTTGGATTATTTTTTAGTAATTTACATTTGCTAGACTTTTTTTTTGAGACGGAGTCTTGCTAGGTCTCTAGACTGGAGTGCAATGGCACGATCCCAGCTCACTGCAACCTCCGCCTCCCAGGCTTAAGCAATTCTTCTGCCTCAGCCTCCTGAGTAGCTGAGACTACAGGCATTCCACCACATCCAGCTAGTTTTTGTATTTTTAGTAGAGATGGTTTCACCATGTTGGCCGGGATGGTCTTGATCTCTTGACGTCATGATCCGCCCGTCTCGGCCTCCCAAAGTGCTGGGATTACAGGCATGAACCACCGTGCCCAGCCAGAGAATGGATTTTAAGTGTCCTCAGCACAGACACACAAACACACAAATGATAACTATGGTGGTTATAGATGTGTTAATTTGACTGTGGTAATCATTACACAGCGTATACATATATCAAATCATATAGCTTGAATATATAGTTTTTGTCCATTAAATATTTTTATTTTAAAATATATTAACCATTAAAATTATTTTTATTAAATCAAAAGTTTTTGAGCTTCACGTTCTGGGGGCTTCAGTACCTGGGACTTTTTTATTGTGTAGTATTGTATTGTATGACTATGCCACTATTTATTTTTGGGCTATTGTGAATAAAGTGGCAACAAATATTCTTGTACATATTTGTATGCACATAGACCTGACTTTATGGGTCACAGAACAGGCGTTTTTTGTCTTTATGGAGTCTGCCAAACACACGTCCGAAATGGTCACATCACTTTCCGCTCCTGCCAGCGATGGAAGCGTGACAGTATTTGATGAGCTCCGTGTGGTCAGTTTCAGTCGTCCTGGTAGCTGTGCAGTGGTACCTGGTTGTGGCTTCCATTTGCACTTCCATGATGAGTAATGATATCCAGCACTTGTATATGGTTATTGGTCATCTGGATAGCTGCTTTTGTGAAGTATCTGTTCAAGTCTTTCGCCCTTTCATAGGTGGTTTTTTCTTGTTTTGTAGGTTTTCTTTTTTTTGAGACAGAGTCTTGCTCTGTTGCCCAGGCTGGAGTGCAGTGATGTGATCTCGGCTCACCACAACCTCCACCTCCTGGGTTCAAGCGATTCTCCTGCCTCAGCCTCCAGAGTAGCTGGGATT
>NW_016107581.1:2640119-2642579 GCF_001604975.1 Cebus imitator | reverse complement strand
GTTCCCCCTTCCCCTTCCCCTCATGTTAAGCAGTAATTCTTTATCTCTCCCTAGCCCCCCAGTAACCTCTAATATAGTTTGTGTCTATGAATTTGCCTATTGTAGATACTTCATGTAAATAGGATCGTAATACTCATTTTTTTGTGTCTGGCTTCATTTAACATGTTTTCAAGGCTCATCCGTGTTATAGCGTGTATCTGAATTTCATTCTTTTTTATGGGTGAATCATTCGTTGCAGGGTACACCAGAGCTTATTCATCTATTAACCTGTTTGTAGACACTGTTTTGACCTTTGGCTGTTGTGAATGGTGCTGCTATGAAGAGCAGTACACAAGCATCGGCTGAGGGCTGGTTTTTGAGATGGAGTCTCGCTCTGTCGCCCAGGCTGGAGTGCAGGGGCGCTGTCTCGGCTCACCGCAACCTCCGCCTCCCGGGTTCAAGCAATTCTCCTGCCTCAGCCTCCTGAGTAGCTGGGATTACAGGCACGCGCCACCATGCCCAGCTAGTTTTTTGTATTTTTAGTGGAGACGGGGTTTCACCATGTTGGCCAGGCTGGTGTGGAACTCCGTTCCTTGTGATCCGCTGGCCTGACCCTCCCAAGTCCTGGGATTACAGGAGTGAGGCACCGCGCCTAGCCTGACTTCTTCCTTTCAATTCATGTGTGCATGTACCCAGAAGTGGAACTATTGGATCCAATGGTAATTGTTTTACTTTTTCAAGAACTACCAAGCTGCTTTTCAACCACGGCTGCTCCAGTTTACATTCTTTTTTTTTTTTTTTGAGACAGAGTCTTGCTCTGTCACCAGGCTGAAGTGCAGTGGCATAATGTCGGCTCACTGCAACCTCCACCTCCCGTGTTCAAGCAGTTGTCCTGCCTCAGCCTCCTGAGTAGCTGGGACTACAGGTGCACGCTACCTCGCCCAGCTAATTTTTGCATTTTTAGTAGAGACGGGGTTTCACCATGTTGGCCAGGAGGGTCTCAATCTCCTGATCTCATGATCCGCCCATTTCGGCCTCCCAAAGTGCTGGGATTACAGGGTGAGGCACCGCGCCTGACCTCTAGTTTACATTTTTATCCGCAATGCATGATGGTTCTAATTTCTCCACATCCTCACCAGCGATTGTGGTTTCCCATTGATTTTTTTTTTTTTTTTATAGCCGTCTTCATGGGTGTGAAATGGTAATTCTCTGGCCTTGCCTTGCCTTTCCCTAGTGATTAGAGATGCTGAGCATCTTTTCATGTGCTTTTTGGCCATGTGTTTATCTTCTTGGAAGAAATGTCTATTGATGTCTTTTGCCCATTAAAAAATCGATTTTTAAATAAACAGATACAAATTATACATATTATGTACAATGCAGTGTTTTGGAACATGTATCTGTAGTGAAATGGCTCGATAGAGCTAATTAACATACTTTGGTCTTTTTAAACTGAGTTTAGTTTTTTGTTTTTCAGTTATAGGAGTTATTTTTATATCCTGGATAATAGAATCTTACCAAATACTTGCTTTGCAAATATTTTCTCCCATTCTGTGGGTTATCTTTTTGCTCTCTGATAAGGTCTTTTGATGCACAAAAGGACATATTCTGGTGTCATATTTAAGAAGCCATTGCCAAATCAAGGTCATGGAGATTTGTCCCCCAACATTTTCTTCTAAAAGGTTTATAGTTTCTGCTCTTACCTGTAGGTCTCTCATCCATTTTAAGATAATTATTGTGTATAGCGTCAGAATCCAAGGTTATTTTTGCTTGCGTATGGATATCCAATTTTCCTAACATCTTCTGTGTGAGACACTGTCTTTCTCCCATTGAGTACTCTTGGCACCCTTGTTGAAAATTGACTATAGGCAGGCTGGGCGCGGTGGCTCACGCCTGTAATCCCAGCACTTCGGGAGGCTGAGGTGGGCAGATCATGAGGTTAGGCATTCGAGACCAGCCTGGCCAACATAGTGAAACCCTGTCTCTACTAAAAATAGCAAAAAATTAGCTGGGCATGGTGGCGGGTGCCTGCAGTCCTAGCTCTTTGGGAAGCTGAGGCAGAAGAATCACTTGAACCTGGGAGGCAGAGGTTGCAGTGAGCTGAGATCGTGCCACTGCACTCCAGGCTGGGTGACACAGCAAGACTGTCTCAAAAAAAAAAAAAAAAGTTGACTGTAAACAAAAAGGTTTATTTCTGGGCTCTCTATTCTATAGTCTCCTGTTGGTTTATATGCATTCTTGTAGCAGTCCCATGCAGCTGTAATCACTGTAACATCGTAATAAGTTTTGAAATCAGAAGTGTGAGTACTCCAACATTGTTCTTTGCCAAGTTTGTTTTGGCTATTTTGAGCTCCGTTGAATTTCCATATGAATTCTATCAGCTGTCATTTTTTTGCAAAGAAGCCAGCTAGGGCTTTTGATATGGATTGTTAATTGTATAGATCAATTTGAGAAATATTGCCATCTTTTTTTTTTTTTTTTTTT
>NW_016107581.1:2633822-2638349 GCF_001604975.1 Cebus imitator | reverse complement strand
AGGTGCCTGTAGTCCCAGCTACTCTGGAGGCTGAGACAGGAGAATCGCTTGAACCTGGGAGGCGGAGGCTGCAGTGAGCTGAGATGGCGCCGCTGTACTCCAGCCTGGGTGATAGAGCAAGACCCTGTCTGAAAAAGTAATAACGTATATTGCCCCTAAGTAACTAACTCATTAGCAGGAACGCCAAGATTTCCCCTCTGGCCCTCATTTCTCAAAAATCCCCGTGAGGACGTTTTACAGCCTGGCATCCAAGACGTGTCCTGTAAAGTTTGCAGCTCTTGGTGACCCTAAGCTCAAGCTTTCCTCCGGATGTAGCGGGCTTGAAAAGAAGCCAGGGAGTCCCTTGAGGAATTACCTGGTCTGACAGAGGAAGTCTTCCAAGACATTCCAGACCCCCCGTTCCCCTGTCCGGGAGGCTCAAGGCCAAGGAGATCCAGGCCACCAAGCCCCAAAACCACGTCAGTCTAAAAACAGTGACAGCTTCCTGCTCCAGATGGCTTCTCTGTTGGGCTGGGCAGCGGGGGGCGCTTTTCTACCTGTGTCACCGGACCGGGGGAGCTAAGGCCAGGCGCCTGGGTCCTGAGCTTAAGGAAGGAGTCCTGGGCCCAGAAGGAGAACGCTGGGGTTGGGCACACGGGGGCAAGGCCTGCAGTCCTGACTGCCTGAGCACAGCGCCCCTGCCCGTCTTTCCAGGCAGCCTCATCCTGAGGTACTTCATGCTCTTCTTACTCGGGATCCCGCTCTCACACATGGAGATGATCGCGGGGCAGTGGCTGCGTGTGGACCGCGCCTGGCTCTGGAAGCAGCTTGTCCTCGGGCTGTGCCAGCATCCTGGTAAGTGAGGGGCCCGGCCCCAGGCCACCCCAGATCTCCCTCTGTGGTCTTGAAGTCTCCGCCCACCACCTCCACTCAGCTGCGTGCGTCCTGCTGAGCTTGTGCAACAGCACCGCCAGCTCCTGGAATTTCTTCTCTTTCAGCTCCTTTAGGGGTTAACATGCACTGTCAAAATGTAGTTCTCTCTTTATAGAGAACCGCTGTTCATGGACAACTTGAGAAAGGGCCTCCTATTGACCCGATCGCCACATCTCTGCATGCAGAGACCTGCGGGCTACCTTTCAGATCAGACCAGTCTCGCCAGCTGAGCCCCTCCACCTCCCTGACTTTTGACAGTGCATGTTAACCCCTAAGGAGCTGACTGGCACCAATTCCATTCCAGATTCCAGTTACCCATTTGGAGCCTCCGCACCCCCCACCACGCCACCCCAGAGATGGTGTTTCTCTCTTATTGCCCAGGCTGGAGTGCAGTGGCGTGATCTTGATTCACTGAAACCTCTGCCGCTCAGGTTCAAGTCAATCTCCTGCCTCAGTCTCCCAAGTAGCTGGGATTATAGGCACCTGCCACCANAGAGACGGGGTTTCACCATGTTGACCAGGATGGTCTCGATCTCTTGACCTCGTGATCCACCCGCCTCGGCCTCCCAAAGTGCTGGGATTACAGGCTTGAGCCACCGCGCCCGGCCCAGAAATACAATTTTTGTATATCCTTGTATTCTGCAACCTTACTAAACCTATTTATGAGTTGTAATAGTTTTTTAGTGGATTCCTTAGGATTTTCTTTATACAAGATCATGTTATACGGGGACAGTTTTTTTCATTCTTGATGTATTTTATCTTACTGTCTTGCCTAATTTCTCTGGCTGGAATCTCCAGTACAATATTGAACCAAAGAGGTGAGAAAAGACACCCAGGTCTCGTTCCTGACCTTGGAAAGAATTGTTTTCACCAGTAAGTATGATGTTAACTGGATTTTTTTTTTTGTAGATTCCCTTTATCAAGTTAAGATTTCCTTCTGTTTCTAGGTTGTTGGGTGTTTATTATGAAGGCTGTTGAATTTTGTCAAGTGCCCTTTATCTGTTGTGATGATCACATGGGTTTTGTTCTTTATTGCTGTATTAGTTGATTTCCAGGTATTAAGCAACCCTGCATTCCTGGGATAAATCCTGCTGGTCATAGTGTATACCCCTCAAGGGCACAGCCTTAGACATGCACTGTCCCCCTAGGAATGACAGCGGTTTTTGGTGGGCTTTCCTGTCTCTCTTCCTCACCACTCAGCTTTTAGGCTCGACTAATTGCCCGCCAGTTACTGTTTTTGACAATACCCTCAGGCATAAATTGTTCTGCCTCTGGTCCACTTAAATTTAGGCTCCCTTAAAGGAATAGTTTTAGAGGTCAGTGCCTGAGACTTGTCCTGAACCCAGGTGGGACCTTCCGAGCTGCCTCTCCCTGATTCCCTCTGGTAATTAGCTGGCCTGTGGTTTAGCTTGCCTCTCTCAGGAAGCTTCTTCTTCATCACCTACCAACAGAACCTCCATCGTGTGTTACAAGTAAAGTCAGTTCTTTGCCGGGGAGCGGGGCACGGAGCTTCAGAGCTCTTTGTTCTGAAGGCCCAGCTTTCTCCCACACAATCTCCAGAGACGGGTAGGGACAGTTGCCCCTTTATCCCTGAGAGGCATCCCTGCTTTAGCGATTCTCCTGCCTCAGCCTCCTGAGTAGCTGGGATTACAGGCATGCACCACCAAGCCTGGCTGATTAGGCCAGGTTGGTCTCGAACTCCTGACCTCAGGTGATCAGCCCACCTCATCCTCCCAAAATGCTGAGATGACAGGCAAGGCATGCGGTCGTGAAGCTTTTAAATTCTACTCATCCCTAGCCCCACCTTAGACTTCCTGCATCTAGAGTGAGGCTGAGAGAATGGAAGTCAGTACTCTATATCATTTTAGAGCTCCTCAGCGATTGTGATAAATAGCTGGGTTTGCAGAATTCTGGCCTAGAAGTCTATGTGCATTATTAGGGCCTAAAAGTTTCCAAGTACACCAGAATTCAAAGGGAGAAAAATCTGAGGGTATCCATTGTTTACTGCGCCCTTGACCCTCAGGATTCCCTGGTGTCACTGCAATCATTTCTGACAGGATCGATGTTCAGTGGGCACTCCAGTGTTTATGGTTGGCATTTACTCTGATTGCCAAGTACTCGCACCACGGCATTTATTAAATATTTTGAAATTCACCTCTGCTTTTAAGATGAGAAAAACACAGCTGGGCTTGGTGGCTCATGCCTGTAATCCCAGTACTTTGGGAGGCTGAGATGGGCGGATCACTTGAGGTCAAGAGTTTGAGACCAGCCTGGCCCACATGGCGAAACCGTGTCTCTACTAGAAATACAAAAATTATATGAGCATAGTGGCACACGCCTGTAAACCCAGCTATTCGGGAGGCAGGAGATTGGAAGACCAAGGTGGGCGGATCATCAGGTAAAGAGATAGAGATCATCCTGGCTAACATGGTAAAACCCTGTCTCTATTAAAAATACAAAAAATAGCTGGGCCCACGTGCCTGTAGTCGCAGCTACTCAGGAGGCTGAGACGGGAGAATCGCTTGAACCTGGGAGGCGGAGGCTGCAGTGAGCTGAGATGGCACCACTGTACTCCAGCCTGGGCAATAGAGCAAGACCCTGTCTGAAAAAGTAATAAAGTATATTGCCCCTAAGTAACTAACTCATGAGCAGGAGGGCCAAGATTTCCCCTCTGGCTCTCATTTCTCAAAAATCCCCGTGAGGACGTTTTACAGCCTGGCATCCGAGACGTGTCCTGTAAAGTCTGCAGCTCTTGGTGACCCTAAGCTCAAGCTTTCCTCAGGATGTAGCGGGCTTGAAAAGAATCCAGGGAGTCCCTTGAGGAATTACCTGGTCTGACAGAGGAAGTCTTCCAAGACATTCCAGACCCCCCGTTCCCTGTCCGGGAGGCTCAAGGCCAAGGAGATCCAGGCCACCAAGCCCCAAAACCACATCAGTCTAAAAACAGCGACAGCCTCCTGCTCTAGATGGCTTCTCTGTTGGGCTGGGCAGCGGGGGGTGCTTTTCTACCTGTGTCACCGGACTGGGGGAGCTAAGGCCAGGCGCCTGGGTCCTGAGCTTAAGGAAGGAGTTTCAAGGCTGGGAGCCTCGAGTCCTGGGCCCAGAAGGAGAACGCTGGGGTTGGGCACACGGGGGCAAGGCCCGCAGTCCTGGCTGCCTGAGCACAGCGCCCCTGCCCGTCTTTCCAGGCAGCCTCATCCTGAGGTACTTCATGCTCTTCTTACTCGGGATCCCGTTCTTACACATGGAGATGATTGCGGGGCAGTGGCTGCGTGTGGACCGTGCCTGGCTCTGGAAGCAGCTTGTCCCCGGGCTGTGCCAGCATCCTGGTAAGTGAGGGGCCTGGCCCCAGGCCACCCCAGATCTCCTTCTGTGGTCTTGAGGTCTCCGCCCACCACGTCCACCCCGCTGTGTGCGTCCTGCTGAGCTTGTGCAACAGCACCGCCAGCTCCTGGAATTTCTTCTCTTTCGGCTCCTTTAGGGGTTAACATGCACTGTCAAAATGCAGTTCTCTCTTTATAGAGAACCGCTGTTCACGGACAACTTGAAGAAGGGCCTCCTATTGACCCGATCGCCACATCTCTGCATGCAGAGACCTGCGGGCTACCTTTCAGA
>NW_016107581.1:2627499-2632532 GCF_001604975.1 Cebus imitator | reverse complement strand
ACCACGCCCCGCTAATTTTTGTATTTTTAGTAGAGACGGGGTTTCCCGGTGTTGGCCAGGATGATCTCAATCTTCTGACCTTGTGATCCTCCTAAAGTGCTGGGATTACAGGTTTGAGCCACCGTGCCCAGCTGCAAGTGGTCAGCGTTCACGTCATCCATCTCCGTCCTCAGCTCGCCCTCTCTTCACAGCCTCCAAAATCACCCGCTCCTACAAAAGTTGACTTTACTAAAGGTTGGAGAGGGTTACACAGAGAGAGGGGCCGTAGTTCACTCTCTCTCTTAGTTTCTTGTTCTCTCCTTTCACTTACCATGTTCTTCTGTGCAGTCTTTAGCCTCCCTCACTCCTGGCCCTAAACTCACACATAAGCCATAAAACCAAGGCCTGGGAGACGGGGCAGGGTGGCTCGCTCCTGTAATCCCAGCACTTTGGGAGGCTGAGGAGGATGGATTACGAGGTCAGGGCGTGGTGGGAAGGTGCCTGTAGTCCCAGCTACTCTGGAGGCTGAGACAGGAGAATCGCTTGAACCTGGGAGGCGGAGGCTGCAGTGAGCTGAGATGGCGCCGCTGCATTTCAGCCTGGCAACAGGGACAACACGGAGGCCTGGGAATGAAGTGTCCACTTACCCACCCTTGAAAAGCCGTCTCTGCGTGGACTCACTCGGGGCAGCTGTTTGCTCTGTGATGACCTGCTTTTTGTTAGCTTAAACTGACTCACTCTTTCTTAGCTGGGAGCTGTGCAGGCCTCCTGTTAGCTTCTTGAGCCGGACAGACTCCCTCTCAGCTTCTTCATTTTAGTTATTCCCCTCATTGAGTATGCACCTGTAGTGTGTAGCTGGGGCAGGATGACCCCGGCGCATCCCGGAGTGCATTTGCTGGTAAGAGGCCAGCGGCCCCCCGGAGCCTGGGACTGCAGGTGCTGCTGAGCGCCCAGAGCCCCGTGTCTGCGAGTCGTATGTGCTTTGATGACAGCTCTAGCCTTGCACCTAGTACTGTTTTCTTTCTCATGTACTAGTTTATCTTTTAACTGTTTGCTTGCTCTGCTTTTCTGAAAAGCTAGGACCCCCTAACTCTTTCTTCAGGGCTGAGAGAATTTGGGGTATTAGCAGCCTCTCAGGAGCCGGCTAAAATAAATGACTCGTAATTCAGTCTCAGAGTGTGGCGCATTAACTCGCTCAGGTATGACAGCATTTTCTCTCTAGAATAGTCCCTCCCGTAATTCCACCTTAACACCGCTCCTATTTCTACTCCTGCTGCCGCTGCTCTCCTCCGTCTTCCTCCCTCCATCCCTCCTCTCCCTCCTCTCCCTCCTCCTCTGAGGTCTCTTCCTGGAAGGTACGGTCACCAGCCATCACAGAGGTGAGGCCCCGGACTTTCTCCCTTTGCTCTCTACCTTAGCCCACCCCTTGGCCTACTTACTTCCACGTCCACTCAGAAGCTCGTCTCACCCATCCACGGCTCTCTGCCTTGACCTCCCTCAACCTGTGGCATCGGGCATGAGGCCATGTGCTCCATTCCCTGAGCCTGGCCCCCATCCTCACCTTCACCTCCTCCAAGGCTAGAGGCAATGATATTGTCAAGGTGGTCTACGGCTGCAGCCCTGGGCAACCTGATCATCTTTCTAGTGCTGGGATAATGGGCCACCACCAGTGGCCACAGCTGTGTTGAGAAACGAGTCATCAGAGCCTCGCAGGTACAAGGAAAGGTCCCTCCCTTTACTTTAGACATCTGCCAGCTGCATGGACCTTCAGACTCCAGACCTTTCCACTAATAGCATCACTTATTCTCACAGAAAACCATTTAAAAAAAGGAATGCGGCCAGGTGCCGGGGCTTATGCATATAATCCCAGCACTTTGGGAGGCCAAGGCAGGCGGATCACCTGAGGTCCGGAACTGGAGACCAGCCTGGCCAACGTGGCGAAACCCTGTCTCTATGAAAGAACTGGCTGGGCGTGGGGGGGGCGCCGGTAGTCTTAGCTACCCAGGAGTCTGAGGCGCGAGAATCGCTTGAACCCGGGTGTTGGAGGTTGCAGTGAGTTGAGATTGTGCCACTGCACCCCAGCCTGGGTGACAAAGCAAGACTCCGACTCAAAAGAGGAATACTCTGATGGAATATCTACCGCTTTATAGATAAGAAAATCGCCTCAGAGAGGCAGCTGCTCCAAGCTTTCCATGAATTGCAAATTGAGGGAGGGAGATTCCAAAATCACTTCTGTCACACAGTGACAGCTCTCAGGCCCACAGTCAGTGGTTATAGACCTGGGCTGTCTATCTGAATCATTTGGGAACATCAGAAAACACTCACGTCTCAGTTCCTCCTCCAGACATTCTGACTTGGTCTTGGGCACACGTGGACATTGGGATTCACAAACGCTCCACAGCGGAATTGCTCTTGTCAGAATGTTGAAGGATGCAAACGCCCACGCCTCATGGCAGCAGCAGCTCTTGAATAAAAACCACACTTTCTGTTAGTTACTGAAGAGCAGTGGACACAAAGTCATGAGTGTTTTGGTATCTGTGGGTAAGTGCTTAATCTGGGTGATGGGCAGGGTTTTCCTAGGTGGACAACCTTTTTACACAGCTAAGAAGAAACCAAGCACCTAACAGCATGGCCTACCACTAGGTAGTGTAGTCTTGAAGAATCCCAACACATAAATCAATTGTTTGGTCCAATAGCTATCCTCACATTATTCCCAGGAATTATGCTGAGGAAGTGTGTATACTTTCTTTTCTTGAGATGGAGTCTTGCACTTTCACCAGGCTGGAGTGCAATGGTGCCATCTCAGCTCACTGCAACCTCAGTCTCCCAGATTCAAGAGATTCCCCTTCCTCAGCCTCCTGAGTAGCTGCAACTACAGGCATGCACCAGCATGCCCAGCTAATTTTTTCTATTTTAGTAGAAATGGGTTTCACCATGTTGGCCAGGATGGTCTCGATCTCCTGACCTAATGATCTACCTGCCTCGGCCTCCCAAAGTGCTGGGATTACAGGTGTGAGCCATCGCGCCCAGCCTACTTTTTTCTACTGTAGCCTTGCAGTAACCCATGGGAATTCTAAAACTGAAAAAGTTTCACTGGATGGGTTTAATATGAACTGGAACCAGTGGAAGAAAGGATCAGTTACCTTTAAGATAGCTGCAAAGAAACTATAGAAAGAAAAGCACAAAGAGAAAGAATTGAGAAAAGCTAAACATATCAGCAACCAGTAAGACTAATATACGTATAATTGGAGTTTCAGAAGGAGAGGGGAGAGAATCGGGCAGCAATTGTCAACCTAAAGAATATAGGACCCAACCATATGCAGTTGGGAACACGTGCCCTTTACAAAGACACAGGTTTAAGGGAAATGGAGAAACATACCATGCAAACCAACAGGGCGGCTAGTGTGGTTACTTTAATATCAACGTCAAGCAAGTAACACTAGAGACTGAGGATTGCATAATGAAAATGGGTCAATGCAGCAGGAAGCCTGAATTATATAAATGCTTATGCAACTCATAACAGTCTCAAAATAGATAAATTCATAATCATAGTTGGAAATTTCAACACTTCCCTCAGTAGCTGGTAGAGAAGATAGACCGGGAAAAAAAAAAAAAAAAAAAACATTTAAAATACAGAGAATTAGCCGGGCGCGGTGGCTCACGCCAGTAATCCCAGCACTTTGGGAGGCTGAGGTGGGTGGATCACCTGAGGTCAGGAGTTCGATACCAGCCTGACCAATATGGTGAAACCCCGTCTTTAAAAAAAAAAAAAAAAAACAATTGGCCGAGCACAGTGGTTCACACCTATAATCCCGGCACTTTGGGAGATTGAGGCAGGCAGATCATCATCTGAGGTCAGGAGTTCGAGACCAGCCTGGCCAACATGGCAACACCCCGTCTCTACTAAAAAGACAAAAATTAGCTGAGTGTGGTGGTGGGTGCCTGTAACCCCAGCTACCCAGGAGGCTGAGGCTGCAGTGAGCTGAGATTGTGTTACTACACTCCAGCCTGAGCAATAGAGTGAGAGAGACCATCTAAAAAGAAAAAGGGCCGGGTATGGTGGCTCACACCTGTAATCCCAGCACTTTGGGAGGCCAAGGCAGGCAGATCACCTGAGGTCAGGAGTTCAAGATCAGCCTGGCCAACATGGCGAAACCCCATCTCTACTAAAAATACAAAAATTAGCTGAGTGTGGTGGTGGGTGCCTGTAATCCCAGCTACTCGGGAGGCTGAGGCAGGAGAATCACTTGAGCCTGGGCGGCAGCGTTTCCAATGAGCCAAGATTATGCCACTGCACTCCAGCCTGGGCAAGAGACTCCATCTCAAAAAATAAAGGGAGCATCATTATAGATCCTGATGACAAAATAATAGTGAAATATCATCAAATGTATACTAAGAAGTTCAACAACTTAAAGGAAACGGACAAACTCCTTGCAAGGTTCAAATTACCAAGAGTAACCCAAGTAGAAAAACTAAATAGCCCCATTTCTGAGTTTAAAAGTCAAATTCGGCCTGGCATGTGCCTGTAATGGCAGCACTTTGGGAGTCCGAGGCAGGCGGATCACTTGAGGTCAGGAGTTCGAGACCAGCCTGGCCAACATGGTGAAACCCTGTCTCTACTAAAAATACAAGAAAATGAGCCGGGTGTGGTAACGTATGTCCGTAATCCCAGTTATACTTGGGAGGCTGAGGCAGGAGAACTCCTTGAACCCAGGAGGTGGAGGTTTCAGCGAGCTGAGATCATGCCACTTCAGCCTGGGCAACAGAACAAGAGAGTGTCTCAAATATCAGCAAATGTAATCCACAAATATATAAGGTGAATACAGTATAAGAAGTGAGTTTATCCCAGAAATTAATCAATTACATTAATAGATTAAGGGGAAGAAACATTTGACAAAATTCAACACCTCTATTCATGGGGAAAAAAAACCTGCAACAAACTAGAAACAACAGAACTGGCCGGGCGCGGTGGCTCAAGCCTGTAATCCCAGCACTTTGGGAGGCCGAGGCGGGTGGATCACGAGTTCAAGAGATCGAGACCATCCTGGTCAACA
>NW_016107581.1:2620855-2627395 GCF_001604975.1 Cebus imitator | reverse complement strand
CGAGATCGTGCCATTGCACTCCAGCCTGGGTAACAAGAGCGAAACTCCGTCTCAAAAAAAAAAAAAGAAAAAAAAAGAAACAACAGAACTTCTTCCACCTGCTAGGCAGAGACTCTACCTGAATGTTATTGGGATTTTGCCCAGAAAATTCTTGGTTGGGGTGGGGAGGGGCTGTTCTGTGCACTGCACAATGTTTGCCAGGATCCCTAGCCTTCACCCTCAAGATGCTAGCATCAGCGCTCCCTCCCCCAGTTGTGATGATGAAAAATGTCACCTGACGTTACCAAATGTCCTTGGAGGAGGCGGGAAATCACCGTTGGTTGAGAACTGATCACTGTGTTAAGGATATCAACAACGACAAAAACAACAGAAAATGGGACTCCACGTTTGGGTCTCCTTCTGTGAACACTCCCTTCGTGGAAGCTGTCTTTCTCTCTCCTGGATCTCCCTTCTGGAGTCCCCTTCCACACTCACTCATGGAAGCCTGTCTTCCTTCCCAAACTCCGTCTCTCTGCTCCCTTCCACTCAGGGTGGAAGCTGCTTTCCTCTCCTGGATTCCATCTTTCTGGATTCTCACTCAGGGTGAGAGTTAGCCGTTCCTTTCTCTCTCCTTCTCCTGTTTCTCTCTCTAAAATAAATCACTTTCTACCAAAAACAACAACAGCAACAACAACAGACTACAGCGAACATCATACTAAATGGTGAAATACTTAATGCTTCCCCTAATATGGAAAACAGGGAGGGGAAATCCCTTTACGCCGTTTCTGTTCAGCACCATAGTGACGTTCCTAGCCGGGGAAAGAAGGCGAGAAAAAGATATAAAAGCATAGAGACTGGCTAAGAAGTAAAACTGTCTTCATTCACAGATGTCACAAGGGTATAGTTAGAAAATCCTAAGGAATCTGCTAAAATAGGCTACTAGAATAAATAAGTGCACTTAGGAAAGTCACAAAAATAAAAGCCAGTATACAAAAATAATCCTATTTCTGCATGCTAGCAAAACCATGGTTAAATGAAATTTTTAAGAAACCATTTACGATAGCCTCAAAAATCAAATGCTAAAGCTATATTTAACAAAAGATATTCAGAATCTCTACGCTGAAAACTACAAGGTGTTTTTGAGAGAAAGACCTACATAAATGGAAAGATTTGTTCATGAATTCAAAGAATCATTAGTGTAGGCTGCATGGTGGCTCACGCCTGTAATCCCAGCACTTTGGGAGGTGAAGGCTGAGGTCGGCGGGTCACTTGAGCTCAGCAATTTGAGGCCAACATGGTGAAACCCTGTCTCTACTAAAAATAAACAAATTTAGCGGGGCGCACCTGTATCCCAGCTATTCAGGAGACTGAGGTAGGAGAATCTCTTGAGCCTACCAGGCGGAGGCTGCAGTGAGCCGAGATGGCACCACTCCACTCCTGCCTGGGTGGAAGAGTGAGACGCTGTCTCAAAAAAACAAAACAATCATTAGTGTTAAGATATTAGTTCTCCCCGAGCTGATCTACAGATTGGACACAGTGGCATTTCAAATTCCAGTCAGCTTTGTTACGAAATTGACAAGCTGATTCTAACATGTATATGAAAATGCAAAGGACCGACCAGGTGCAATAGAACACACCTGTCATCCCAGCACTTTGGGAGGCCGAGGCAGGAGGATCACTTGAGGTCAGGAGTTTGAGACCAGCCTGGCCAACATGGCAAACCCCATCTCTACTAAAAATTAAAAATCAGCCAGGCGTGGTGGTGGTCGCCTGTAGTCCCAGCCACTCGGGAGGCTGAGGCAGGAGAATCACTTGAACCCGGGAGGCAGGGAGGTTGCACGGAGTTGAGATCGAACCACTGCACTCCAGCGTGGGTGACAGAGCAAGACTCCATCTCAAAAAAAATCCAAAATATCTAAATTATTCCAAACAATCTTGAGAAAGAACACATTGGAGACTCATACTAATTTCAAGATTTACTATAAAGCTACAGAAGTCAAGGCAGTGTCGTATTGGGCTAAAGAGAAACAAAAGATCAATGGAACAGAAATAAACCTGTGCACATATGATCAATGTAGACACCACAGCCATTCAGTGGGTCAAGGAAACTCTTCAACCAACAGTGCTGTAATTACCGTAAAGCCATGTAGAAAAAAATAAACCTTGATCCCTGCCACATACCCATACCCCCACCGCACAGTTAATAGGAACCAAAGACCTAAATTTAAATGCCAAAACTAGAAACTGCTAGAAGAAAATGTCGAGTACCTTTATGACTCTGGGGTTAGCAAACATGCTCTATGTGAAACGTAACAGGCTGGACACAAATGTCTACATGCTGTATGAATATTTCTATAAAACCCAAGAACAGGTGAGACGAATATCCAGTGATGGAAATCAATCATTGCTTCTGGGGTGAAGAGAAAGGAACCCAAAGTAACTCTCTGGAGTTATGGAAATTGGGGACTTGGTGACATGGGTCATCTGTCTAAAGTATAGATTTAATATCTGTGCTTTTTGTCTGTAAATTACAGCTCAATGAAAACTGAATTATGGCTGGTCGTGGAGGCTCACGCCTGTAATCCCAACACTTTGGGAGGCCAAGGCAGGAGGATCACTTGAGCTCAGGGGTTTGAGACTAGCCTGGGCGACACAGGGAGACCGTATGTCCACACACACAAAAATAATTAGCTGGTCATGATGAAACATGCCTGCGCTCCCAGCTACTCAAGACGCTGAGCACAGGGACTGCTTGGGCCCAGAGGCTGAGCCTGCAGTGAGCTGTCATCACACCTCTGCATTCCAGCCTGGGTGACAGAGCAAGACCTTGTCTTCAGACAAAAAAACCTGAGTTTTGTGGTTTAAAAAGCTTCCAGGTGATTCCAGTGAGCAGCCTAGTTTTAAGAACCATCACCTCCTAGGACAGCACTAAGTGGAACTCTGCCATGTTAGGAATAGCCTACGTATGCACATGACACTACTGAGCGCTTGAACACGGCTGAATTCAGTGAATAAGGGCAGATGGGACTGAGGAACTGAATTTAAAATTTAATTTTAATAGCCATTTGTGGGCCAGGCACAGTGGCTCACTCCTGTAATCCCAGCACTTTGGGAGGCCAAGGAGGGCGGATCATGAGGGTCAGGAGTTCGAGACCAGCCTCACCAACATGGTGAAACTCCTTCTCTACTACAACTACAAAATGAGCTGGGCGTGGTGGGTGCACTTGTAATCCCAACTACTCAGGAGGCTGAAGCAGGAGAATTGCTTGAACCCAGGAGGCAGAAGTTGCAGTGAACTGAAATCATGTCATCTCACTCCAGCCTGGGCAATAAGAGTGAAACTGTTTCAAACAAACAAAAAACTGTAGTGGGCATTATGAACATCCTGTGAATCTAAGAATCTGATCTTTGCTCACTTCAGCCTCTGCCTCCTGGGTTCAAGCAATTCTCCTGCCTCAGCCTCCCCAGTAGCTGGGACTACAGGCGCGTGCCACCATGCCCAGCTAATTTTTTGTATTTTTAGTAGAGACGGGGTTGTACAGTGTTAGCTAGGATAGTTTCCATCTCCTGACCTCATGATCCACCCGCCTCAGCCTCCCAGAGTGCTGGGATTACAGGCGTGAGCCATCACGCCAAGCTGGTTTACTGAATATTTTAAGCCCAGTGTTGAGACCTGCTGTTCAGAAAAGGCCTCCTTTCAAAATATTACTGCTCATTGATAATGCACTTGGTCAACCAAGGGCTCTGATGGAGATTTACAAGGAGATGAACATTGTCTTCGTGCCTGGTGACACAACATCCGTCTGCAGCCCATGGACCAACGAATGATTTTTACTTTCAAGTCTTATTATTCCAGAAATACACTTGTAAGGGTATACACAGCTGCCATAGACAGTGATTCCTCTGATGGATTTGGGCAAAGTAAATTAAAAACCTTCTGGAAAGAATTCACAATTCTAGATGCCATTAAGAACATTCATGATTCATGGGAGGAGGTCACGATATCAATATTAAGAGGAGTTTGGGAGACATTAATTCTGGCCCTCATAGATGACTTTGAGGAGTTCAAGACTCCAGTGGAGGAGATCACTGCAGATATAGCGGAAATAGCAAGGGAACTCAAATTTGAAATGGAGCCTGGGCCGGGCGTGGTGGCTCAGGCCTGTAATCCCAGTGCTTTGGGAGACTGAGGTGGGTGGATTACAAGGTCAGGAATTTGAGACCAGCCTGGCCAGGATGATGAAACCCCGTCGCTACTAAAAATATAAAAATTAGCCGGGTGTGGTGGGAGGCACCTGTAATTCCAACTACTTAGGAGGCTGAGGCAGAAGAATCACTTGAACCTGGCAGGAACGGAGGTTGCAGTGAGCAGAGATCATGCCACTGCACTCCAGCCTGGGCAGCAGAGTCAGACTGACTCAAAAAAAAAAAAAAAAAAAAAAAAGAGGCCGGGCACAGTGAGTCACACCTGTAATCCCAGCACTTTGGGAGGCTGAAGTGGGAGAGTCACTTAAGGTCAGGAGTACAAGACTAGCCTGGTGAACATGGTGAATCCCCATCTCTACTAAAAAAATACAAAAACTTAGCCAGGTGTGCTGGCATGCGCCTGTAATCCCAGCTACTGGGGAGGCTGAGGCAGGAGAATCACTTGAACCTAGGAGGCAGAGGTTGCAGTGAGCCGAGATAGCACCATTGCACTCCATCATTCCATCATGGGCGACAGAGCAAGACTCCGTCTCAAAAAATAAAATAAGGTCAAAGCAAAGCAAACAAAAGCCAAGTGGAGAAAGGCTACCCTATTCAACAAACAGGGCTGGGATAACTGGCTAGCCACCCGCAGGAGAACGAAACTGACCCTCATCTCTCACCTTATACAAAAATCAACAGAGATGGATCAAGGACTTAAATCAAAGACCTGAAACCATAAAAATTCTAAAAGATAACATTGAAATAACCATTTTAGACACTGGCTTAGGGAAGGATTTCCTGACCAAGAGCCCAAAAGCAAATGCAATAAAAACAAAGATAAATAGCTGGGTCTCCTTTTTTTTTTTTTTTTTTTGTTGTTTGTTTGTTTGTTTGTTTGTTTTGGAGACAGAGTTTCCTCTTTGTTACCCAACTGGAGTAGTGCAGTGCCTCTCGGCTCACCGCAACCTCCGCCTCCCAGGTTCAAGCAATTCTCCTGCCTCAGCCTCCCGAGTAGCTGGGACTACAGGCGCGCGCCACTATGCCCGGCTAAATTTTGCATTTTTAGTTGAGATGGGGTTTCACCCTGTTGGCCAGGATGGTCTTGATCTCTTGACCTCGTGATCCACCCACCTTGGCCTCCCAAAGTGCTGGGATTACAGGCTTGAGCCACCGCACCGGCCTGGGTCTTAACTAAACAAGGGCTGTTGCACAGCAGAAGGAAGAGTCAGCAGGGTAAACACACAACCCACAGAGTGGGAGAAAATCTTCATAATGTAGACATCTGGCAAATGACTAATATCAATATCCAGAAACCAGAACAAACTCAAGTTAGCAAGAATAATCAGTCCCACCAAGGACATGCATGCATGGACAGTTCTCAAAAGAAGATATACAAAAGGCCAACAAGCAGGTGAAAAAATGCTCCACGTCACTAATGATCAGGGAAATGCAAATCAAAACCACAAATTGATACCACCTCACTCCTGCGAGTATGGCCATAATCAAAACATCATAGATGTTGGCGTGGATGCGGTCAACAGGGACCGCTTCTCCACTGCTGGTGGGAACGTAAACTAGCACAGGCACTGTGGAAAACAGCGTGGAGATGCCCTGAAGACCTCAAAGCACAACTACCATCGGATCCAGCAATCCCACTACCGGTTATCTACCCAGAGGAAAAAAAGTTCTATGAAAAACATGCTTGCATACCTTTATTGCAGCACAGTTTGCAAATGCAAAAATATGAAACCAGCTGGGCGCAGTGGCTCATGCCTGTAATCCCAGCGCTTTGGGAGGCGGAGGCGGGCGGATCACCAGGTCAAGAGATCGAGACCGGACCCTTTTCACAAGACGGTGCCGAAAGCGAAGAAGGAAGCTCCTGCCCCTCCTAAAGCTGAAGCCAAAGCGAGGGCTTTAAAGGCCAAGAAGGCAGTGTTGAAAGGTGTCCACAGCCACAAAAAAAAGAAGATCCATACGTCACCCACCTTCCTGAGGCCCAGGACACTGCGACTCCGGAGGCAGCCCAAATATCCTCGGAAGAGCCCCCCCGGAGAAACAAACTGGACCACGATGCTATCATCAAGTTTCCGCTGACTACTGAGTCTGCCATGAAGAAGACAGAAGACAACAACACACTTGTGTTCACTGTGGATGTTAAAGCCAACAAACACCAGATCAAACAGGCTGTGAAGAAGCTCTATGACATTGATGTGGCCAAGGTCAGCACCCCGACTCGGCCTGATGGAGAGAAGAAGGCACATGTTCGACTGGCTCCTGGTTATGAAGTTTTGGATGTTGCCAACAAAATTGGGATCATCTAAACTGAGTCCGGCTGGCTAATTCTAAATATATGTCTATCTTTTCACCATTAAA
>NW_016107581.1:2616141-2619601 GCF_001604975.1 Cebus imitator | reverse complement strand
GGAAAACCAACCATCGTATGTTCTTACTCATAAATGGAAGACACAAAGGCATAAGAATGACACAATGGACTTTGGGGACTCAGGGTGGGAGGGGTGAGGGATAAAAGACTGCAGACTGGGTGCAGTGTATACTGCTCAGGAGATGCTGCACTCACCTCACACATCACCGCTACAGAACTTACTCATATAACCAAACACCACCTGTTCCCCAATAACCTATGCAAATCAAAAAAAATTTTTGAGACGGAGTTTCGCTCTTGTGGCCCAGGCTGGAGTGCAACAGTGCAATCGCAGCTCACTGCAACCTCCGCCTCTTGGTTTCAAGCGATTCTCCTTCCTTACCTTCCCCAGTAGCTGAGATTGCAGGCACGCAGCACCACGCCCAGCTAATGTTTTGTATTTTTAGTAAAGACAGGTTTTCACCATGTTGGTCAAGCTGGTCTGGAACTCCCTCCTGACCTCAGGTGATCTGCCTGCCTCGGCCTCCCAAAGTGCTGGGATTACAGTCATGAATGAGCCACTGCACCTGGCCACATTTTTTTTTTTTTTAAAGAAAATAAGGTCAAAGATTTATGACCTACAGACCTGGGAAGGGCAGGTGCAATGAAGGGAATGAAGAGTCAGAGAGCCAGCGAGAACGCGCGGCAGCTAGCGGGGCAGGTGCGCAGGGGAAAGGGCGTGGGTCACTTCCAAGTTCACAGGCAAACGTCTGAATGGTCCACTGAAAGGAAGCGGCAGGAAAGTGGGGCGCCCAGTCTGCAGGGTGAGAGAGATGCCTCTAGATGCTCTTGGGCCACTCAGGTGAGGTGTTCTTCTCGTGGCGAGGCAGCCATCTTTGGTGTGGCATGCCTGTCACAACGGGACACTCCTACTTTTGCCAAAATATCTGGGTAAAGTGTCTAGGAGGATACAGAACCAAACCTTAACATCAGTTGCATGAGAATGGCGATGATGAGTGACATTTATGTTGGCTATTTTTTTTTTGAGATGGGGTTCTCGCCCTGTTGCTCAGGCTGGAATCCAGCGGTACAATCTCACCTCACTGCAGCCTCAAACTCCAGGGATCAAGTGATCCCCCTGCCTGAGCCGCTCCAGTAGCCAAGACCTCAGGCACACATCACCACACCTGACCCGTTTTTTGTGTTTTATTTTTTGCCCTGTTGCCCAGGCTCGTTTCAAACTCCTGGGCTCAAGCAACCCTCCTCCCTCAGTCTCCCAAAGTGCTGAGATTACAGGTATGAACGACTGCACCCAACCCATTTATGTTCTATTTCTTTTGTATTTTCAGCACAGTATCAACTCTTTAGAGAACATATCATACCATGGCTGCCGCCAAAACAAAATCATTTCCATTTTTAAGAAGCACCAGATGTGCTGTTAAACATTGCAGCAAAATAAAATCAAGTTTAGGTGGAATCGTAAACAAAAGAGGAACAGCAAGGTATTTCATGCTGAAGCTGAATGATGAGCACACAGGGTGTCATCATCTCATTCTCTACTTTTCTGTAGGTTTTAACTTTTTCTGCAATAAAATGTTTGGTTGTTGTTTGGGGGTCTTTTTCTGTCATTTCTTTTTTGAGACAGTGTTAGATATAATGAGTTCCAAATTTCTCTTCAAAGAATCAGTGTGTCGAGTTCTTTGTCTTCCATTCTAAAGTTTGATTTCCTTGTAGTTTCAGTAAACAACCTTCTCCACGAGTTCTAATCAGTAGTTCACATCTGTTCCCCCAGTTCCCTGCTCTGTCCTGACTCATCCCGGTCACCTGCTCCGGTCATCCCTGGCTACCTGCTCTGGCCTACCCATAAACATCCTTCCCGCCAAACTACCCACCCTGCCACTCCGGCTGGTACCGCTTCTCTCTTTAAAACAGCCAATCAGAATTAGCCTAGACTGTTCGGTCTAGCCCTAGCCAACAGAACGACACAGCAGTAGGGGCGAGCTCCGTCAGGAATAAGGACCCCTTCCCCTCCCTTGGCCAGCTGTGTGCTCACCATTGTTCCATCTGTGAGCCGCACCCTTCTATAGAAGCAAATTGCCTTGCTGAGGAAATTTATGTCTGAGTGCTACTTCTTTTGCGGCACCGAAAATTTGACATATAACTATGGAGTCTTTTGCTGTCACCCAGGCTGGAGCTGAGTGACGCAGACCTTGGCTCACTGCAACCTCACCTCCCGGGTTCAAGTGATTCTCCTGCCTCAGTCTCCTGAGTAGCTGGGACTACAGGCACCCACCACCATGCCCAGCTAATTTTTTAAATTTTTAGTAGAGATGGGTTTCACCAGCTGGGCGCTGTGGCTCACACCTGTAATCCTAGCACTTTGGGAGGCCGAGGTGGGTGGATCACCTGAGGTCAGGAGTTCAAGACCAGCCTGGCCATCATAGTGAAACCCCATCTTTAAAAAGAAAAAAAAGAGAGAGATGGGTTTCTCCATGTTGGCCAGGCTGGTCTCTCTCCCTACCTCAAGTGATCTGCCCGCCTCAGCCTCCCAAAGTGCTGGGATTACAGGTGTGAGCCACTGCACCCGGCCTCATCATAAAATGCTACATGCAGGATTTCTGAACTAAATTAAAAAGGTCTTGGCCCCCTACCTCTCCCCAGTCTCCTGCACTCAGCATCTGCCCCCCACACCCCAGTCTCCCAGATTCTGTACCTCTCAGGGGTGGAGACACCGTCCCCTCAGTCACCAGGCCACGCCCCCGGCACCTTCCTCTCCCCTTTTCTCCCCTTCGGCTCCCCACAACCCAGTAGCCCCAGCCCCATCCTTGCCACTCCCCTGACTTTCTCTGCCCACTTCCACCTTCTGCATCCCCACACCCAGACCCCAGCTCATTCATACCTCACCCTCTCCTGCCTGGACCACCGACCCAGCCTCCGCTCTGGCCTCCCAGCCTTCACTCTCTTCCCTCTAGCCCACTCCCCAAATGGTCCCCGAGAGGAGCCTGCTACGCTTTGCTCGTATTCCTCCCATGGCTCCCCAGTGTACCAGGAAAACTCCCCACTTCTCTGCTTTGATGACCTCATCAAGTCTGTCGAGCTTCATCTTGTGTGACCTGCCAGTCACGCTCTGCGCCACAGAGACTTATGAGCCAAGCTCCACCCCCAGCTCCCTGCCTCACTCCACCCCACCACACACACACACACACACACACACACACACACACACACACACAGAGTTCCCTCCGCCTGGAGCAACCTTCCCACCTCTCTCCATCTGCTTTCTCAACTCATCCTTAGGGGTATATAAAAACTAAAAAGTCTGGCCAGACTCATTGGCTCACGCCTATAATCCCAGCACTTTAGGAGGCAGAGGTGGGCAGATCACAAGGTCAGGAGTTCAAGACCAGCCTGGCCAATATGGTGAAACCCCATCTCTACTAAAAATACAAAAATTAGCTGGGCGTGGTGGTGGGTGCCTGTAATCCCAGCTACTTGGGAGGGTGAGGCAGAAGAATTGCCTG
>NW_016107581.1:2609826-2615986 GCF_001604975.1 Cebus imitator | reverse complement strand
TTTTTTTTGAGACGGAGTCTTACTCTGCTGCCCAGGCTGGAGTGCAGTGGCGCCATCTTGGCTCACTGCAACCTCCGCCTCCCAGGTTCGAGTGATTCTCCTGCCTTACCCTCCCAAGTAGCTGGGATTACAGGTACCTCCCACCACACCCAGCTAAATTTTGCATTTTTCATAGAGACAGGGTTTCACCATGTTGGCCAGGCTGGTCTCAAACTCCTGACCTTGTGATTCACCTGCCTTGGCCTCCCTAAGTGCTGGGATTACAGGCATGAGCCACCGTGCCCAGCCCAAACATCTTTTCATTCATTCATTCATTCATTGATCTAATTTTAAAATATTTTTTATTTCAATTGAGAGATGGGATCTAATTCTGTCACCTAGCCTGAAGTACAGTGGGGCAGTGACGTCTCACTGCAGCCTCCAACTCCTGGGCTCAAACGATTCTCCCACCTCAGCCTCCAAAGTAGCTGGGACGACAGATGCCCTCCACCATGCGTGGCTATTTTGTTATTTTGTTATTTTGTAAAGACAGCATCTCCTATGTTGCCCAGGCTGGTCTCCTGGGCTCAAGCAATCCTCCCTCCTTTGCCTCCCAAAGTGCTGGTACTACAGGCATGAGCCACCGTGCGCAGCCTAAAAATATTTATGGAGTGCATACTCTGTGTCTAAAACCCTCATCTGTTCAGGGATACAACCAGAAACAGGACAGATAAAAATCCTGGCTCTCGTTGAACTTGTGTTTCTAGATGTGTGTGTGTCAGGGGCTGGGAATAGAAAGCAATGCGGGCCGGGCACGGGGGCTCACGCCTGTAATCCCAGGACTTTGGGAGGCCGAGGTGGGTGGATCACGAGGTCAGGAGTTCAAGACCAGCCTGGCCAAGATGATGAAACCCCATCTCTCCTAAAAATACAAAATTAGCCACGTGTGGTGGGGGGTGCCTGTGATCCCAGCTACTCAGGAGGTTGAGGCAGAGAACTGCTTGAACCAGGGAGGCAGAGGTTGCAGTGAGCCGAGATCACACCACTGCACTCCAGAAAAATAAAAGACTATTTGCTGCCATTCCACTCTGAAAATAACACCCAATCTCTCAAAATTGTTCATTGCAAACGCAATTTTCAGGGCCAGGCGTGGTGGCTCACATCTGTGATTCCAGCTCTATTAGGGAGGCCAAGGTGGAAGGATTGCTTTAGCCCAGGAATTGGACACCAACCTGGGCAACATAGCAAGACCTCCCATCTCTAGAAAAAAATTAAAATTGTCCCAGTGTGGGGCAGGCGCCTGTGGTCCCAGCTACTTGGGAGGCTGAGGCGGGAGGGTCGCCCGAGCCCAGGAGGTCAAGGCTGCAGTGAGCTAATGATCAAACCACTGCACTCCAGCCTGGGCGACAGAGCAAGATTTTAAGACTCTCTTAAAAAAAAAAAAGTCCTAAGGCCCTAAGTTCAATAAATATATTATCGTATTGCAGCAGTAAGGGCCAGTCAGGCGCAGCAGCTCATGCCTGTAATCCCAGCACTTTGGGATGCCAAGGCAGATGGATCACCTGAGGTCAGGAGTTCGAGACCAGCCTGGCCAACATGATGAAATCTCGTCTCTACCAAAAAATACAAAAATTAGATGGGCGTGGTGGTGGGCACCTGTAGTCCCAGCTGCTCGGGAGCCTGAGGCAGGAAAATTGCTTGAACCCAGGAGGCAGAGGTTGCAATGAGCCGAGATTCCACCACTGAACTCCAGCCTGGGTGACAGAGCAAGACTCCATATCAAAAAACAAATTAATTAATTAATTAATTAATAATAATGACCTCCTAATGCTCAGAGGGTGGGGGAATCCCTCATTTCCCCTTCTTCTGTTTCTTTCTCTGTTCTCTGGTGCTGAGAACTCTGAAGGAGGGACAGCTCCTCCCTGATCAAGGTTCCGTGGCCCCCCGGGGCAGCACCACCCCCAGGGCCGCCGTCTTTCCCCGGCAGCCTCCTGCCCACTTGGCCCTGGGTGCAGGTACAGTTGCAGGAAGTGTCAGGCAAGTGGGGTAGCTAAGGCCCCAACTTTCTGCGTGGAGGACCAACGAAGGGGAGAAGACCAGAAAGTACCATGGAGAAGGAAGAGATCGGGAAGGTGACCTAAGAAAGCCGTGTTTCACTTTGGGAGGCCGAGGCAGGTAAATCACCTGAGGTCGGGAGTTCGAGACCAGCCTAACCAACATGGAGAAGCCCCGTCTCTATTAAAAATACAAACTTAGCCGGGTGTGGTGGCGCACGCCTGTAATCCCAGCTACTCGGGAGGCTGAGGCAGGAGAATCTCTTGAACCCAGGAGGCAGAGGTTGCAGTGAGCCGAGATCACGCCATTGCACTCCAGCCTGGGCAACAAGAGCAGAACTCTGTCTCAAAAAAAAAAAAAAAAAAAAAAAAAAAAAAAAATTAAATTTTAAAAAAAAAAAAAAAAAAAAAAAAAAAAAAAAAGTTGTTTTGATAAATTTCTGTGTTTGTCCTTAAGTTGCACGTGGATCTGAGCCTAGACAGCGTTCCAAAGACACTGAGGACACAATGAAGGGACTCAACACCGTCCGGGTCCCAGTCTGGCCAGTGGGTGGTCCATGGGGAAGACAGATTAGAAAGTCACTGCAACGGCTTTGAAGTCAGAACTGACCTGAAAACGCAACCCACAGAAGGCCGCTCAGAACACAGGCCCTGAGGCGAACGAGGCTGGTGACCTGTCAAAATCACAGTATTGCTGAGTGCGGTGGCTGATCCCAGCACTTTGGGAGGCCAAGGCAGGAGGATCACTTGAGGTCAGGAGTTCAAGACCAGCCTGGCCAACATGGTGAAACCCCATCTCTACCAAAAAACGCAAAAATTAGCGGGACATGGTGGCACACGCCTGCAATCCTAGGTACTTGGGAGGCTGAGGTGAGATCGCTTAAGCCCGGGAGGTGGAGGCTGCAGTGAGCTGAGGTCGTGCCATTGCACTCCAGCCTGGGCAACAGAGGGAGACCCTGTCTCAACAAAACAAAAACAGGCTGGGCGTGGGTCGCTCACCCCTATAATCCCAGTACTTTGGGAGGCCAAGGCAGGTGGATCACCTGAGTTTGGGAATTCCTGACCAGTCAGACCAATATGATAAAACCTCATCTCTACTAAAAATACAAAAATTAGCCGGGCATGGTGGTGCACGCCTGTAATCCCAGCTGCTCAGGAGGCTGAGGTGGGAGAATCTCTTGAACCTGGGAGCAGGGGGTTGCAGTGAGCCGAGATCACTCAACTGCACTCGTCCTGGGAGACAGAGGGAAGCTTCGTCTCAAAAACAAAACCCCCCATATCCCCCCCCAAAACCAAAAGTATCCTCAATGTGCACAGAATTTAAACTAGACCCAGTACCTTATCTCATAATATTTAAGATGCCCAGAATACAACCCAAAATTGCTCAGCATACAAAGAATCAAGGTAATTGCAACTCGAGAGAGAATCACGAGTAGCAGACGCGGAGCTGACGCAGGTGCCGGCATGCAGTGCAGAGAGGTCAGGACTGTGTTCACAGCATTTAAAGCGGCATAAAGCAACGTGCCTCGCTGACCGAACAGCACAGGAGTCTGGAGAGTGTCTTGCGGGCTTCCTAGCCTGGCCATCGATAGAAAAGAGAAGAAAGAAGAACGTGGAACTGAGAGGCAACAGACAGTGTCCAACAATTTTGGCTACTCAGTATCCATTCACCCCAATCTACCCATATTTAAATTTTCATACACGAAAACAACATGAGGCTTCCATATAACAGAATGCAAGCATCCCTGTATACAAAAGGAAGGCGTGAGCAACCACTTCCCACTTCACAGTGGCATCTGGCCGTGTGCGGGGGCTCACGCCTATAATCCCAGGACTTTGGGAGGCCGCGGAGGGTGGATCACCCGAGGTCAGGAGTTTGAGACCACCGGGGCAACATGTTGAAATTCCGTTTCTAGTAAAAATACAAAAAATTAGCTGGGTGTGGTGGTGGGCACCTGTAATCCCAGCTGCTTGGGAGGCTGAGACAGGAGAATCACCTGAACCCAGGAGGTAGAGGTTGCAGTGAGCCAAAAGCAAAACAAAACAAACAGCCTGGGTGACAGAGCAAGACTCTGTCTCAATAAATAAATGAATCGATCAATCTATCTGTCTGTCTGTCTATTTATCTATCTGTCTCTGTCTCTCTCTGTCTCTGTCTATCTCTCTGTCTCTGTCTGTCTTTGCAGAAGAGATGAGACTCCCAGGTCAGAGACAAAAGACTGCATTCCTCCCAGTACAGCCAGCAGCAAAAACACGGCATGTTTTCACTGGTTCCCCTTTCTCTCCAAACTCTAAGGGCAATCCCAGGGCCCAGGTGGATGCCTGCACGTACAGAGGGTTGTATTACGGCAGAGGAGCACTGAGCTTGGGGAACCCTCTGCTTTATAGCAGTCAACAAGCAAGCCTCTCTGTGTGAGGGGAAGAGTTGCCTCATTGCTCAAGGCTGCCAGCTGCATCAACAGCCCTGAAGAAACAGCGACCAGGGCCTTGCAGCCATGCACACCTCACACAACATGTAGGCACACAAGACAACTGCGGAGGACAGCCTCCCAACAATACCCACCCAGACCTGCACCATCTTAGCTTCTGGCAGGTTTTCACATGACCCTGACACTCTGAGTCATCTCACTGACAGGCTGGAATACAATCACTTCAGACCAGGTGCAGGGGCTCACACCTATAACCCTGACCACAAGGTCAAGAGTTCGAGACCAGCCTGACCAACACTGAAAAGCCCTGTCTCTACTGAAAATACAAAATTAGCCTGGTGTGGTGGCAGATACCTGTAATCACAGCTACTTGGGAGGCTGAGGCAGGAGAACCGCTTGAACCTGGGAGGCAGAGGTTGCAATGAGCGGAGATTGTGCCACTGCACTCCAGCCTGGGCAACAAGAGCGAAACCGCTTCTCAAAAAAAAAAAAAAAAGAGTAAAAATTGGTTCCAGAGGACCAATACATCTTATTTTGGACAGCCGGGATATAGTCTAAGGCTACTCTATTATTCATTACAAGCAGTCCAGAGTTCAGACTAGTCTGCTAAAATACCAAGAACAAATTTAAAAATTAAAAAAACTGGGGCCGGGCGCAGTGGCTCATGCCTGTAATCCCAGCACTTTGGGAGGCTGAGGCAGGTGGATCATCTGAGATCAGGAGATCAAAACCATCCTGGCCAACATGGTGAAACCCCGTCTCTACTAAAAATACAAAAATGAGCTGGGTGTGGCGGCGGGCGCCTGTAGTCCCAGCTACTCGGGAGGCTGAGGTAGGAGAATGGCTTGAACCCAGGAGGCAGAGGTTGCAGTGAGTCGAGATCACACCACTGCACTCCAGCCTGGGTGACATAGCGTCTGTCTCAAAACATAAATAAAATAAAAAAATCAAGCGTGTAGATCAGGAAGAGGTGGAAGGGAAAACCAGAAACCTTTTTGAGCTGATTCTTGAGGAAGATGATCCAACAATCAATAATATTAGACACCCGCAGATAGCGAGACAAAAATTGCAAAATCCCATCATACCTTATCAACTCAACAGCAGTCAATGATGTCTGGAGTTGGTGTTCAGGTGAGGTGGTTGCTGCCCCCTAGTGGTCACCTTTAGGTTTAACAGTGGAACGCACCCAGCCATTTAAAGGAACCCTTGTAAACTGGGGGCCCCCGCTGAGCCAGAAACATTGCCTTGGGCAGGGGAATGGAGGAGCGTTTTCTCCAAATGGGGTAGCTGCTGCTGTGTGCGGTGGCTCGCACCTGTAATTCCAGCACTTTGGGAGGCTGAGGCAGGAGGATCGCTTGAGCCAGGAGTTCCAGGCTGCAGTGAGCCTGAACTCACTGCTAGACCTGTCTCAAAACTGAAAACCAAAGAAACAGGGGTAGCTGTGACTTTTGTATGTAAAACTTAGATGACCTGCCGGGCGCGGTGGTTCACACCTGTAATACCAGCACTTTGGGAGGCCGAGGCAGGTGGATCACCTGAGGTCAGGAGTTCAAGACCAGCCTGGCTGACATGGTAAAACCCCTTCTGAACTAAAAAAAAAATTAGCCAAGGGTGGTGGTGGGTGCCTGTAATCCCTGCTACTCGGGAGGCTGAGGCAGGAGAGTCACTTGAACCTGGGAGGCAGAGGTTGCAGTGAGC
>NW_016107581.1:2602368-2609639 GCF_001604975.1 Cebus imitator | reverse complement strand
GAGCACCAGAGTAGATGTGCTCTTTGGCCATTTCCACTCTCACCACCGATGAGGTTCCCGTTGGCTTACCTGAGAATGAGGGTGTGAGGCCGGGAGTCAAAGGCCTCCACAGGCCAGGTGTTTCCTTTCAAGGAGAGCTTAATAGCAATTCACAGCAGCATTTTATTATTATTTATTAAAACAGAGGGCTGGGCACAGCGGCTCATACCTGTAATCCCAGTGCTTTGGGAGGCCAAGGTGGGCAGATCATCTAAGGTCAGGAGTTCAAGACCAGCCTGACCAACATGGAGAAACCCCATCTCTACTAAAAATACAAAATTAGCCCGGTGTGGTGATACACACCTGTAATCCCAGCTACTCGGGAGGCTGAGGCAGGAGAATCGCTTGAACTCGGGAGGCGAAGGTTGCAGTGAGCCGAGATCACGCCATTACACTCCAGCCTGGGCAACAAGAGTGAAACTATGTCTCAAAAAAAAAAAAATAGAGATGGGGTTTACTATGTTGCCCAAGCGAACTGCCCACCTCCAGGGGGAGCCACTGCTCCCAGCCCAGCTGCCCTTTCTTAAAAGCGGTGTACTTGGAGAGCATGTCAGGCAGGTGGCACTGTGGCACTGGAAACAGCTTCCCGGAGGACTGGAGCAACCATGCAGTCGTGAAAGTCCTGTTTTATTTTCTCCCGGGATCCCACATTGTTTCTGGTAGAGGTGAAGAGGAAGGCGCATGCAAAAGGCCCTGACCGGTAGAATCCACTGATATTTACGGGGTGTTCCTAGTTCGGGCATGGAAGACGTCAGTACCAATGACACCTGCTCCATCGTGGAAACCATATAACAGGACATTGAATTGGCCCAAAGCTCCACACCCAACTAGATCACTTTAGCTTCCCTTCCCACCGGAAGCCTGATTCCTTCAATTCAGGCGCTTGGACCAAGAAGTCTATGGGTCAGGGGCTACGGCCTCAGCCCTGGAGCAACTTGGGGCTGGAGGGGTGGACTAGGGGGACAGCAGAGGCAGGGGGAAAAGATTCATTGTTGGTTGGGTGCAGTGGCCCATGCCTGCAGTCCTAGTATTTTGGGAGGCCGAGGTAGGCTGAAGACTTGAAGTCAGGGGTTCAAGACCAGCCTGACCAACATGGAGAAACCCCATCTCTATTAAAAATACAAAATTAGCCGGGTGTGGTGGTACACACCTGTAATCCCAGTTACTCAGGAGGCTGAGGCAGGAGAATTGCTTAAACCTGGGAGGCGGAGGTTGCTGTGAGCGGAGATTACGCCGTTGCACTCCAGCCTGGGCAACAAGAGTGAAACTCCATCTCAAATATAAATAAATAAAAATTAAATTAGCTGGGTGTAGTGGTGCATACCTGTGGTCCCAAATATTCAGGAGGCTGAGCGGGGAGGACCCCTTGTCCCTAGAAGTTTGAGACTCCAGTGAGCCATGTTCGCTCCACTGCACTTCAACCTGGGTGACAGAGCAAGAACCCTGTCTCAGAACAAAGAAACAAGTAACAAGGTCCTGGCTGCTGCTATCATGTCCGTTTCAGGGACCCTCTGACCCAGCGGCCATGGCCATGCTGCCTTGTGGCCGGGCCCCTGGGCCTTGGTGGCTCATTGTTACAATCACATTTCTTGCTCCACCTGCCTGGAGAAGAGCAGGAAACAACCCAGGAGCAGCTGGGCACCGTTTGCCCACTGGTTTGATCCTATCTCCGGCCACTGAACCTCATTAACAGGTTGGACAGTAGGGGCCCCTATTCCTGGCCATCCTCCTCTACGTGGATGGGAGAATTTCCTACTGGATCCCAGGGATTCTTCTCATATTCTTCAACCAGACCCGTGGAGGCCCCGTCCTTCCGATTCCAGAAAGCCACGCCCGTGTCGACTTCCCATCCAGCCTCTTCACCAGCGCCACCGGGTCTGAGCTTTCGTTTTGTTCTGCTTATTAACTAGCCTGGGCTGGGTGCAGTGGCTCGTGCCTGTAATCCCAGCACCTTGCGAGGCTGAAGCAGGAGGATCCCTTGAGCCCAGGAGATTGAGACCAGCCTGGGCAATGAACCCAGACCCTGTCTCTACAAAAAATAAAATTAGCTGGGCATAGTAGCATGCATCTGCAGTCCCAGCTACTCGGGAGGCTGAGGTGGAAGGACCCCTTGAACCCAGGTCGGAGTGCACCATTGCACTCCAGCCTGGGTGGCAGAGTGAGACCCTGTCTCTAATTCAATCAACCAATCAATAAAAATAAATTAAGGGCGGGCACAGTGTCTCACGCCTGTAATCCCATCACTTTGGGAGGCCGAGGTGGGCAGATCACCCGAGGTCAGCAGTTCGAGACCAGCCTGACCAACATGGAGAAACACACAGTCTCTACTGAAAATACAAAACTTAGCTGGGTGTGGTGGCACATGCCTGCAATCCCAGCTACTCAGGAGACTGAGGCAGGAGAATCTCTTGAACCTGGGAGGTGGAGGTTGTGGTGAACCAAGATCACGCCATTGCGCTCCAGCCTGGGCAAGAAGCGTGCAACTCCGTCTCAAAAAAATAAAAATAAAATGAAACCAGCTAGCCCATTACCGTTTCACAAAAGTTGCCAGAAGACACAAGACTCCTGTCCCGGACACAAAGGACTGTATTACTCACCACCCAGCAGGCAGCATGAGCATCTGCGCCTTTGTTGTCGTTCTCCCAGACTCCAAGGTTCCACGGGGCTGGCTCAGACACCTGTAATCCTGTGGGTTCTGAAGAAGATAAAGAGCTCCTGGGTGGAGCTTGATTTTAAAAAGCTCTTGCTAAAGAGGCTCCCACTCAAATGCAGCCATCTGTTGGGTCACTTGCTACAGCGGCGCTCGTGAAATTTCCACACGTGGGATGTGCCGTCTTCACGATCCAAACAGGCTCATCAGCTGTTGTGACACCTTTGTGGCTGGAGGTGGCAGGGCCAGCAGTTTGTCTTTTTTAAGCTATGGAATGTCCCTTTAAGCTGCAGCCCAGCTAGTCCTCGTGATGATGACTGGGATAACAAGGTCTTTGTTAGGGGCAGGTGGGTGTTGTCTGCATTCAGCACTCACCTGCCCTTCGTGAGCTGCGATTGGACGGCGGCTGATACAACACCACGGTGCAAGTCGTTACCCAAAAGCCATTTCTTCCAAAGAACACGTACGGCCGGGCGCAGTGGGCCACACCTGTAATCCCAGCACTTTAGGAGACGCAGGCTGGAGAATCACTTGAGGGCAGGAGTTCGAGACCAGCCTGAGCAACGTCATGAAACCCCATCTCTATTAAAAAAAAAAAAAAAAATTAAAACTTAGCCAAGTATGGTGGTGTGTCCCTGTACTCCCAGCTACTCGGGAGGCCAAGACAGGAGGACGGCTTGAGCCCAGGAGTTGAGACCAGCCTGGGCAGCAGAGTGAGATCCCGTCTCTACTAAAAAAGTATTTTAAACTTACCTGGGCGTGGTGGCATGCAACTGTAGTCCCAGCTACTCAGGAGGCTGAGGTGGGAGAATCGCTTGAACCCAGGAGTTCAAGGATGCAGTGAGCTATGATCATGCCCCTGGACTTCAGCCTGGGTGACAGAGCAAGACCTTGTCTCAAAAAACAAAAAAGGGGAGGGCAGAAGGAAAACGTGAAGAAGATGCAGATGGCAGTGGCCAGGGCCGGGGGCCTGGGAGTCTGGTGGCTCCAAAGGGCATTCTGGAACGTGATTCTGCTGGTTGGCCAGTCTGGTTTGAAGCCCTGACCTCAGGCGATCCGTCCGCCTGAGCCTCCCAACGTGCTGGGATTACTAAAACTACAAAAATTAGCTGGGCATGGTGGCGGGTGCTTGCAATCCCAGCTACTCAGGAGGCTGAGGCAGGAGAGCCGCTTGAACCCGGGAGGCAGAGGTTGCAGTGAGCCTGAGACTGCACCACTGCACTCCAGCCTGGGTGACAAGAGCGAAACTCCGTCTCAAAAAAACAAACAAAAAAAATTAGCTGGGTGTGGTGGTGCATGCCTGTGGTCCCAGCTACTTGGGAGGTTAAGAAGGGGGGATCATTTGAGCCCAGGAGGTGGAGGCTGCAGTGATCCACCTGCCTCAGCCTCCCAAAGTGCTGGGATTACAGGCGTGAGCCACTGCACCTGGCCTAATTTTTTTTTTAAAGATTAGATGGGCATGGTGGCATGCACCTGTGATCCCAGCTACTTGGGAGGCTGAGGCAGGAGGATCACTTGAGTCAGGCAGCAGTGAGCTGTGATCACACCGCTGCACTCCAGCCTGGGCGACAGAGTAAGCCTGCATCTCAAAATGAATAAATAGCCCGGGCCAGTGTCTGCTAATCCCCAAAAGGTCTGAGTATTTTCCTTTCCCCAATACACAGTTACTGCAGAGATGGAGACAAGGTCCATTTAAAGGGAATATGCAAAATACAAACTTGGAGCGGTTATTTTAGGGTAATTCCTCAAGAGGACCAGCCTCCTCTTCAGCTAAGCAACTTTTGGTCTCCAAATCCGTTTACGTGTGGAATTTGTGCAAATTCTCTATCTTGATGACTCATGTTGGATTTCCACACACTTGACCTGGAGCTTTCCTGTTATACAGATGTTTCAACAGAGATGAACTAATACACAGGTCTCAGGAAACCGTGAAAGGAATGAGAAGAAACAGCACAGAAATAGTAACCGCACCATGTAAAAATAGTGCAGCCTCCGGCTCTCACTCCAGGACTGAGGATAGAGTTATCAGAACCTAAAATGTTCAAGCAGCCACCCTGCAGAACCGAAACCCAGAGCAGAACCAGGGGCTACCTGGGTGGCGCTGGTGTGACGGGGGGCTGACGGTGAAGCCGGTCATGACGTCGGGTGCGGTGGCTCATGCCTGTAATCACAACACTTTGGGAGGCCGGAGTGCAAGGACCGCTTGAGCCCAGAAGTTTCAGACCAACCTGGGCAACATGCCTCTAAAAAACAATTTAAAAAAAAATTGCCTGTAATCCCAGCACTTTGGGAGGCTGAGATGGGCGGATCACGAGGTCAAGAGATCAAGACCATCCTGGCCAACATGGTGAAACCCCATCTCTACTAAAAATACAAAAAAATTAGCTGGTCACGGTGGCGTGTGCCTATAGTCCCAGCTACTCGGGAGGCTGAGGCAGGAGAATTGCTCGAGCCTGGGAGGCGGAGGTTGCAGTGAGCCGAGGTCGCGCCACTGCACTCCAGCCTGGCGCCTGGTGACAGAGTGAGACTCTGTCTCAAAAAAAAGAAAAAATTAGCTGGGTGTAGTGTCACGCACCTGTGGTCCCAGCTATTCTGGAGGCTGAGGCAGGAGGATGGCTTCAGCCTGGGAGGTCAAGGCTGCAGTGAGCCCAAGATGGCACCACCGCGCTCCAGCCTGGGCGACAGAGTGACACCCTGTCTCAAAAATAGAAAAAGAAACGGGTTATGGAAGTGCCAAAAAATAAAACTTAAAACCTGAAAGCTACTGCTGCAGTCAGAGCATTGTTCTGGGGCAACGCTCGCTCAGAAGCCTGGAGAAGTGGGCAGAGCAAATCCCTGCTTCCTCCTGCAATCTCCGGTCTCCATCTAGCGCCCTCGTTAGGCCGGGCCTTACAGCAACTCAGCTGGCAAAGCAAAAACGTGGCTTGCAGAGGCTCCGCCCCAGCACCAGAGAGCTGAGACCAGGGCGGATTTGCAGCTGAGAGACAAAAGCTCACTCTCGCACGTGGACTGAGTGAGTTCCTGTGGCGGCACCGCAGCTGACATTTCCAAATATAAGGTCCTGCATTACAGCGGCTCTCTGGATTACCCAGATTTCTGTTCCAACTTGGCCACTTTCAATTTCTTATTGTTACTATTTTTTGAAACAGAGTCTTTCTCTGTCGCCCAGGCTGGAGTGTGGTGGTGGGATCTCGGCTCACTGCGACCTCCGCCTCCCGGGTTCAAGTGATTCTCCTGCCTCGGCTTCCCGAGTAGCTAGGACTACAGGTGCCCACTACCACACCTGGCTAATTTTGGCATTTTTAGTAGAAACGGGGTTTTGCCATGTTGGCCAGGCTGGTCTTGAACTCCTGGCCTCAAATGATCCACCCGTCTGGCCTCCCAAAGTGCCGTTTTATAGGCGTGAGCCACTGCGCCCACCCTCCAACTCAGCCACTTTCTATCTGTGTGACATTGTTGGAGTCACTTTTCTGTCTCAGTTTTCTCATCTGCAAAATGGAGACAATAACAGTGCCTACCTCATATGGTTATCATAGGATTCACTGATTTGGTGCATGTGAAGCGCTTAAAACAATGCTGAACACATACAGGAAGTACTTGGCCGGGCGTGATGGCTCACACCCGTAATCCCAGCACTTTGAGAGGGTGGGGTGAGTGGATCACTTGAGCCCTGGAGTTTGAGACCAGCCTAGGCAACATGGTAAGACCCCATCTCTACCAAAAATACAAAAAGTTCGCCAGGCATGGTGCTGTGATCCTGTAGTCCCAGCTACTCAGGAGGCTGAGCAGGAGAATTGCTTGAGCCCAGGAGGTGGAGGTTGCAGTGAGCTGTGACTGAATCACTACACTTCAGCCTGGGTGACAGAGTGAGACCTTGTTGAAAGCAAATTAGAAAAAGTGGCTGGGCACAGGGCTTCATGCCTGTAATCCCAGCATTTTGGGAGGCCGATGCCGGCAGATCACCTGAAGTCAGAAGTTCGAGACCAGCCTTGTGGGAAACCCCCCATATAGGCACCGAGGAATAAGAGCTAAGCAGAATCCTGGCACAGTTAGGGCTTGAAGAATATCTCACTTTATAGTGTTACTACTCAGCTACTTCCTTTTATATAATCCTTTACATAATCATATATTAGTTTATAGAAATAGGGCTTGAAGAATCCCTTTATATAATCCTCTCTATATAATCATGTAATAGTTGATAGTATGAGTGCCTAAAGAATATTCCCTCCATATATACCTATAATTATATCTTAGTTCATACTCGGAGGAATGCCTAGAGTGGACACAGTACAGAGCATGAATTAAGGAATAAGCAGTTTATAATCGGAGGAATGCCTAGAGCAGACACAGTGCAGAGCATGATTTAAGGGAAAAACAGTTATACCAGGACAAGAATCCATGGCCCAGGCGGCAGCATTCAGTATCGTAAAGATACTCACTGTGTGGCAGGCTTGGGGCGAGAGCCACTCCTCCTGATAAAGGAGTTGTAGGACCTTGCTCCAGTTCTTGTGGAAGGCTGCCCTCAGACCGGCAATCCACCTTGGTGACTGTGAACTTTATCAGCTCTTGCTGCTGTGCTGCT
>NW_016107581.1:2598644-2601993 GCF_001604975.1 Cebus imitator | reverse complement strand
AGCCTGGGTAACAAGAGTGAAACTCTGTCTCAAAAAAAAAAAAGTAGTTTCCCAAAGATAGAAGTATTGCACACTGCACCCTCTTCACTGCGCACGGCCCACATTCAAGCCTCAGTGACCTAATCGGGGTGGACCCCTTACTGTACACGGCCCTTGCCTTCATGGGAACGGGACCCTTGCTGTGCACTGTCCACCTCCTGGCCTAGGTGACCTAATGGGGGTGGGCCCCATGTTTTATTGCTCACGACCCTATCACTATCCTTAAAGATGACTTCACTCACTGCCCTGCCCCCTAACCTATGCACAATAAATACTCACGCTTCTGGACATTCGGGGCCTCGCCTGAATCCGCTCATAGGTGGCGTGGCCCCTCGAGCTGTTTTTTCCTTGTACTTGTGTCCTGTCTCTTTATTTCTTGGATCCTGCGCCTCAGCACAGCATAAGGCTCACCCCACGACCCTGTGGGGCCCTCAGCCCTACAGAAGGGAGGAAGGGAGAGAGGAGGAAGGAAGAAGGGAGGGAGGGAGGGGGGAAGGAGGGAGGAAGGAAGGAAGGAGGCAGGGATGGGAGGAGGTTGCTGCTCTGCCACCCTCATTAAGGTGATTATTACTTTATTTCTACTTGGGCTGCTGAGAGCTAACACAGCATCTCCCTGAGAAGTCTCGGTCACGGCACCACACTTGGCAATGTTTCAGAGCTACTCTGCACCCACAGTGACAGATACTTGGCTCTCCTCCAATTAAGGAAGGATGTTTTGGGTTTGATTTTTGGATGTGTTGGTTGTTGGTGGCTTTCTTGCTATTTAATAATTGCTGTCAGAGCAGCCTTGTCATTACCAGTTTAGCTTGTTACGGGTTATTTAGTTAAACTGCATGTGTAATCATGCCTGTCTGCCTCACCCCTGTGTGCGCCTGGCCTGCAATTTCCCGCTAATTAGACTTTTTAAAGACACATATGCATTTATCCAAATCTGCATCACCCGTTTCCCTATTGCCAAAGCAGATGTACACAACACCCGCCCGGCCCCTCTCCAGGAGATAATTCACTTATGATCACTGAGTTATTTTTCCACTGGGAAGTTGAAACTGGGTGGGAGGGGGTACACATGGGGTCTTGTCCTACAGAAGTCATAGCCGCCAGAACCCTGCAGACAGAAGGTGCTGGGTCTCAGTCAGGCAGAAACACTAGGCCTGAGAGGAGGAAAGAGACTCCAAAATATCAGCAGCAGCAAACCCACCAAGAACCCCAAACCCGCCACCCCAGCTCCAGCCCCCATCCTGGAAGGATCTAGACACCCACCAGTTCCCCTAAGAATCAAGCCTCCGGACACGATTCCTGTCAAATGGCTTTATTTCCCCAGTGTGAGGAATCTGCGAGTGGGGTCTGTGGTCCCTGTTACCCCAAGGACCCTCCAGCCTGTCCCTGGACTACAGCTGGGGCTCCAGGACTTCCTCCTCCCAGGCTGCGGCTGGTTCTGGGAGGAGCCGCATGCTGTGGTTGGTACGGATGTCACTCCCAAAGGTGGTCCCGACAGCGGCCCAAATGCGCACGGGGCTCACCTCAAGGACAAGGCTACCAGGTGCGGGGCCGAGGCCCAGATGAGCCTTACTCTAGGAGCAAAACCCTAGAGCGGGCTTCTCCTTGAAGTCCGCCAGCAGGGCTCAGTCTAGGGGGAAGACAGAAGAGAGAACAGGTGATTGGCGGGGAAGAGGGGAGAGAAAAACCGGGAGACTGGCAAAAAAAGAAGAAACACGAAGACAGGAGGACAAAATGCCCAAAGGAGACCAAGAGAGTGACCCAGGCCCACTGGAAAGGCGCCCAGAGAGAAAAACACGCAAAAATACAGGAACAGAGGCTGGAGATGCACAGGCTCATCCTACACACTGACCTTTGGGCCCAGGCAGATCGGGGGGTGGCGGCCCTCCTGGGGGCAGCAAGGCAGAGCGGCTCAGGGCCTCGGCCACCCACCCCAGGACGCGGCTACAGTGCTGGACCTGCGGAGCGCGAGGGATGTCAGAGCAGGAGACCGAACCCCTGCCCGACCCCCGCCACAGTCCCCCAGCCAGGCCCCAAGCCCTAACCTCCCGCTCCAGCACTTTCAGGCGCTGTTCGTACTCGCGGATGTGTCCCAGCTGTTTCAGCGCACTGTCCACCCTGAGAAGGGAGGGCCTCTTACTGGGGGCACCCGCAGCCCACCCACGCCCGCAGCTCCGCCTGCTTCCCGGCCTCTTTCCTCCCTCCCAGCACCCTGCCCCCAGGCTCCGCCCTCTTCCCGGCTCCGCGTAAGCCCCACCCCTTTCCTCCGATAGGCGGAAGTCGGGATTTCCCCCCCCGACCAAGGCCAAGCGCCCCGCCCCCGACCAGGTCCACCCCTCACTTCTGCGAAGTGCGCTTCAGACGCTCAGAGTCGCTGTCCCGCTTGTCCCGAGCGCGTGCCAGCAGGAAGTTCTCCTTTTGCACCGATTCCCAAGTCAGCAGCTTCCGCTCCGCTTCCGAAGAAAGGCAGACTCCTGCAGGGGCGGACGGAGTCAGAGGGCTGAGGCCACGCCCCTTCCCGAGCCCAGCTGCCCCATCAGGGTACTCTCTCCCAGACCCGGCCCCAGATGCCCCGCTCCTCACCCGTAAGCCCCACCCCTCAGTACTTAAGCACGGCCGCGTGCGCTTAACCCCGCCCCTCACTACCTAAGCCACGCCCACTAGTCATTAGGGGCATGCCCCATCCCCGCGCCTTCCAGGCTCCCGGTCCCTTGTATTTCTCCTTTTTAAGCCAAGCTCTGTTCTCACGGAAATACTCGATGATCGGGGAGGGCGGCAGGGAGCTCCGGGAGCGCCGGCACAATTTCCTGAGCAGGAGGCGCGAGTGGGAGATGATGATAAGGGGCGGGGCCAGCGCGGGCCGAGAGTGGAATTCCCGGATGAGGCGGTAGCGTTGCGACTTCCAGTAGAGGTCGCTGTTTCCCTGTACTTTGCCGAACGTGTAGCTGCAGAGGCGAGAGATCAAAGGTCACTTCAGGTCAGAGCCCTGCCAGGGGCAAGGTGGGATGCCAAGTAATAATTGTTCGAAGTCCATGGCAGCAGACATAAGTCAAGATCACTAAAGTCGGAGGTTACAGGATGCGATTAGAAGTCAGGTTAGGGGCCGGGCGCGGTGGCTCAAGCCTGTAATCCCAGCACTTTGGGAGGCCGAGGCGGGTGGATCACAAGGTCAAGAGATCAAGACCATCCTGGTCAACGTGGTGAAACCCCGTCTCTACTAAAAATACAAAAAATTAGCTGGGCATGGTGGTGCGTGCCTGTAATCCCAGCTACTCAGGAGGCTGAGGCAGGAGAATTGCCTGAACCCAGGAGG
>NW_016107581.1:2591019-2596784 GCF_001604975.1 Cebus imitator | reverse complement strand
CACTCCGTTGCCGGCACGATCACGGCAGTGGTGCAAGCATAGCTCACTGCAGCCACAGCCTTGACCTCCTGGGCTCAAGCCATCCTCCTGCCCCAGCCTCCTGAGTAGCTGGGACTACAGGCATGCGCCACCATGCCTGGCTATTTTTTTTTTCTTACTCCGTCATCCAGGCTGGAGTGCAGTGGTGTGATCTTGGCTCACTGCAACCTCCACCTCCCAGTTTCAAGCGATTCTCCTGCCCCAGCCTCCTGAGTAGCTGGGATTACAGGCATGCGCTACCACACCCGACTAATTTTTTTTTTGTTTTTTTTATACAGATGGGGTATCACCATGTTGGTCCGGCTGGTCTCAAACTCCTGACCTTTTGATCCACCCCTCTCAGTCTCTCAAAGTGCTGACATTAAAGGCGTGTGAGCCACCATGCCCGGCCGATTTTTTATTTTTTTATTGAGATGGGATCTCACTATGTTGCCCAGGTCAATCTTGAACCCCTGGCCTCAAGCAATCCTCCCTCTCTGGCTTCCTAAAGTATTGGGATTACAGGCATAAGCCACCATGCCCAGTCATCATAATTTTAAAAATCATAAACTAGGAATAGAAAGAAAATTCCTCAACATGAGAAAAGGTACTTCTGAAAAACCCACAACTAACATCATACCCAATGGTGAAAGACTGGGAGCTTTCTGCCTAAAATCAGGAAAAAGACAAAGACATCCACTTTTACCACTGCTATTCAACATTGTACTGGAAGTTCTGGTTAGAACAATTAAACAGGAAAAAAAATTAGAGGCGTCCAAATTGGAAAGGAAGAAGTGAAAATATCTCTATTCACAGATGACATGATCCTATATATAGGAAATGCCACAGAATCACAAGAAAGCTTCTAGAGCTGCAGATGCAGCAAAGTTGCAGAGTCCGAGATCACACAAAACTCAGTTTTGTTTCTACACGCTGCAATGAACAATCCAAAAAGGAAGTTAAGAATGCAATTCCAGGCCGGGCGCGGTGGCTCAAGCCTGTAATCCCAGCACTGTGGGAGGCCGAGGCGGGTGGATCACAAGGTCAAGAGATCGAGACCATCCTGGTCAACATGGTGAAACCCCGTCTCTACTAAAAATACAAAAAATTAGCTGGGCATGGTGGCACGTGCCCGTAATCCCAGCTACTCAGGAGGCTGAGGCAGGAGAATTGCCTGAGCCCAGGAGGCGGAGGTTGTGGTGAGCCGAGATCGCACCATTGCACTCCAGCCTGGGTAACAAGAGCAAAACTCCATCTCAAAAAAAAAAAAAAAAAAAAAAAGAACCAAAAAAAAAAAAAACAAAAAAAAAAAAAAAAAAAAAAAAAAAAAAAAAAAAAAAAAAAAAAAAAGAATGCAATTCCACTTACAAGAGCAGCTAAAGGGGAAGCACCTAGGAATAAAGTTAACCCAAAGGGTGAAAGACTTGTACCCTGAAAACGACCAAATAATGCTGGAAAAGCATTAAAAAGAACACCTATATGAAATATCAGTACTACCCGAAGTGATCTACAGACTGAACGCAATCCCTATGAAAATTCCTACAGCAGGCCGGGCGCGGTGGTTCATGCCTGTAATCCCAGCACTTTGGGAAGCCAAGGCGGGTGGACCACAAGGTCAGGAGATCGAGACCATCCTGGCTGAGATGGCGAAACCCCATCTCTACTAAAAATACATAAAATTAGCCGGGTGTGGTGGCATTCGCCTATAGTCCCAGCTACTCGGGAGGCTGAGGCAGGAGAATGGCTTGAACCCGGGAGGTGGGCGGGAGCTGCAGTGAGCTGAGATTGCGCCACTTAACTCCAGCCTGGTGACAGAGGGAGACTCCATCATAAATAAATAAATAAATAAAATTTAAAAATAAAAATAAAGTTACCCAGGTGTGGCAGTATGTAAGTGTAGTCCCAGCTACTTGGGAGGCTGAGGCGGGAGGATCACTGAAGCCCAGGAGCTTCAGGCTGCATGTGTGAAGGGTTTTGGTAGAGACAGCAGCCTCGCTATGTTGCCCACGCTGGTCTCAAAGTCTTGGACTCAAGCAATCCTCCCACCTCAGCCCCCTAAAGTGCTGGGATTAAAGGTATGAGCCACTACGCCCAGCTGGATGACTATAATTTTTACAATAGAAAAATAACAAGTGTTGGCTAGGATGTGGAGAAGTTAGAGCCCTCATACGCCGCTGGTGAGAACAGAAAATGGTGCAGCTGCTGTGGAAACCAGTTTGGTGGTTTCTCAAAAAGCTAAGCATAGATTTACCATATGACCCAGGAATTTCACTTTGAGATATATAATCAAAGAAAATAAAAACAAGCATTCAAATAGATACTTCCATGCCAATGCTCCAACCAACATTAGCCACAACAGCCCACTGCAGAGCACTGTAAATGTAATTAATGTCACTGACTTGTATACTTAAAAATGGGCAGAGCACGGCGGCTCACACTTATAATAATCCCAGCACTTCGGGAGGCTGAGGCGGGTGGATCATCTGAGGTCAGGAGTTCGAGACCAGCCTGGCCAAAATGGCGAAACCCCATCTCTACTAAAAATACAAAAATGAACTGGGCACGGTGGCGCACACCTGTAATCCCAGCTACTCAGGAGGCTGAGGCAGAAAAATCCCTTGAACCTGGGAGGCGGAGATTGTAGCAGGCCAAGATAATGCCACTAGACTCCTCCAGCCTGGGTGACAGAGCGAGACTGTCTCAAAAAAAAAAAAAAAAAAAAAGTAAAAATGGCAAATTTTATATAACTTTACCATAATAAAAAACAAAGTTGGCTGGGCGCAGTGGCTCACGCCTATAATCCCAACAATTTTGGGAGCTGAGGCGGGCCGATCACTTGAGGTCAAAAGTTTGAGGCCAACATGGAGAAACCCCGTCTCTACTAAAAATTCAAAAACTTAGCTGGGTGTGGTGGCATGCGCCTGTAGTCCCAGCTCCTTGGGAGGCTGAGGCACAAGAGTCACTTGTACCAGGAAGGGTCTGGTTGGATTTGAGGAGAAGGCAGCATTAGATTTGATCAGAGTTCAGGAACTAAAGACAGAAATTGATTAGTCAGGGTTTGAGAATCATGAGAGGGTCACGGGTCATGCTGGGTGGGATCAGATCAGAGAGCCATCAGGCCTCACCTGAACATGGCGATGAGCAGGTTGACCAGCAGGATGTTGGCCACAAGCAGGAAGATGACAAGGAGCAGCACCACCAGCCAGTTGGCATACTGGGAGACGCAGGTGCCCGCCTGGGTCCTGGGAGGCTGTGCCCAGAAGCCGGGCTCTGACGAGCAGTTGCTGTGCGTCATGAGGGCCACTGTAAAGGGAGACACTCAGAGATGGGGCGAAGGGGACAGAGATCTAACAAAGACAGAAAGACAGCCGGCCCGGTGGCTCACGCCTGTAATCCCAGCACTTTGGGAAGCCAAGGCAGGCGGATCACCTGAGGTCAGGAATTCGAGACCAGCCTGGCCAACATGATGAAACCCCGTCTCTACTAAAAGTAACAAAAATGTTAGCTGGGCGTGGTGACGGGTGCCTGTAATCCCAGCTTCTTGGGAGGCCGAGGCAGAAGAATTGCTTGAACCTGGGAGGCGGAGGTTGCAGTGAGCAGAGATCACGCCATTGCATTCCAGCCTGGGCAACAAGAGTAAAAATCCATCTCAAACCAGAAAGAAAGAAAAGAAAGAAGGAAGGAAGGAAAAGAAAAAAGAAAAGAAGAAAAGGAAGGAAGAAAAGAAAGGGAAGGAAGGAAGGAAATGACAGAATTGGGGTGGGTAGAGACCCAGAGATATGATGGCGGGAGAATGTGCGGTGTCACTCAGAGATCCAGAGAAAGAGGGAGAGAGAGACTCAGAGAGACAGAGACATTTTCTTAGAGACAGGGGTACAGAGACCCAGGGAGCGGGGACAGAGAGGCTCAGAGGGAGGCTGTCAGGCCCTGTCATCTCTCCCTACCGTCCATGTCCTCCTGGGGGATCTGCCCGAAGATCTGCAGGTAGGGACGGTAGAAGACACGACGCAGAATACTTGGGAGGTCACTGTCCTGGGGCCTTAGGAGCCCCTCCGTGGCCACGCCATAGGCCACTAACCACACGCCGAGGAAGAAGAGGAAGAAGAACACGTCCTTCACCTGCAGGGAGACTTGGCTGAGTCTGGCCCCACCCCTATATCCCAAAGCCACGCCCCCTACTGCCCAAAGTCACGCCCTTTCTCCACAGACCACTTCTTCCCTGGCCCCACCCCTTCCCTCTGTCCCCGCCCACTTCAGCCCCGCCCCTCACCATCTTGTTCACGATGACGATCTTGGGCCCCAGCTGTTTGTTGACCGTGAAGATGTGCAGCAGCCGCACCGTGAAAACCATGAAGTCGAGGCAGAGGACAGCACGACCCAGGTCGTACAAACCTGGGGTCAGCCTGGGGTGTGGGGAGATGCCGCAAGGGTCACTCAAATGTCACAAGATGCCAAGGAAAATTGAGTCTCCCCAATGCCATGCTTCAGGTAAAGCCGCAGCCTCCACTGGGCAGGACCAGGACCCTCCAAGTCACCCGAGGTTTACTCAAAGAAAAAGAGGGAGTGGGGTGGGCAGAGACCCAGAGAGATGATGGCGGAGGATGTGGGGTGTCACTCAGAGATTCAGAGAAAGAGGGAGACAGAGACTCAGAGAGACAGAGGCATTTTCTTAGAGACAGGGGTACAGAGACCCAGGGAGCGGGGACAGACTCAGTCCCTGCGTGGACTCAGTGCTGGTCCACGCAGGGCAATGGGACCTATTTTTAAAATGGCTGCACAGCCAGGCACGGGGGCTCACGCCTGTAATCCCAGCACGCTGGGAGGCCGAGGTGGGGGGATCACAAGGTCAGGAGTTCGAGATCAGCCTAACCAACATGGTGAAACCCCGTCTCTATTAAAAATACAAAAATTAGCTGGGCCTGGTGGCAGGCGGTAGGAGAATCGCTTGAACCTCGGAGGCGGAGGTTGCAGTGAGCTGAGATCACATCACTGCACTCTAGTAGTCTGGGTGACAGAGTGAGACTCCGTCTCAAAAAAAAAGAAGAAGAAGAAGAAATAAAATGGCTGCACCTATTCAGTAATGACTGATGAACAATGGTCTCAGCAAAGGGCTGGTCCTTTTAAGAATCAAGCTGGAAAAACTGCCAGAATAGCTGTCCAATCTATAAAAGGCAAATCATACAGAGACCATGCAAACCAATAAACAAAAGGAAGGAAGCCAGATAAAGGATACCAAGTACAATTCACAGAGGAAATTCAAATGGCCAGTAAACAGCAGTCATTCCCCTGGCGAAAATCAAAATTCTACCCCTATTTTGCATCCTCAAGTATTTAAACTTTGGATGGATTAAAAACCTAGTGTATGGATAGGTGCAGTGGCTCACGCCTGTAATCCCAGCACTTCAGGAGGCCGAGGTGGGCAGATCCCGAGGTCAAGAGATCAAGACCATCCTGGCCAACATGGTGAAACCCCATCTCTACTAAAAATACAAAAATGAGCTGGGTGTGGTAGCACGTGCTTGGAGTCCCAGCTACTTGGGAAGCTGAGGCAACAGAATCGCTTGAACTCGGGAGGAGGAGGTTGCAGTGAGCCAAGATCATGACACTGCACTGCAGCCTGGCGACAGAGTGAGACTCTGTCTCAAAAAAAAAAAAAAGTAGCCGGGCGCGGTGGCTCAAGCCTGTAATCCCAGCACTTTGGGAGGCCGAGGCGGGTGGATCACAAGGTCAAGAGATCGAGACCATCC
>NW_016107581.1:2588773-2590839 GCF_001604975.1 Cebus imitator | reverse complement strand
AAAAAAAAAAAAAGTGAAAGTGAAAAGACTCAAAGCCACAAACTTCAAGAAGAGATGAAGATATTAAGACTAACAAAACTACCAGGGATTAGGATCCAGAGTATAAGGAGAACAGTGACACATACATATATAATATTATCATATATAAATATATATGATTATATATATGTATATTATATATAATCAATGAACCCCAATTTTAAAAATTGGGGTGCAAAGAAGACAACTGAAACAAGTACATGTGGCCTTTAAGCTTAGGAAGAGATGTCCTGCCTACCTGGAAGTCAAGAATGCATAAATTAAAACAAGGAGAGGTCATGTTTACCCATTAAATTGGCCAATTTGTTTTCAGTTCAATTGAAAGCTACATTTTTAGAGTGAAAGTATCAGGCATTGTCGAGCATGTCCTCTAGGGGGCACTCTCTCGCCCTGATGGTGGGCGTGGAAATGGGTGAAGCTACTTAGTAGGAAATCTTATCATGTCAAGAATATATGTACCCTTTGACCCAGGAACTTTACATCTGGGATGTAAACTTTTATTATTCTGGAATAATAATCATATAAACAGGGCTGGGCACAGCGGCTAAAGCCTGTAATCCCAGCACTTTGGGAAGCCAAGGAGGAGGTATTGCTGGAGCCCAGGAAATTGAGACCAGCCCGGGCAACACAGTGAGACGCCATCTCTATTTAAAACAAAAAAAGAAGAAAGACTATAGCAAGTCCATTTGATTTAAGAAAAAAAAAAAGAAGAAGAAGAAGAAAGACAGAAATAACCTAATAACCTAAGTGTCCATCTAGAGGGAATTGGCAAAATAAAGGATGATTCATCCATTCAATTCTGATGATGATTAGACATTTCTCCCTTGTAAGCTGAGATCTCTCCATTTTTCTCATGTAATACTGCTTATTTCACCTCGAAAGTGCTGGGCTTGATAAACTGTCCAAAATATCGCTGGCAATCCTAGAGCATAGTAGCAAATGGCCTTAGCCCTTTCATCTCAAAAGTCACTTTGTACAAAATTCAACAAAAGATAAATGGAACTATTAGTGTTCTGTAAAACTCTCACATCTTGCTCCCTGCTTAAAGAAATTATTTATGTTGAATCACTTTGTAACACAGCTTAGAGGAAGCCTGCCTCTCAGCGCGTCTACTAAGAAAAGCTTCAGCTGGGGGTCATCACTGTCCACCATTCAGGACACGTCAGGTCCCTTGTAAAGAGTCACCAGGTTGTTGGCTCAGCACCGGTGGCCCACACCTGTAATCCCAGCACTTTCAGAGGCAAAGGCAGGTGGATCACTTGAGGCCAGGAGTTCGAGATCAAACTGGTCAATAGGCCAAAACCTCATCTTTACCAAAAAAAATATATATATACAAAAAAAAAAAAAATCAGTTCAGTGTAGTGGTGCATGCCTGTAATCCCAGCTACTCAGGAGGCTGAGGCAGGAGAATCGCTCGAACCCAGGAGGTGGAGGTTGCGGTGAGCCAAGATCGTCCCATTGTACTCCAGCCTGGGCAATGCAGCAAAACTCTATCTCAAGAAAAAAACAAAGAAAGAAAACAAAAACAAACAAAAACCAGTCACCAGGTTGTGTCCACAGAGTTTTCTGATTGCTCTCCTCAAATGGAGGAGTGTCCTCGTAGCTGGGAGGGAGGGAGGGAGTGGGGAGAGGGCAAGAGAGAAAGAAAAAGAAAGAAAGGAAGAAAGGGAGGGAGGGAGGAGACCCCATCAGCAGAGAACTGGAACCAAAGCAGTAATTACCTGATCATAACTTTATATTAGCCTGGGCAACATGGCAGCCTCTATCTCTCCAAAAAATGCAAAAATTAGCCAGCTGTGGTGCCCTGCGCCTGTAGTCCCAGCTACTCCGGAGGCTGAGGTGAGAGGATCGCTTGAGCCCGGGAGGAAGTGTGTGCAGTGAGCCAAGATCACACCACTGCACTCCAGCCTGGGCAACAGAGCTGAGATCCTGTCTCAAAAAATAAAAAGAACAAATAAATTTTAAAACCTTTTTAGATTAACTTTTTTTTTTTTTTTTTTTTTATTTCTTTTTTTTTTTTGGGACTG
>NW_016107581.1:2582937-2588762 GCF_001604975.1 Cebus imitator | reverse complement strand
AGGCCAAGGTGGGTGAATCATGAGGTCAGGAGTTTGAGACCAGCCTGGCCAACATAGTGAAACCCTGTCTCTACTAAAAATACAAAAAAATTAGCTAGGTATAGTGGCAGGTGCCTGTAATCTTAGCTACACAGGAGGCTGAGGCAGGAGAATCTCTTGAACCCGGGAGGCAGAGGTTGCAGTGAGCCGAGATCACGCCACTGCACTCCAGTCTGGGCGACGGAGTCTCAAGACTCCATCTCAAACAAAAACAAAGGAAGAAAGAAAGTTGGGAGAAGGGGGGCAAGGCCTGAGCCATGCAAGCTGTGTGGATGAAGAGGAGGTAGGAGGTAAGGTAAGGCCTCCCAGAAACATCTGGTAACTTTGAGACCTAGCAATAAATAGCAGAGACTGAGTGGCGGGCAGTGGGGCTCTCTCTAGAATCCTGCCATCCCTAAAGCCAGATCTCCAGGTGCCAGCCTATTACCCCGGGGCAATCGTCATGCCCAACTTTCCTGAGGAGTTTCGTTTTTCTCCAGTCAGCCGGGTTGGCTTGACCTGCTGCCCAGCTTCAGGGAACCCAGAAGTGGACACCCGGGAGTGGAGACCCTGGAGTGGGCAGGGAGGATGAGAGGTGGCCAGGGAGCGGGTTCCAGGACCCCGGGGCACTCACCGGCAGCCCACGCCCAGGAGGAAGCAGGTGAGGGCCACTAGGTCGCATTGGTTCCAGCTGTCGGCCAGGTAGAGCTGCAGGCGCTGGCGCAGTGAGGCATGACCAGGCCCGGGGCCCCCACTGGCCAGGCTGCCCCAGCCCCCGCTCAGGCCCTGGCGCAGCTCCTCGCACAGCAGCGTGAAAGCCCAGAAGTAGAGCAGCAGCTCCAGGCCGCCGGGCGGCGAGGGCTGGAAGTCCACGAGCAGCACCCGCGCGAACAGCAGCAGGAACAGCAGGTAGCTGACCACGTTGCCCATGAAGACTGTCACCGGCGCGCCCCAGAAGTGCGCCCAGCGGCGCAGGTACCCATGCCCCACGCAGCAGCCCCTGCAGCAGCCCCGGCGGCCCGGCTGGCGTGTGACCCCCTGCGACATCCTCTCCGCGGGATCCCCCGGCCTGTGGGGGAGAGAAGAGAAGGGAGGAGGCCTCGCTCTGACCCCTGAGTCCTGATCTCCACCATGATGGGGACTTCTGGCCTGCCACATCTGACCCTGCCTGACCCGAAACTCGAAACTCAGTCTGCCCAGCTCCCACTTCTTGGCTTTTTGTTTGTTTGTTTTGTTTTGTTTTTAAGATGGAGTCTCACTCTGTCACCAGGCTGGAGCGAGATCTCCGCCTCCTGGGTTCAAGTGACTCTCCTGCCTCAGCCTCCCGAGTAGCTGGGACTACAGGTTGGCACCACCCGCTCGGCTAATTTTTGTATTTTTAGTAGAGACGGGGTTTCACCATATTGACCAGGCTGGCCTCCAACTCCCGACCTCAGGTGATCTGCCCGCCTGGACCTCCCAAAGTGCTGGGATTACGGCCCAGACCACCTTCTCAGCTTTTTCTCTTGTATCTAACCTCTGACTTCTGAGATCTCCCATCAAAAGGTGGACAGATCGCTTGAGCTGAGGAGTTGGAGTTAGCAAGACCCAGACTTCTAGAAAAATTTTTTTTTTTAATTTATTTTTTTTTTTTTTTTTTTTTTTTTTTTTTTTTTTTTTTTTTTTTGAGACAGAGTTTTACTCTTGTTGCCCAAGCTAGAGTGCAATGGTGCAATCTCAGCTCACCAAAACCTCTGCCTCTGGGGTTCAAGTGATTGATTCTCCTGCCTCAGCCTGAGTAGCTGGGATTACAGGCATGTGTCACCATGCCCTGCTAATTTTGTATTTTTATTAGAGATGGGGTTTCTCCATGTTGGTCAGGCTGGTTTCGAACTCCCAACCTCAGGTGATCCACCCACCTCAGTCTCTCAAAGTGCTGTGATTATGGCGTGAGTCGCCGCGCCTGGCCCACTTTTTAAATTTTTGGTAGAGACAGGGGCTTGTTATGTTGCCCAGGCTGATCTCAAACTCCAGGCCTCATGCAACCCTCCCTCCTCAGCCTTGCAAAGTGCTGGGATTATAGGTGTGGGCCACGGCACCTGCCCTCATATTATCTGGAGTAGAAAATGAAAGAGATGTTGTTGAGAAATTCTTAGGCTGATTTCCATCTCCTGAAGCTCAGAATTTTTGTTTCACTGCCTTATGAAAACGCCACATTCCTTAAATTCTGTCAAGAAGTGTGTCTCATCTGATCTTTAGTCAAGGATGGCTAAAATTCTTTCTTGTGGACTCTGATGTGGCGTTTTCAAAAAATAAAGTACATTTGCAAATACTGTATTGGCATAGAAAGAATCTCAGGACACGCCGCAGAGAAAAAGAAAAAGGTTTTTGGAGGCTGAGGTGGGAGGATTGCTTGAGCCCAGGAATTCAAGAACAGCCTGGGCAACTTAGTGAGACCCTGTCTTTTAAAAAAAGAAAAAGGCCAGGCACAATGGCTCATGCCTGTAGTCCCAGCATTTTGGGAGGCCAAGGCAGGCGGATCACAAGGTCAGGAGTTTGAGACCAGCCTGGGCAACACGGTGAAACCCCACCTCTACTAAAATACAAAAAGTCAGCTGGATGTGGTGGCAGATGCCTGTAATCCCAGTTACTTGGGAGGCTGAGGCAGGAGAATCACTTGAACCTGAGAGGCAGAGGTTGCAGTGAGCAGAGATCGTGCCACTGCACTCCTGCCTGGGTGACAGAGTGAGACTCTGTCTCCAAAAAAGAGAAAGAAAAAGTTACCAGAAGATACATAAATATCATGTAACTGGTGTAAAGAGAATTCTGTGTACTTGTCCATGTAAATGAATAGAAAAACAACAGACAGGATGTGCAGCAAACTACTGATGGAGGTAACCACTGAGAAAAGCAGGATGCTTATAACAGTGGAGGAAAATCCTTGGTTTATATTCTGTGTCCTTCATTTGTTTCCTCTTGTTCAATGGGGCCATATTTCTGCATTTCTTTGGTAATAGCCAATATTTAAAAGGCGTTGCCGGGTGCAAAGGCTTACACCTGTAATGCCAACACTTTGGGAGGCTGAGGCAGGAGGATCCATTGAGGCTAGGAGTGTGATACCAGCTAAGGCACATAGTAAGATCTTGAGATCCTGTACCTACCAAAAAATAAAAAATAAAAATTAGGCAGATGTGGTGGTGCATGCCTGCAGTCCCAGCTACTTGGGAGGCTGAGGTAAGAGGGTGGCTTGAGCCAGGGAGGCTGAGGCTACAGTGAGCCGTGATCATGCCACTGCACTCCAGCCTGGGCAACAGAGCAAGACATGTCTCTATAAAAATATCTAATTAAAATTAAAAAAATGTTATACCCTGGGTAACATGGTGAAACTCCATCTCTACCAAAAAAAAAAAAAAATCAAAAATAAAAAAAAAAAAAATTAGCTGGACACGGTGGCACGCGCCTGTAGTCCTAACTATTTGAGAGGCTGAGGCAGCAGGATGTCTTGGGCGAGGCTTCAATGACCCATGATGTCTGTACAGATAACCCCTCATAAAGAAATAATGCCTGTGGCAGAGATAAGCCCTCATAAAGATGCTTATCTAACTTCCCCAGTGGCCAGAGTTTCACAAACCCTCTAAACCAGCTGCGTGTGTTTTACAAAAAAGGCGTACTACTTTCTGAGCTGGGCACAGTGGCTCACACCTTTCATCCTGACACTTGAGGGAAATTGAGGTGGGAGGACTGCTTTGAGGCCAGGAGTGTAAGACCAACCTGACCAACCTAGTGAGACCTGGTGTCTATCTTTAAAAAACAAATTCAGAGGCTGGGCACAGTGGCTTATACCTGTAATCCCAGCACTTTGGGAGGCTGAGGTGGGCGGATCATCTGAGGTGGGGAGTTCAAGACCAGACTGACCAACATGGAGAAACTCTATCTCTACTAAAAATACAAAATTAGCCGGGCGTGGTGGCACATGCCTGTAATCCCAGCTACTCAGGAGGCTGAGACAGGAGAATCACTTGAACCTGGGAGGCAGAGGTTGCGGCAAGCCAAAATCATGCCATTGCACTTCAGACTGGTCAACAAGAGCAAAACTCTGTCTCAAAAAAACAACAACAACAACAAAAATTAGCCAGGTGTGGTGGCACATGCCTGTAATCCCGGCTACTCGGGAGGCTGAGGCAGGAGAACGGCTTGAACCTGGGAGGCAGAGGTTGTAGTGACCTGAGATTGCGCCATTGTACTCCAGCCTGGGCAATAAGAGTGAAACTCCATCTTAAAAAAAAATTAGAATGAATATTTTTCTGGAGGGTGGGCTGAGGGATCCACCTTGAGACAGAGTTTCTGTTCATGAATCCTCACTGAATGTTTACTTCTGAAAAGCTGGATTTGTCAGCCTCTTTCTTCAGCCTCTCAGCGCCCCTTGGCCTTCAAAGGTAGGTTTGCACAGACCTCATCCAAGAACACAGGGCACCACCAGAGAGGGACCTGGGGTCGAAGGAGGGTAAGAAAGTCTTCCAAAGGCAAGGACAGCAGATGACGTCTGTAGGAAGGGTCAGAGTTGGCTTGGCAGAGGAGAGAAGGGAAGAGTTTCAGGAATGGGAACAGCATGTGCCAGGACCCAAAGACAAGGCAATTTGTTCCCAAGGGCATTCTGACCTATGCCTTCCCCTTCCTTCGGGAACTAACAATATGGTCTGGAACCTGGGGAAGAAATTAACTAACACCATGCGGCCCAGTCCCAGCAACAGAAAACAGTTGAGGAAAATTCCTCACAATTGGTTTTTTGTGTAGCCTTAGCTAAGAAATACACAGAAACAGCCAAGGGTTTCATGACTAAAAAGTTGACAGTTTAGGAGGCAGAGCGGGGTGGATCGCCTGAGGTCAGGAGTTCGAAATCCAGCCTGGCCAACGTGGTGAAACCTCGTCTCTACTAAAAATACAAAAAAAATTAGCCAGGCATGGTGACAGGTGTCTGTAATCCCACCTGTAATTCCAACATAGCAAGACAGCCACTTGGGAGGCTGAGGCAGGAGAATCGCTTGAACCCAGGAGGTGGAGGTTGGAATGAGATGAGATCGAGCCACTGCACTCCAGCCTGGGCCACAGAGCAAGACTCTGTCTCAAAAAAAAAAAAAAAATGTTGGCAGAGCATTCCAGCCTCCCTGATGAAATCTGAAGCTATGAAATCTGACCCAGGAAAACTGGACATGAAAGAGCTAACAGGCACCAAGGGCTATTGACAGACATAGACCCTAGACTTTGGCAAAATTCAGTACAAACCAAAACATGAATGAGGAATCAAATGTGTTATAAAACTTAACCCCGATAACAATTAACTAAGTTGAAATAATAATTTCATAAAGTAAAATCGAAAATAATTGAAATGACCTTAACTGCCCTGAATACAAAATCAATCAGGGGGCCAGGTGCAGTTGCTCATGCTGGTAATCCGAGCACATTGGGAGGTCAATGTGGGAGGCCAGGAGTTCAAAACCAGCCTGGGCAACGTAGCAAGACTCCGTAACTACCAAAGAAAAAAAAAAGCTGGGCCCAGTGGCTCAGGCCTGTAATCCTAGCACTTTGGGAGGCCGAGGCGGGCAGATCACCTGAGGTTACGTGTTCGAGGCCAGTGTGGCCAACATGGTGAAACCCCAACTCTACTAAAAATACAAAAATTAGCCAGTCATGGTGGTGCACGCCTGTAATCCCAGCTACTTGGAGCGCTGAAATATGAGATATCTCTTCAACCCAGGAGGCAGAGGTTGCAGTGAGCCAAGATCACACCACTGCACTCCAGCCTGGGTAACAGAGCAAGACTCCATCAA
>NW_016107581.1:2574837-2578167 GCF_001604975.1 Cebus imitator | reverse complement strand
GGCTGAGGTGGGTGGATCACCTGAGGTCAGCAGTTTGAGAACAGCCTGGCCAACATAGTGAAACCCCATCTCTACTAAAAGTACAAAAATTAGTAAGCGTGGTGGTAGACGCCTGTAATCCCAGCTACTCAGGAGGCTGAGGCAGGAGAATTGCTTGAACCCGGGAAGTGGAGGTTGCACTGAGCCGAAATCACGCCACTGCACTCCAGCCTGGGCAACAAGAATGAGACTCCATCTCAAAAAAAAAAAAAAAAAAAAGAAGTTTGATAAATATTCTATTTCATTTGCTTAGGCCTCAATTTTAAAACACTTTTATGGGGATCATAGCATAGTGATTAGAAGCAGGGGCCTTGGGGCCATGAGAAAAATAGATTAAAAATCCCTAAATGAACTGATCCTGCTTGCTACAGAGGAATGGAAGTACTTGAAGCATGAAGCAAATCAGTTTCTAGCGATGGCCTCCTTGGTGACAGAGCCACATCTTGAGCCAAGCCGTGAACCTGGCATTTGGGAAACTTCCTCGGTATCTCAGTCCCTGATGGGATGTGTTATATAGTTTGGATGTTTATTCCTTCCAAATCTCTGGGTGTGGTGGCTCATGCCTATAATCCCAGAACTTTGGGAGGCCTAGACAGGTGGATCACAAGGTCAGGTGTTGGAGACCAGCCTGGCCAACATGGTGAAACCCCATGTTACAAAAAATACAAAAAAATTAGCTGGGCATAATGACGCACACCTTTAATCTCAGCTACTTGGGAGGCTGAGGCAGGAGAATCACTTGAACCTGGGAAGCGGAGGTTGCAATGAGCCAAGATGGCGCCACTGCACACCAGCCTAGCAACAGAGACTCCATCTCAAAACAAAAACAATGATTAGCCGGGTGTGGTGGCGCACGCCTGTAGTCCCAGTTACTTGGGAGGCTGAGGCAGGTGGATCAGGAACCCAGGAAGCAGAGACTGCAGTGAGCTGAGACTGCATCACTGCACTCTAGCCTGGGCCACAGAGACAGAAGAAAAAGAAAACAAGAAAGAGACAAGTAGGAAGGAAGGAAGGAAAGAAAAGAAAAGAAAGGAAAAGGAAAAAAGAAAAAGAAAGAAAGAGAAAGAAGAAAGAAAGAAAGGAAAGAGAGAGGGAGGGAGGGAGGAACGAAGGAAGGGAGGAAGGGAAAAAAAAAAAGAAAAAGAAAGGTAATCCCTAATGTTGGAGGTGGGGCCTGGTGGGAGGCGTCTGGGTCCTGGCAGTGGGTCCCTCACAAATGGCTTAGCAACATCCCTTTGGTGGCTTTTTGCTCAGTTAGTTCACATGAGATCTGTTTGTTTAAAAGTGTGTGGCCACCCCCTAACTCCTCCTTCTGCTCTCACCGTGTGATATACTGACTCCTCCCTCACTTTCTGCCATGAGTGGAAGTGTCCTGAGGGCTCACCGGTAGCAGATGCCAGCACTATGCTTCCTGTACAGCCTGTAGAACCATTAACCAATGAAACCTCTTTTCTTTATAAATTACCCAGCCTCCGGTATTCCTTTGTAGCAACTCAACAGGGGACTAACAGCGTGGAAGCGACACATGTCCTGAAGCTGCCCAGGGTGTCCCCACCTCACACAGTGCTGGGGGGTCCACTCACCCGACAGGCCCTTCCCCATTAACAGCGCTATCCATGTCAAACTCCAGATCCCCCCGTGTGGGCTCCTCTTCTGATTTCCTGGCAAGGAGGGAGGCACAGAGTAAGAAATGAGGGGAAGGGAAGGTGGAGAGGAGTTCTCCAGAAAAACTCAAACCTCTTACCCCAGACACATGGCAGAGACAGAGAGGTGGCCCCCTAAAGTCACCCAAAAGGGAGCTTCCTTGAGAGCCAGGGCCAGAAAGGCAGAGAAACTGCTGCAAGAGACACCATAGGGAGGATCCCCCCAAAACTCACCTCCCACAACACTCCCTTAGTGGAGGGAGAGAGAGTCCCATTCCCAGGGAAGCAGGATAATGGGCAGACCAGGGAAGAAAGATGGGCGGAGCAAGCGGGAAGGAGAAACTGAGCACTCCACCCCCGTTACCACCACTGTCACCCCAAGGGACTGACCTGAAGGTGATGAGGTGGGTGTAGATGAGTGGGGGACAAAAGAAGGCGAGAACCAGGGCCCAGATGGGTGTGGTGCTGGCCATGTGTCCCCACCACTTCTGTGTCAGCAGAGACTGTGGGGGGTGGGCAGGATTAGGATCCAAATCTCCCCTATAGCTCCCTCCCTTAGACACCCAGCAAGGGTTGGACCACAGCTTCAGAGCACAGAGCAAGTGCTCAATGGCACAGCTACAACTACTGAGGTAGGGGAATGGTGGTGAAAGGCAAAGACAACTTGAGCCAGGGTTTGGCAGTAAACAGCCAACACTACTGACACGATATGGCAGATACAGAACTCAGCACTTTATGTAGATTCGTTCACTCAACGCTTGACACACAAGGGGGTGTCTACTATTATCTCCTCCTTGACACACATGAGGCACAGAGAGGTTAAGGAAATGACCCGAAGAAACACAGCCTTGGCTGGGCGCCGTGGCTCATGCGTGTAATCCCAGTACTTGGGGAGGCCGAGGCAGACAGATCATGAAGTCAGGAGATCGAGACTATCCTGGCCAACATGGTGAAACCCCACATCTACTAAGAATACAAAAATTAGTCGGATGTGGTGGCACACACTTGTAGTCCCATCTACTCGGGAGGCTGAGGCAGGAAAATCACTTGAACCGGGGAGGTGGTGGTTGCAGTAAGCTGAGATTGTGGTACTGCGCTTCAGCCTGGCAACAGAGCAAGGCTCCGTCTCAAAAAAAAAAAAAAAAGAAAAAAAGAAACACAGCCTGTATGAGGTAGAGCTGGAATCCATAAGTTTAACCACTATCCACAGCAAGGGGCTCTGGGTAGCTGTTTGAAATGTCAGCCAAACCATTCCAACAGAGGAGGATGGGACTTTCTGTTGGGTGGACACAACTTCCTGTACTGAGGTGGGACTCTGAGCCCCTGCCAGAGTTAAATTAAAAATACTGAGAATGGCTGAGTGTGGTGGCTCACGCCTGTAATCCCAGCACTTTGAGGGGCCAAGGCAGGTGGATCACGAGGTGAAGAGATCGAGACCATCCTGGCCAACATGGTGAAACCCCGTCTCTACTAAAAATACAAAAAAATTAGCTGGGCGTGGTGGTGCGTGCCTGTAGTCCCAGCTACTTGGGAGGCTGAGGCAGGAGAATTGTTTGAACCTGGGAGGTGGAGGTTGCAGTGAGCCGAGGTCGCGCCACTGCACTCCAGCCTGGCACCTGGAGACGGAGTGAGACTCTGTCTCAAAAAA
>NW_016107581.1:2571857-2574557 GCF_001604975.1 Cebus imitator | reverse complement strand
ACATATATATATATATATATAGGTGATTGTCCAGTAAGACCATTCTAATTGCTGAGAACTGGAACTAGGGACCTCTAAAGGAAGTAGAAAATACTTCCTGTGGATGAGGCGGGACTTCCTATGGATGAGGCAGGACTTCCTGTGGATGAGCTAGGACTTCTTTTGAAAGAAATGGGCTCTTCTGTGGAAGCAGGAAGGACTTCCTAGGTTAAAGGTAGAACTTCCTGATAGGGTCACCAAGAGTTTCTCTATCTGGAGTGGAACTTTTTAGGAAGATGGGCTTTGCCATGGGAAGGTTGGCTTTTGGTGGAAGGGAGTGAGGCTTCTTATGGGAAGAGCAGTCTTTCTGAGAGAAGAGAGACTTTCTGGGTAGTCTCCAGGGAGAGGGGATGGTCCAGACCATGGCTGTTCCCAATGGCAGGGGCTCATCCCCATACTTCCCAGAGTCGGCTTGGAGGCTGTTTGGGATGTTGGTGTTACAGATACTCACCTGTACTCCATCCTGGGCGAGGAAGGCACGGGCATCAGCTTGCATGGCCAGCTGGAGGCAAGTGGCATTCCCCCAGAGCCGGCAGCGACGGAGGAGGAGGCGGGCAGCCCTTACCTCACTGCTGCGATAGCACTCACCATAGAGGTCTAGGGGTAGAGGAGTTAGTTATGTGACAGGGTTGGGAAGGAGTAGGGTGAGGGTGTAAAGGGAGAGGAAAGGGAATTTAAGGGGATGGTACAGGGATATGTGAGGAGTCGGGAGATGCCCCCTCCAGTGGTGGCCACCATCCCTGCTCCCAGGCACCATGCCCCACGCACCAACGCCCATCCCCTCAAACTTGGTTGCCAGGTCTTTCCTCCGTGCTGCCTCCTCAGCATCAGGCTCCAGGCGTGCCATCACCCGGAGCAGCAAACAGGCCCCAAGAGCTGAGGAAACTGCATTGGAGCCCTGGAGAGACAAAGAGGGCATGGATGGGTCAGAGAGGGGTCACAGAGAGGGAGAAAGCCTGAGGTCAAGGGAAGGGACAGAGCCAGAGGTCAGAAGCTAACTGGAGTCATCAGAGGCCAAAGATGAAGTCATGTTTGGAGATGGATCTGGAAGAAACTGAATGTCAGTTGAAAATATCGGAAGTCAGGTGGCTCAGGGACCAGGGATACAAGTGAGGGGCTGGGCTGGGCTGGGCTGGAGGAAGAATAAATTCTGCAGCCACAGACAGGTCAAGACCCAGTTGGAGGCTGGGTAAAGCAGTTCATGACTGTAATCCCAGCACATTGGGAGGCTGTGGTGAAACCACCTTTGCAAAAATTATAACGGAGGAAATTATGAGAAGGGAAGAAATCAGACCTAACCGACTCCATCTGGCTTCTAACCCTTAAGCTGCCCTTGCTCATTCCTAGGCATAGGCTGAACTAACTTTGAGAAGGAATTCCATTCCTGGTTTGACTCTGAAACAGATTGATAACAGCTCTTTCCCAAAAAAAAACCCCTTCTTGCCTGGGGACCAGTCTGCCTTTGCAGGACTAATAAATTAGCTATAAGACGAGAAATTACAGTTTAGGGGTCATGCAGCCTCTGGCTCCAAGAGTGTGAACCTCCCAGATTGCTCCCGGGGATAACATCACTACTGTAAAACCCCAGATGAGTGCTTATTTTGCAAACCCAGTACTCGATGGATCGGCTGACACCACCCAGACAGGTAATCTGGCCCAACTAGTTCTACATCCTGTCCAGGAACAGACGACAGTGAGACCCCCTGTGAGTCCATCTCCAACCTGACCAATCAGCACTCCCCACTTCCCAGGCCGCTACCCACCAAATTAGCTTTAAACGCTCTGATCCCTGAATGCTCAGGTAGACTAATTTGAGTAATAATAAAACTCCAGTCTCCTGTACAGCCAACTCCACGTGAATTACTCTTTCTCCATTGCAATTTCCCTGTTTTGATAAATCAGCTCTGTCTAGGCAGCGGGCAAGGTGAACCCACTGGACGATTACAAATGCAGAATTGCTTGAGCCCAGGAATTCAAGACCAGCCTAGGCAACACAGCGAGACTCCATCTCTACAAAAAAAAAGAATTTTTTTTTTTTTTAGTTAGCCAGGCATGGTGGTCTGCTCCTGTAGTCCAAGCTACTAGGGAAGCTGAAGCAGGAAGATAGAATGAACCCAGGAAGTTGAGGCTGCAATGAGCCATGATTGTGCCACTGTACTCCAGCCTGGATGACTGAGGAAGACCCTGTCTCTAACAATTACAGTTTTTGAAAGCACCTGGAGAGGTGACCAAAATTGGCAGTGTAGGAGACTTCAAAACTTCATCCTTCCACAAAAGCAATCAATAGCCATCAAAAACTGCCAGAATCAACTTTTCTAGAATTTTGGAAGCTAATCCAAAACTTACAAAAAACAAGAAAATGCTTAATGAAGCCGGGCGCGGTGGCTCATGCCTGTAATCCCAGCACTCTGGGAGGTCAAGGCAGGTGGATCACCTGAGGTCAGGAGTTCGAGACCAGCCTGGCCAACATGATGAAACCCCATTTCTACTAAAAATACAAAAAATTAGCCAGGTGTGGTGGTGGAGGCCTATAATTCCAGCTACTCAGGAGGCTGAGGTAGGAGAATCTCTTAAACCCAGGAGGCAGAGGTTGCAGTGAGCCGAGATCATGCCATTGCACTCCAGCCTGGGGAACAAGAGCGAAACTCCATCTCAAAAAAA
>NW_016107581.1:2568212-2571037 GCF_001604975.1 Cebus imitator | reverse complement strand
CTACTAAAAATACAAAAATTAGCTGGGCATGGAGGCATGCGCCTGTAATCCCAGCTACTCAGGAGGCTGAGGCAAGAGAATCGTTTGAACCCGGGAGGTGGAGGTTGCGGTGAGCCGAGACTGTGCCACTGCACTCCAGCCTGGATTGGATGATAGTAAGCGAGACTCCGTTTCAAAAAAAAGAAAGAAAAAGGAAGAAGTTGGAGGCATATATCAGGGGTGGAAGATGGGGCAGCTGTCAGGTGATGTCAGGGGTCTGGGAATTGCATGGTGAACACTGGCATCCAGTGGGCTAAAGGACAGGGATGCAGGAGCACTAAGTCACCACTCACCTTCTCCCAGAAGTACATGGCCATCTGTGCCCTGTTCAGCAGCAGAGCCCAAAGGAGCAGGTCACTCCAGGGGGCCTGCCCAAGGCCAGTGTCCAACGAGGGCCTTGAGGGGGCCTTGTCCGGGAGTAGACACATCTGCCAGCAAAAGGAGGCGTGGTGAGGACTAGCCACTCCCCAACACTGGCCACTGCCACCTCTGCCCCTGGTTGGCCACACCCCCTGCTCTGGCCATGCCCCGTCCCTGACGTAGTCCTGCTCCAAGTCCCTCCGGGGGTCCCCACTCCAGCTTTGCGCAGTCCTTACACTCTCCTCGAAGCCCTGGCCTGGGTGAGGTTCCGAGGTGCCCCCGGTGGGGTAGCTCGGTGCACACATCTTCCCCAGAAGTATCCTCAGCACATGTCCCACATCAGGGAGCTGGAGCTCCGCAGCTTCCCCTTTTAGGACTGGGGCTTTGGTGCCTGCACCGTGGGACGCCTGGTCCAAAAGGCTGTGGATGAGCGAGTTGGGGGGCGCCGCACTATAGAGTTGGGCCAGGCGCGTCGGGGTCAGGAAGTGGCCCAGGCTGAGGCCGTGGGAGATGAGCAAGCGCACGAACTCGGGCCGGTCATTCAGCAGGGCGTCCATGAGGGAGGCCTCGAGATGGAAGGACTGGTGGGATGAATGGGGGAAGAGATTAGCTCAAAGGTTAAGGACAAGAGACAAGGGTATAAGGAACAGATGGATGGGTGGATGAATGGATGGATGGATAGGTGGGTGGATGGAAGGAAATATGGATGGATGGATGGATAGATGAATGGATGGATAGACAGATGGATGATGGATGGATGGATGGATGGATGGATGGAAGGAAATATGGATGGATGGATGGATAGATGAATGGATGGATGGATGGATGGACAGATGGATGATGGATGGATGGATGGACAGATGAATAGATAGATGGATGGATGAATAGACGGATGGATGGATGGATGGATGGACAGATGGATGGAGGATAGATGGATGGATGGACGGATGGATAGATGGACGGATGGACGGATGGACAGACGGATGGATGGGCGGATGGACAGATGGATGGATGGACAGATGGATGGATGGACGGATGGACAGATGGATGGATGGACAGATGGATGGAGGATGGATGGATGGATGGACGGATGGATAGACGGACAGATGGACGGATGGACGGATGGATGGACGGATGGACAGACGGATGGATGGATGGATGAATGGATGGACAAATGGATGGGTGGATGGATGAAGAGATGGATGAATGAAAATATGATGGATAGATGGATGTACGGAGTGGATAAATAGATAGACAGACAGATGGAGAGATGGGGAGAGAGAAAACAGGAGAGGCCATATGGACAATCAGAGATCGATGGACAATTAAGGGAAGGCTAGACAGGCCATAATGGAAGGCAGGGTGGAGAGGTGCCCAAGAAGACAGGGAGGGAGGAGAGCACAGTCCCTTTGTCAGGATGCCCAACCCTCAGGCCCTGACCCCTCACCCGCCACTGGATGTCCCCCCGAAAGAGTTCACTCTGGGCAATGTCCACGCGGTTCCAAGCCACAGCCAAACGCAGCTCATCCAGGTAAGCTGAGGCCTCTGAGCTTCCACAGGCTGGAAGGATGAGAGGGAGAAGGGTCAAGAAGTCAGGGGAGGAGGGACATCTGATGAAGGTCTATTTTGTTTCTATTTTACATGCCTGACTTTTAAACTCTGCGTAAAGGGGGTGCTACTGGGCAGAGCATGGGGCTCTTTAAGCAGTCAGGTTAGCATAGGCATAAGGTCATTTGGCTCAGGGCCAGAGCACAGACCACTAGCTATGGCCCCCAAGAAGAAAGAAAGGGAATCACTTACTCATTTAGTATTTATTGAGGTATGTTATGGACCAGGCAGTGGAGGGGATGGAGAGAGAAATCGGATATAGTTTCTACCCTGAAGGAGCTGGTTCTATTGGGGGAGATATGTCTCCCCGACATATAACTACCCTCAGAATGCACGGTGCCCTCAGAGGTGGGTAAATATGATTAGGGCTCAGAGGAGGCTATGGTCACAGAGGTATAGAGTGGCCCGAGAGAGCTCCTGGAGGACGGGTGCTGAGGTAGCGCCTTGAAAGACCACCAGCGTCGGGAGGTGTGTGTCTAAGGTGGGAAAGGAGCGTTCAAAGCAGCAGGAACAGCAGAAGCCAAGGCGGGGTACGAGAAAACACAGCAGCCGATGACAAAAGAGAATCACTCTGATTTCTGAAACTTGGGGCATGTTGTAAGGGAAAGAGGTGACGACAGCGGAAAGTGAGATTGGAAAAAATCTGAACATGAGAGTGACTCTGAGAGACCCTGGAGGTCACTGACACCTCAGGAGAGAGCAAGCAACCTTTAAAAACTTGATCCAGGCTGGGCGCGGTGGCTCACGCCTGTAATCCCAGCACTTTGGGAGGCCAAGGCGGGTGGATCACAAGGTCAAGAGATCGAGACCATCCTGGT
>NW_016107581.1:2566217-2568075 GCF_001604975.1 Cebus imitator | reverse complement strand
GTGAGCAGAGATTGTGCCAGTGCACTCCAGCCTGGGTAACAAGGGCGAAACTCCGTCTCAAAAAAAAAAACTTGATCCAGCTATTTAGTGGATCCAAACACATGCAGTCAACAGAGGCATGAAAAGTCATGAAGGGCATCTGTTATGACATGGAGTTAGGTTTTCCTTCTGCCTTCACTTGCTCCAAATCTATCTCCAAAACAAATTCATCTCATTTCGGTTGCTCCAAAAACTGGCAGCACAGGAAGAGGTAATCTCCTGTAGTGGAGATGAGCACTGGGCTCTGGGGCAGGCAGACACGGGTTCCAATACCCTGTCCGCCAACACTGACTGACTGACTTCAGGCAAGCCATTGAACCTTGGGAGCCTCGGTTTCCTCATCTGTTAAGTGCGAATGGGGCACCCCCTTCATAGCACCGTAATCAATGATAGGAACTGTGGGAAGAAGTTCCACGCTGACTCTGCAGCTTGGCCAGAGTAATCTCTAAGGCTGTAGCTGAGGAAGCAGAACCCCACAGGAAAGGCAGAAACATGGCGAGGAACACGTGGCTTTATGTGCTTTTTCAAAGTCCAGATGTCCGTTCAGAGCAGGCTTTTCTGTGATTTTCTACGAGTCTATGAAGCTCCCCTACTTTCCCCACTGTTCCGAAGAAGGAAAGAAAATCGTCTATAAGATCTTGCTTTATAGGCTGGGTGTGATGGCTCTCTGTAATTCTAGCACTTTGGGAGGCTGAGGTGGGTGGATTCCATGAGCTCAGGAGTTCGAGACCAGCCTGGGCAACATGGTGAAACCCTGTCTCTACTAAAATACAAAAAATTAGACAGGCATGGTGGCGTGCGTCTGTAGTCCCAGCTACTTGGGAGGCTGAGGCAGGAGAGTCACTTGAACCTGGGAGGTGGAGGTTGCAGTGAGCCAAGATCGCACCACTGCACTCCAGCCTGGGTGACAGAGTGAGACTCCACCTCCAAAAAATATATAAATAATAATAATAATATCTTGCTTTATATCCTGCCTTAATCTTGTACCGTTTGTCACCTGGACACCCCACACACCCACCTCACTGACCTTGTCACCAACACTCCCCTCATACCAGTGCTACATATCAACCCTGGGAGCCCCTGACCTCTCTCTAAACATGCCCCTTGCTACGGGCTTGAGAATTATACAGACTTGCAGGAAAAGCCTGGTCCCTGCTACGAGCTGGACCACCTTGGGAAAGCCATTTTTCCTCTCTCTGAGCCTCAGTGTTTTCAGCTGCAAAATGGGGTGAAAATTCTTGCAGGCAGGGAAGGGAGATGAAGAAGAAAAGAGCACCCCAGCTGCCCAGCGCCGGGCTGGCCGACGCTGGAAACTCCATCCATTCAACTCTGCCATCCCCAAGCCCATCAGCCATCTCCAATTTCCCTCGTGAACTGCGATCACTTGCACTTCTGCTGGGCCCACAACTCCACCCCCTCAAACCACATCGTACAGAGCTGCCTTATTTTCTCCCAGGAGGCTGCCGAGTTAACCTCCACAGAGTGAATCGGATTCGCCCACTGAGAGTTATCTTATATTGAAGGATGTGCCCCCAGAGGAAACCGAATCATCTTAAGAAGAGCTCCCGTCTGGGCGCGGTGGCTCACGCCTGTAATCCCAGCACTTTGGGAGGCTGAGGCGGGTGGATCACGAGGTCAAGAGATTGAGGCCATCCTGGTCAACATGGTGAAACCCCGTCTCTACTAAAAATACAAAAAAATTAGCTGGGCATGGTAGCGCATGCCTGTAGTCCCAGCTATTCGGGAGGCTGAGGCAGGAGAATTGCTTGAGCCTAGGAGGTGGAGGTTGCAGTGAGCAGAGATCATGCCATTGCACTCC
>NW_016107581.1:2563117-2565822 GCF_001604975.1 Cebus imitator | reverse complement strand
GAGACGGGGTTTCACCATGTTGACCAGGATGGTCTCGATCTCTTGACCTTGTGATCCACCCGCCTCGGCCTCCCAAAGTGCTGGGATTACAGGCTTGAGCCACCGCGCCCGGCCCTCTGAAGCTACTTTCTAAAGGTCACACAGCAAGAAAGGGGCCAAGCCGGTTTTTTTGTTTGTTGGGTTTTGTCCCGTTCTGTCACCCAAGGTGGAGTGCAATGGCGTCATCTCGGGTCCACTGCAACCTCTCCCTCCTAGGTTCAAGCAATTCTCCTACCTCAGCCTCCCAAGTAGTTGGGATTACAGGCACTTGCCACCGCAGCTAATTTTTATATTTTTAGTAGAGATGGGGTTTCAGCGTGTTGTCCAGGCTGGTCTCGAACTCCTGACCTCAAGTATCCGCCCACCTCAGCCTCCCAAAGTGCTGGGATTACAGGCGTGAGTCACTGCGCCCGGCCCAAGGTGGTATTTAAATTCAGTTTTGTCTGATTCCAAAGTCGAAAGTAACTGCTTTTTCTACCTTACCATAGCCTGTACTACACCCAGCACTTTGGGAGGTCAAGGCAGGAGGATCACTTGGGCCTAAGAATTCAAGACCATCCCAGGCAACATAGGGAGACACTGTCCCTACAAAAAAATTAAAAATAAATTAGGCTGGTGTCATGGTGCACAGCTACTCAGAGGCTGATGTGGGAGGATCACTCAAGCCCAGGAGGTCAAGGCTGCAGTGAGCTATGATCATGCCTCTGCACTCCAGCCCAGGCTACAGAGCAACACCGTGTCTCAATAAATAAATAAATAAATAAATAAAAAAGGACCCCCACCCCAGCCTCTTCCATTGTGCTTCCGTCTTGGTTTTCATCATTCAGTCCTTCAAGCTGCCATTCCTAGTGAAATATTTGGACTTCTTCAATGGGAGGCTGTGCTTTGTTCATTCTAACTAGAGTGCTTCACAAATATTAGAGGCACGTAGGAAAGGAAGAACGGGTGGGTGGATGCATAGATGGAAGAACACTGGATGGATGAATAAAAAGAGGCACAGGTAGATTGAATCCGGCGTTTAGATGGCTAAACGGATGAAAGATGGATGGCTGGAAGGAGTGGATGGAATTGTCAGTGATCTGTGGATGGATAGGTGAAAATATGGATAGATGGATGGACGGATGGATGGACGGACGGACGGACGGATGGACGGATGGACGGATGGATGGATGGATGGGTGAGTGAATGAATGGATGGATGGATGGACGGACAGACGGACGGACGGACGGACGGATGGATGGGTGAGTGGATGAATGGATGGATGGATGGATGGATGGGTGAGTGGATGGATGGGTGGGTGGACGGACGGACGGACGGACGGACGGACAGACAGACGGATGGATGGGTGAGTGGATGGAATTGTCAGTGTATGCTTGGATAGGTGAAAGGATAGATGGGTGGAAGAACGAAGGACAACTGGAAGGATGGGTAGGTGAAGAGCCGGAAAGCTCAATCCGCACACGTGGATGGACGTTAAGATGGAAGAATGGATAATGAAACATAATCAAAGCATCTGGGAAAGCTGTCCAAAGAGCACCACGCAAAGCCCCAAAGGTGCAAGCCATAAGAGAGGGAAGGGGGCCATGGGCCTTAGATGACAGCGGGTGGATGAAGTGCCCAGGCAGGCCGGGGAAGGTGCTGAACTGAGAGAGGGGAGGGCTGGAGGGCACTATTTTACCCTTCACGAGGGCCTTCAAAACTATGGTCTCGAATTCCTCAGCCCCATCCTGAGAAGAGTAGATTGTCAGGAGCTCCTTCCGGGTCATAATCCTCTCCACCTGCGGAACAGCAAACTCTGCATACCTAGCCCGGCCCCACTCCCAGCTCCTGCAGGCCCTGTCCAAAGGGAGGGAGGAGGCCATTGCTCTCCAGGACCTAACAGTCTAGGCACCCAGCACGTTCTCTGAATCCGGAAGTCCAACCCCCAGGCCCCCTTCCTTCAGACCCAGCAGCCCAAATCCCCAGTACCCTCCCATCTCAGGATCCAGAGTTGAGCCCCCAATGTCCTACCTGGGCCTGCAGGACCTCAGGGTCCCCTTTGGGAAAGAAACGCCGGATTCGATCTTGGATTTCACCTTGCCTGGCTCCCCCACTCCCCGGGGCCAGAGTGTCTCCCAAGGTCTCCGCCAGGCAGTCTGCAGCCCCTCCAGAGCCAGCCACCAGGAGACAGGGGAGCTGAGCCTGGGTGGCATTCTCTATTTGCTACAGAATAAAGGGGAGAGTCATGTCAGAGAAGGCAGGTTCTTCACCCTACCCGGGGTCAGACTCCCAGACCCTCCCTAAGACTCAGGACCCGGGATTCCTGGCCCCCCCTTCCCCCTTAGACCCAGGCATCCAGGCCCCTATACCATCAACATCTTCTCGTCACCATCAATCAGGAGGAGCAGGACAGGGATGTCAATTCCAGTCCCTGAGGCAAGAAGAGAAGGGGGCTTGGTTACCTCCCATCAGCCTTTGCTAGAGATAGGAGAAAACCACATTTCCCAGGAGTCCCTGGGGCAAACATCAGCCTTTTCCTAATCCTCTGTTCATTGGAATTGTCATTTCTTTTCTTTCTTTCTTTCTTTTTTTTTTTTGAGACGGAGTTTCGCTCTTGTTACCCAGGCTGGAGTGCAATGGCGCGATCTCGGCTCACCGCAACCTCCGCCTCCTGGGTTCAGGCAATT
>NW_016107581.1:2560312-2562542 GCF_001604975.1 Cebus imitator | reverse complement strand
GGTTTCACCATGTTGGCCAGGATGGTCTTCATCTCTTGACCTTGTGATCCGCCCCGCTTGGCCTCCCAAAGTGCTGGGATTAAGCCATAGCACCCGGCCAGTCATTTCTTTTTCTTACTTAATTATGTATTTATTTTAGAAATGGGGGTCTTGCTGTGTTGGCCAGGGTGGTCTCAAACTCCCAGCCTTAAGTAATCCTCCCAACTTGGCCCCCCAAAGTGCTGGGATTACAGGCATGGGCCACCGCACCAGCCTAATTTTTGAGACAGGGTCTCTCTATTGCCCAGGCTGGAGTGCAGGGGCATGATCACATCTCACTAGTCTTGATCAACCTACCTCAGCTTCCTAGGCAGCTGGGATCACAGGCACGCACCAGCATGCCCAGCTGATTTTTTAATTTTTGGCAGAGACAGAGATCTTGCCATCTTGCCCAGAATGGTCTCTAACTCCTGGGCTCAAGGGATCCTCCTACTTTGGCCTCCCAAAGTGCTGGGATTACAGCTATAAGCCACCTCGCCTGGCCACCTCCCTCCTTCAGGAGGGAGCTAGATTTTGAAGACAGTAATGCTTAACTTCCCAAGGGAGGAGGGGCTGAGGGCCTGGACTCCTGAGTCCCTGAATGAGGCAGGTGTTTCTTGAATGAGTCAATCCTGTAATTGATTAACCATCCAGGAGCGTGAGGGGGTGAAAGTTCAAATAAAAAGTGAAGGAAGGAATAGAAAGGACTATCCAAACACAATCCAGATATTCATCAAAACCCAACTGCACCATAAAGATACTGCTATGTGAACTCTACACCCATTACAATTAGAAAGAAAACCGGGTCCGTTGGCTCACACCCGTAATCCCAGCACTTTGGGAGGCCGAGGGGGGTGATCATCTGAGGTCAACAGTTGGAGACCATCCTGGACAACATGGTGAAACGCCGTTTCTACTAAAAATACAAAAATTAGCCAGGAGTGGTGGAAGGTGGCTGTAGTCCCAGCTACTCGGGAGGCTGAGGCAGGCGAATCGCTTGAACCCAGGAGGCAGAAGTTGCAGTGAGCAGAGATTGTGCCAGTGCACTCCAGCCTGGGTACAGAGTGGGACTCTAATAAGTGGAAAAACTAACAGTAAGTCAACTTGTCACGAATTAACACATTAATTCAATACAGCCCGGGGAAAGAGAGCGTATGAGAGGAAGTTTGGAGGTGTTTACCCTATTTTAAATGGAACAGAATAATTTTCAACTTCAAATGGAAAAATAAATGTCAGAGAAGAGCCAAGAAATTTTTCAGAAAGGACAGTGAGAAGGAGTTTTCACTAACATATATTAAAACATCTTTATTTATTTATTTATGTATATTTTTGAGACAGGGTCTCATACTGTCACCCAGGCTGGAATGCAGTGATGCCGCCTCAGCTCACTGCAGCCTGGACATCCTGAGCTCAAGCGATCCTCCCACCTCAGACTCCCCAGAAGCTGGGACTACAGTCATGTGCCACCATGCCTGGCTATTTTATTTTTTGTAGAGATGGGGTTTCACTATGTTGCCAGGCTGATCTTGAATTCCTGAGTGCAGGTGACCCACCTGCCTTGGCCTCCCAAAGTGCTGGTTACAGGCCAGAGCCACCACACCTGTTCTGAAAACCTCTTTAAACTGCTATAATCAAAGCGTAGTTTGACCACAGGAATATATAAGTAGAGAAATTTTTTAAAAAAGTTTTCGAAACAGATTTCAGCAGATGAAGGATCTGAATACACAATTGCAAGAATTTCTATATAATCCCAGCACTTTGGGAGGCCGAGGCGGGTGGATCACAAAGTCACGTGATCGAGACCATACTGGTCAACAAGGTGAAACCCCGTCTCTACTAAAAATACAAAAATTAGCTGGGCATGGTGGTGCGTGCCTGTAATCCCAGCTACTCGAGAGGCTGAGGCAGCAGAATTGCTTGAACCCAAGAGGAAGAGGTTGCGGTGAGCCGAGATGGTGCCATTGCACTCCAGCCTGGGTAACAACAGCGAAACTCCATCTCAAAAAAAAAAAAAGAATTTCTATTCAGCTAGGAAAGGATGGTTTATTTACTAAATGGTCATAAAGAAATAGCTTCTCATTTGGACGAACAGAAATATAGACTCCTGCCGGGCGCGGTGGCTCAAGCCTGTAATCCCAGCACTTTGGGAGGCCGAGGCGGGTGGATCACGAGGTCAAGAGATCGAGACCATCCTGGTCAATATGGTGAAACC
>NW_016107581.1:2558097-2559162 GCF_001604975.1 Cebus imitator | reverse complement strand
AAAAAAAAAAAAAAAAAAAAAAAAAAACGCATCAAGCCCTCGTCACCCTTCCTGCATTTTTCTGCATGCATGAGAAATTCCAAAATAAAGTTTGCTTGTTTGTTTGGGGCGGAGTCTCACTCTGTCGCCCAGGCTGGAGTGCAATGGCGTGATCTTGGCTCACTGCAACCTCCACCTCCCGGGTTCAGGCAATTCTCCTGCCTCAGCCCCCTGAGTAGCTGGGATTAGAGGCACACGACACCACCCCTGGCTAATTTTTTTTATTTTTTATTTTTTTGGTAGAGATGAGGTCTCGCTCTGTTACCAGGCTGGTCTTGAATTCCCAGCCTCAAGCAATCCTCCCGCCTTGGCCTCCCAAAGTGTTGGGATTATGGATGTGTGCTACCTCACTCACAGATAGAGGTTTGTAAAGGCATGAAAAATGGGCCAGGCATGGTGGCTCACACCTGTAATCCAAGCACTTTGGAGGCCAAGGCGGCCGGATCATCTGAGGTCGGGAGTTCAAGACCAGCCTGACCAACATGGTGAAACCCCATCTTAAAAAAAAAAAAAGCATGAAAATTGATGGGGAAAGACACTCAATACCCCAAATTTCGACCAGACCAGACTACTGGGATCCTGAGCGCCAGGCCATGGGTGGTGGGTTGTGGGCTCCAGAAGCCACTCACCCCCCACGCCCGCCTTCTGCTGGGAGATGTAGGACTCCAAGCGCAAGCGGAAGCGGTTCTCGCCCCCTAGACGGCCGTGCGTGCCGTCGTCCACCAGGAAGAAGGCTGAGTAGTTGTAGTCCAGGGGAAACTGGACCCCATCCTTCGGGTCGTGGTGCCAATCATACCGCACAGGAAACGAGCCCTAAGGGAAAAATGGCCAGATCAGAGCACCTCTGAGTCAGGGCCAGAAGGACAGACACAAGCCCCACCTCCTCCCTCAGACGCAGAGTCCAGCCCTCAGCTCCTCCTCCCTTAGACCAAGGAGTCCAGGCCCCCAGCCCCTCCTCCCTCAGACCTGGAGTCCAGGCCCCAGCCCCTCCTCCCTCAGACCCGGGAGTCCGGGCCCCCAGCCCCT
>NW_016107581.1:2546828-2555748 GCF_001604975.1 Cebus imitator | reverse complement strand
CCCCAGCCCCTCCTCCCTCAGACCCGGGAGTCCGGGCCCCCAGCCCCTCCTCCCTCAGACCAGAGAGTCCAGGACCCCCAGCCCCTCCTCCCTCAGACCCAGGAGTCCAGGACCCCAGCCCCTCCTCCCTCAGACCCGGGAGTCCAGGACCCCCAGCCCCTCCTCCCTCACACCCGGGAGTCCAGGACCCCCAGTCCCTCCTCCCTCGGACCCAGGAGTCCAGGCCCCAGCCCCTCTTTTTCGAAGTCCCTGGGTCATACCTTGGGGTTGATGAGGATGTCTCTTTTCTGGATCACACCCCAGGGGGCCACGCCCATGGCCACCACCTTGGTGCCCCCAGTGCTGGCCGTCTGATGGTCGCGCACAGCCACGCCAACGTGCCGGCCGATGCCTGTGTGCAGGCCCCCAGTGACAATCCAGGCCCCTACAGACACCAAGGAACACGCAGAGACAGAGGGAGAGAAACCAAGAGTCAGACAGAGACACACACACAGAGACTGGGGGGCGGGGGAGACCCCCAGCATGGCGGGGAGATGGCAGGCAGACCAAGGCCTGGCAGACGGCCCCACCCCCTCGGTCACCTGTGCTCTGGGCAGCCCGCACCAGCCCACGACGCAGCAGGTCCTGCAGCCAGGTCTGGAGGACGGGGCCCCCTGATCCCCCCAGCACTGACACCACCAGGTTCGGGGCACGGAAGCCCCACGTGCGTGTGACCAGGCTATAAACTGTAGCTGGATCTGTTCGGTCAGAGAGCCGGAGAAACTGTGGATACATGGGGGGGGGACACAGGGAGGGGACAGAGTCTCAGAGAGACAGGGACAGAGGCCCAGAGAGAGGAGACAGAGACCCAGAGACAGAGGGGGACAGAGACCCAGAGAAAGAGGGGGACAGAGACCCAGAGAGAGAGGGAGACAGAGACCCAGAGAGAGAGGGAGACAGAGACCCAGAGAGAGAGGGGGACAGAGACCCAGAGAGAGAGGGGGACAGAGACCCAGAGAGAGAGGGAGACAGAGACCCAGAGAGAGAGGGAGACAGAGACCCAGAGAGAGGGACACGGAGACAGAGGGAGACCGAGACGCAGAGGCACAGAGACCGAGAGAGGAAGGGGATCGCGTCAGAGAGAAGACAGGTGGGGTGCAGGGGACACAGAGAGCAAAGACAGGATGGGCGGAGGGGCAGCGTTCGGGGGTCCCGGCTCGACTCTGAGCCCTGAGCATGCAGCCCTCCAGCACCCAGGCCCGCAGACAGGCCTGCCTCACATGGCTGTGCCTTCGGGTGGCCCCCAGGAAGTCCAGCTCTCCGTAGGCGTCGGTGGGCTTCTCCGTGGTGTGCACATCGCTGTCCCACACGGTCACCACGGCTGCCCCAAAGGCGTCCTCCGTGGCCACGGCGGGGTGGGCGGTCCGGGGGCGCCCACACTGGCACAAGGTCCCTCTGGGGGTTCGAGGATGGAGTGTGAACCTAGGGCTGCCCTCCCCGCCCCAGCATTCTGTTGCGTGTTCATACTTCTGTCAAGGGGCTGTCTATACTGACCCCACATCCAGAGGCAGTCAGAGTCCGCTCTGCCCCTGACCCTGGCTCCGACTGCCCCAGGGAGAGACTGGAGCCGAGGATAATCCCCCTTCCCCACGAGAAGGAAGCCAGTGACTCCAGAAAGTCTGAGCATGAAGAGGTCTGTCACTGTCACCTGCAGAGCCTCAAGTGAAAGGGAGACGCCCATCGGGGGTGTCCTCACCATCCCCCATCCACACACGTGGTGCTCACCATGGAAAGGAAAATCCAGGCTGGGTGCGGTGGCTCACGTCTGTAATCCCAGCACTTTGGGAGGCTGAGGCGGGCGGACCACCTGAGGTCAGGAGTTCGAGACCAGCCTGGCCAACATGATGAAACCCCATATCTACCAAAAATACAAAAATTAGCCGGGCATGATGGCAGGCGCCTATAATCCCAGCTACTCAGGAGGTCGAGGCAGGGGACTCACTTGAACCCGGGAGGCAGAGGTTGCCGTGAGCCGAGATTGTGCCATTGCACTCCAGCCTGGGCAACAGAGCAAGACTCCGTTTAAGAAAAAAAGAAAAAGAAAAGAAAAGAAAGATCCAGGGAGTAACTCAGGGAGAGCCCACGTGCTAGGGGCAGAGGCGGCTGTGTGACTCTGGGTGAGCGGCTTCACCTCTCTGAGCCTAGATTTCCTCCTCTGATGAAAAGACAGTAATAGCGCAGCCTACTCCACGGAGCTATGAGGAGCCAGGGAAAGAACGCAGTTTTCTGAAATGAGACTCACATGCCAGAGTCCCAGCCAGAGGCAACGCGATGCGAACTTCACACAGCTTTAAATAACCTTGAATAACACAGCAAGAAAGTCATTCCTTTTTCAGTTCTCCTGACGACCGTCAAGGAGAGAGGCTGAGCCGGGTGCCAGAATATTTTTGAATGCCTAACCCTTTGCTACTCTTTTTAAGGAGAAAAGCAGGCCTCGGGCTCAAAAACCTGAGCGGGCAACAGCCATCTAGCTAGGAGGGAAACACCTTTGTTTGCTTTTCATTGTGTTTAGCTTGTGTGGCTTCTTTCTGTTTGCAGCAAATAGAAGAAGTTTTCCATTTATGGTGATCACATAAAAAACTTTCTCCTGCCTAAAAAAATGCACAAGTTGGCCGGGTGCGGTGGCTCACGCCTGTAATCCCAGCACTTTGGAAGATCGAGGAGGGTGAACGACCTGAGGTCAGGAGTTCGAGACCAGCCTTGCCAACATGGTGATGGTGAAATCCTGTCTCTACTTAACAAATCAAAAATTAGCTGGGCGTGGCGTCGAGCACCTGTAATCTCAGCTACTCGGAAGGCTGAGGCAGGGGAATCACTTGAACCTGGGAGGTGGAGGTTGCAGTGAGCTGAGATCACACCATTGCACTCCAGCCTGAGTGAAAAAAGCAAAACTCTGTCTCAAAAAAAAAAAAAAAAAGAAAAAAGAAAAATGAAAGAAAGAAAGAAGGGATGGAGAAAGAGAAGGGAGAGAGGGAGGGAGGGAAAAATGTATCTAATTTCTTTTGTTCCAGATTCCAGAAGGAGTTCAGTTATGGGGGAGACCTGTGAGACCTACGTATTTATGCAAACCGAGTGAGCAGACTTAAGAGCAATTTTGCAGAAGGGATAGCAGAGGTGCCACAAGGATTTCACCAAAGCCCTGAAGACACTAAAGCAGCTGACTGATCCACACACGGGATGAACCAAGCACACGTAGGCCAGGTCCCGGCACAGCGAGAGCTACCTCCAGGGCCCTGGCATGCCTCAGTTTGCCCACTTTGTCACCTATTTCAGCTCCATCCTTGGACCCCCCAGTTCCCCTACAGCTACTTCCCGGGAAGTTTGCTCTTCTGAGCAAAACTTCAAGGACAGCTGGGCATAATCCCAGCACTTTGGGAGGTCAAGACAGAAGGATTGCTTGAGCCCAGAAGATTGAGAAGAGCCTGGGCAAAAGAGCAAGACCCCATCCCTGCAAAAAAAATTTTTTTAATTAGCCAGGTGTGGTGGTGCAAGCCTGTGGTTCCAGCTACTCAGGAGACCGTAGCAGAAGGATCGCTTGAGCTCAGGAGTTCAAGGCTGCAATAAGCCACTATCACACCACTGCAGTCCAGCCTGGGTGACAGAGCAAGACCATGTCACTAAAAGTAAAAATAAAAAATAGGCGGCCGGGAGCAGTGGCTCAAGCCTGTAATCCCAGCACTTTGGGAGGCCGAGGCAGGTGGATCACGAGGTCAAGAGATCGAGACCATCCTGGTCAGCATGGTGAAACCCCATCTCTACTAAAAATACAAAAAATTAGTTGGGCATGGTGGCGCGTGCCTGTAATCCCAGCTACTCAGGAGGCTGAGGCAGGAGAATTGCCTGAACCCAGGAGGCGGAGGTTGCGGTGAGCCGAGATCGCGCCATTGCACTCCAGCCTGGGTAACAAGAGCGAAACTCCATCTCAAAAAAAAAAAAAAAAAAAAAAAAAAAAATAGGCTGGGTGTGGTTGGCCCATGCCTGTTATGCCAGCACTTTGGGAGGCCAAGGCGAGTGGATCACAATGTCAGGAGTTCAAGACCAGCCTGGCCAACATGGCGAAACCGCATCTCTACTAAAAATACAAAAATTAGTCAGCTGTGGTGGCATGCACCTGTAGTTCCAGCTACTTGGGAGGCTGAGGCAGGAGAATCGCTTGAACTCAGGAGGTGGAAGGTTGCAGTGAGCTGAAACTGCACCATTGCACTCCAGACTGGGTAACAGAGCGAGATTCCATCTCAAAAATAAATAGCTGGGTGAGGTGGCTCACGCCTGTAATCCCAGCAATTTGGGAGGCGGAGACAGGTGGATCACAAGGTCAGGAGATGGAGACCATCCTGGCTAACACGGTGAAATCCCATCTTTACTAAAAATACAAAAAATTAGCCGGGTGTGGTAGTGCACACCTATAGTCCCAGCTAATAGGGAGGCTGAGGCAGGAGAATCACTTGAACCCAGGAGGTGGAGGTTGCAGTGAGCCGAGGTGGTGCCACTGCACTCCAGCCTGGGCGACAAGAGCAAGACTCCATCTCAAAAAAATATATAAAAATAAAATTAATTAATTAATTAATTAATTAAAAGGTCTTCAAGGAATGGTCCAGAGCCTACGTGTCCAAAACAATAGCCACATGGGGTTCCTTATATCCATGGGGCTCTGTCTGTTCTCAGAAGTTAAAATTAAAACCAAATAAAAAATTCAGGCCAGGTGCAGTGGTTCATGCCTGTAATCCCAGCACTTTGGGAGGCCAAGGCGGGCAGATCACCTGATATCAGGAGTTCAGGACCAGTCTAGCCAACATGGTGAAACCCTGTCTCTGTGATCCTTCCCAAAGTGCTGGGATTACGGGTGTGAGCCGCCGCGCTTGGCCTGAAATTGTTCTCGATAAAAATCAGTAATTACCTGCCTGGTCGAATATACAACGGCCCCTATTCAGATCTCATCTGACTGTATCACAAGTGGCTCTGGCCACAGCTGAAAGGCTCTCATTCTGGAAAACCTTTTCCTTGGCAGGGTGCGCCTGCCCCGGTGGCCCTCCTCCCGCCCCGGCTGCTACATGCCTGTCTTGTTTGTGGCTTGCTCTTCCTTTTCACCCCCCTTGAGTGTAGGTATTCCCAATGTGACGCTCACATGACTCCCATGATGATTACATGATACTACATGATTCTCATGATAATTACATGATTCTACATGATTCTCAAACTCAATGCTTGCAGAGGCCAGGTAAGTAACTCAACAGAAAGAATTAGGCAGGGCCAGGCATGGTGGTTCACGCCTTTAATCCCAGCAGTTTGGGAGGCTGAGGTGAGCAGATCACTTGAGGTCAGGAGTTCGAGACCAGCCTGGGAAACACATTGAAACCCCATCTCTACTAAAAATATAAAAATCAGCCTGGTGTGGTGGCGGGCGCCTGTAACCCCAGCTACTCAGGAGGCTGACACAGGAGAATTGCCTGAATCCAGGAGGCAGAGGTTGCAGTGAGCTGAGATTGTGCCACTGCACTCCAGCCTGGATGACACAGCAAGACTCTGTCTCAAAAAAGAAAAGAAAAAAAAAAAGAAGTAGCCAGGTGTGGTGGCTCACGCCTGTAATTCCAGCACTTTGGTGGGATGAGGCAGGAGGATCGCTTCAGCCCAGGAGTTCGATATCAGTCTGGGCAACACAGGAAGACTTAAAAAAAAAAAAAAAAAATACACCTGAGTATTTTCTACAAAAAATTTAAAAATTAGCAAGTCATGCGGTGGTCCCAGCTGCTGGGGTGCACATGGGGGAGGACTGCTTAAGTCCAGCAGGTCAAGGCTGCAGTGAACCATGATCGCACCACTCCAGCCTGGACGACAGAGCGAGACCCCATCTCAAAAAAAAAAAAGAGACGGAAAGCAGATATTTTTAAGTGCTTTTTTTTAAAGACGGAGTCTCACTCTGTCGCCCAGGCTGGAGTGCAGTGGCACGAGCTCAGCTCGCTGCAACCTCCACCTCCCAGTTTCAAGAGATTCTCCTGCCTCAGCCTCCCGAGTAGCTGGGATTACAGGCACCCACCACGATGCCCAGCTAATTTTTGTATTTTTTACTAGAAATGGGGTTTTAGCATATTGGCCAGGCTGGTCTCGAACTCCTGACCTCATGACACGCCTGCCTCGGCCTCCCAAAGTGCTGGGATTACAAGCATGAGCCACCGCACCTGGCCTAAACGCTCTTTGAAACACAGACACACACACAACTGGCCATAGAATCACCAGCTTGCAAATCCCCTGACTTGACACGTTTTTTGCCCTGTGACATCTCACCTACTCTCAGTTTCAATTACCATCTACAACTCAGACCTCTCAGATCCTGGACATCAGTCCAGACCTTTCCCAAGTCTCAGTCCCCACATGCCCCCGGGTTCCCCAGGGCCATTCATGCGCACAGAGTCCCACACTACACTCAGCGACCATTTCCCAGGCCTGCTAACGCTCCCGAGTTCTCCATCTCAGGAACAGCCCCGCCGTGTCCCAGTCAGCAGACAACACGTCCGTCTGGGAGCCATCCATCGATGGGTGCACCCTCTCTCCCTTGCATCAGTCCCCAAGCTCTACCTTCCTGTCCCCTGCGTCTTTGCCCCGTCCCCTCCTCTCTGTGTCCCAAAAGCTCTGAGCTGGCTCAGGCCACTTCACCTCCTGCTCGGACCCTCTATCCAGCCTCCTGTTCATCCTCTTCCAGCCCCGGAAGGCTTCTCCACACGCAGAGCCAACCCCGCCCCTGCGGTGACACCCCAGCTCCCCTGGACAAGGTCCCAGCCCCTCAGGATGACCTCTGACACCCGGCAAACTCTGGCTGGAGAAGCCCTATCTCTACTAAAAAATAGAAAATCAGCCAGACGTGGTGGCACATGCCTGTAATCCCAGCTACTAGGGAGGCTGAGGCTGAAGAGTCGCTTGAACCTGGGAGGCAGAGGTTGCAGTGAGCTGAGATCATGCCATTGCACTCCAACCTAGGCAACAAGAGCAAAACTCCGTCTCAGTAAATAAATACATAATCTGGGCATGGTGGTGGGCACCTGTAATCCCAGCAACTTGGGAGGCTCGGGCACAAGAATTGCTTGAACCCAGGAGGTGGATGTTGCAGTGAGCCGAGATCCCAACACTGCACTCCGGCCTGGGCAACAGAGCCAGACTCTGTCTTAAAAAAAAAATGCAAAAAACTAGAAAGGCTGAATCCGGTTCAGAGGCCATCACTGAAGGCAGGAGCTCCTGGAGGACGCACACACCCTATCTAGGTCAAGTGGCTTCCCTGGCCACCCAGTACAAGGCCAGGTCAAGAGGCAGTAATAATTGCCACCTCCCAGTGGGAACTGCAGATATCTTCCCATGTTCCGCGCTGGGCACTGTTCCAGGAATATCACAAGCATTAACTTGTTTAATTCTCATAAGAACCCCAGGAGGTCAAGCCTCTTTTTAAGCTCAGATGAGAAAAGGGACCCAGAGAGGCGAAATGATTTGCCCAAAGCCACATAGCACGTGTCCTAAGGGAAATCTGAACACTGGCAGGGCCGTTGAATCAGACTAAAGGGACCTCCTCCCTTGGGAGCGCTGAGTGAGGGCTTCTTGCATGGATGGATGAATGAATGAATGAATAAACTAATGAATGAAACAGAAATACCCAAAAGGGAAAGGCAAGAGCCACCAAAAATGACACGAAAAGACAGAGACACACAGAAGAGACACTGGGGTGGAAAGAAACAGAACCGAGCTCTGGAGCATCTACAGGGACCCTGGGCGGGAGAATGGCGAATGGGCAGTGGGGGGGTGTCTACACAGAGCCAAACCCTCCTAGAGGGAGAGTGCCGGCAGGGAACGCCCTTGGGAAGGTCCCTGAGTCCGAGAATGGGGAAAGGGGCGTGACAGGGGCGTGGCCCGTGGTGGGCGTGGCCGTGCGGGCGGGGTCAGCGGGCTGCGGACCCTCCGGGGTCAGTTCCCGGGGCGAACTCCTCACCCCGGATCTGTGGAGTCGACTATGAACGTTGTGCAGGTCTTCTTCCTGAAGATCTTGGGGATCCAGCTCTGGGCACAGGAACAAGTGTCGGGGTGGAAGTGGGGTGGGGGGCACCCCGTTCTGCCCTATGGGACACAGAGCCACCCACCCAGTGCACTCTCCACGGACACAGGAGTCCGGGCCCCCCCTCCGCGCCCTCCTGCTCCAGACTCAGGAGTCTCGACCCCCACGCCCCGGACCCTGGAACCCGGACCCTCCCATCCCCCTCCTGCGTCTGACCCAGGAATCGGGTATCCAGCGCCCTCCTCACTGAGAACCTGGAGGTGAGGCCCCCAGCTCCGCGCTCCCGCGGACCCCGGTCCGGGGCTCACCTGCTCCTTCTCCGGCAACACCATGCTGCCGCGGCCCCGCAACCTCCTGTAGCCCCGGGCCCCGGCGCTCCCTCCGCCGGCTCCGCTTCCAGACCCGCCCAGGACAAACCGGATCCGCCACTTTCCAGCCCAGCCTGGGCGGGGCGAGGTCTGAGGGGCGGGGAGTCTTGGAGACGCCAAAGCGGGAGGCGGAGAGAGGGCGGGCCCGAGGGGCCGCGATAAAGGGACAGAGGGACCGCGACCTGGGGGACGCAGAGGCCCGGGCCGGGGGCTGTGGGGGGCGAGAGACACGTAGGGGAGACTCCGAGAGACAGAGCGAGAGGGGGACAGAAGGAGTTGGGGGGTTGGTGGCGGAGAGGGAACAGCGATCAGAAAGGGGGATGCCAGGCAGGGAGGGGATATTTTAACCCAAAGAGAGTGAGACAGAGATTAGGGGCAGGGGTCAGGCGGTGGGGCAGCAGGGACCCAGAGATAGACACACAGAGAGAGAGGGGGACAGAGACCCAGGGAGAGAGAGGGGGACAGAGACCCAGAGAGAGAG
>NW_016107581.1:2534847-2546562 GCF_001604975.1 Cebus imitator | reverse complement strand
GGCCCAGAGAGAGATGGGGACAGAGACCCACAGAAGAGGGGGACAGAGACGCAGAGAGGGGGGACAGAGACCCAGAGAGAGAGGGGGACAGAGACCCAGGGAGAGAGAGGGACAGAGATCCAGGGAGAGAGGGGGACAGAGACCCAGAGAAGAGGGGACAGAGACCCAGGGGGAGAGGGGGATGGAGACTCAGAGAGGGGGACAGAGACTCAGAAGTGGGGACAGAGATGAAGGGAGAGGGGGACTTGGACCCAGAGAGGTGGATGCTAGCTATGGCAGAGGAGCCACCTTGACTGAGACAAGGGGCAGAGGGTAGTGAAAAACCAGAGTGGGGCGAAGGGCAGGAACTCAGAAAGGAGAGGCCAGAGATTGAGAGGAGAGAGAGGGACACAGACTTGGGTGAAGGACAGACACTCAGATGAGAGGGGGACAGAGCCCAGAGTGAGAGGGAGAGGCAATCCCATGGAGGGGGACAGGGACCATGAGAGAGCAGGTGACAGAATGGAAGAGAGAGGAGGAGCCGTGAACAGGAAAGGAGACCCTGAGTGGGGCAGTCACAACAGGTGAGGAGGGGAGATACTGACACAGAGACGAGCAAAGCCACGTGTCTCCTGCCAGCCCTCTGTGATGGGGACAGCTGTGGCCTCTGTAACCTGAGTCCCCCCAGCCCTCCCAGCTATATTTATAGCCCTGGCCTGGCCCAGTCCCTGCCCCCAGATCTGAGTTCCAGGGACAGGAGGTCATGGGTGCCTGTGTTGAGGGCCATGTTCCTTTCCCCAATTCCAGGGCCTCAAAATTGACATCACTCTCTCAGCACACATGTCATTCCAGCTGGAAACTCCCCGCAATCCAACCCCCAGTCCTTCTATCGCTGGGGTCTCTCCCCTCTGCCTCCCCCAGGTGCCCCAGGGTCCCTGAACTTGACCTGCTAAAAGTCTAGCCTTTGTCTTTGCAGCTGCCGAGCATGAGCTTGTTGGCAGGCCAAAGTCAAGCCCCTTGATCTCCATCTCCTGGCCAGGAAGAGACCCCTCCACAGGTCCCCTCCCCAGCTGGGAGGAGGAGGAGTAGGAGGCGGGCAGGCGGGGGACTGACCCAGAATAACTCAGGGCTGAGAGTAAATTTAGCTGGAGAGAGGGGAGGGGAAAGGCCCTATTGGCTGGGGAGTGGGGAGGGAGGGCCCCGGAGGGGGGTCAGGGGGCTCCGGAGTCAGCCTCAGAGGGGTGTCCAGAGCTAGGCAGCAAGGACCAGAGGAAGGTGGACAGAGACTGAGAGGACTAAGCAGAGACACAGAGAAAAAAAGAGACAGATCCCAAAGGGACAGACCCCAATATTCATCCACGGAGCCGCAGAGGCAGCTGGAGCTGCTGCTATAGGAGCAACTCTGCTGCCTGTCCGTCCCCATGGGCCACCGTAGGCCATGGCTGCACACTTCTGTCCTCTGGGCTGCAGTGGCCAGCCTGCTTCTCCCCCCGGCCATGACCCAGCAGCTGAGAGGGGCCGGGCTGGGCTTCAGCAACCAGAACAACAATGCTGGAGCCGCTGGGCCCTCCCAGGAGTCATCGGCAGGGCTTGGCCACCCCCTCCGCAGCCCTAGAGACCATCCAGACAAGAACGAGGATATCTCCACAGAGAAGGGGCATCACTTCTGGGGTCATCCAGACGGTGAAGAGGAGGAAGAGGATGTCTCCAAGGAATATGGCCACGCCGCAGGCCAGAGGTCCCAAGACCACGAGGTCAGAAACAAGGATGTCTCAGGTGAGGAGGTCTTCGCAGAGCATGGTGGGCAGGCCCGTGGGCACAGAGGCCATGAGAGTAAAGACACGGAAGACTCAGCAGAGCGCAGGCGTCACACCCCCAGCCACAGGCGCCACAGCCACCAAGACGAGGATGAAGACGAAGTTGTGTCCCATGAGCCTCACCATCACATCCTCAGGCATGGACACCGAGGCCACGATGGTGAAGATGATAAAGGAGCAGAGGGGGAGGAAGAGGAGGAGGAGGAGGAAGAGGAGGTCTCTACTGAGTATAGGCACCAGGCCCACAGGCACCGAAGCCATGGGACTGAAGAGGATGAGGATGTCTCAGATGGACACCACCACCATAGCCACAGGCACCAAGGCCACGAAGAAGATGACAATGATGATGATGATGTCTCCACTGAGTATGGACACCAGGCCCACAGGCACCAACGCCACGGGAGTGAAGAGGATGAGAATATCTCAGATGGACACCACTATCATGGCTCCAGCCACAGGCACCGAGGCCACGAAGAAGATGAGAATGACGATGATGATGATGTCTTCACTGAGTATAGACACCAGGCCCACAGGCACCAAGGCCACAGGAGTGAAGAGGATGAGAATATCTCAGATGGACACCACCATCATGGCTCCAGCCACAGGCACCGAGGCCACGAAGAAGATGAGAATGACGATGATGATGATGATGATGATAATGACATCTCCACTGAGCATGGACACCAGGCCCACAGGCCCCGAGGCCACAGAAAGGAAGAGGATGAGGTTATGTCAGGCGAACACCACCATCATGTCCCTGACCATGAGCACCTAGGCCACAGAGATGAGGAAGAAGATGAGGATATGTTCACTGAACATTGGCGCCAGGGCCCCCAACATGTCCACCATGGCCTTGCAGAGGAGGAGGAGGAAGAAGAGGAGATCATAGTCCAGTTCAGCCACCATGTTGCAAGCCACCAACCTGAAGGCCACAAGAATGGTGAGGAGGATGCCCCAGAGGAGTATAAAACAGAAGTCCCTCACCGTCACCACCACAGGGTCCACAGGGAAGATGAGGACATCTCTGCTGAGCTGGGCCACCAGGCCCCCAGCCACAGGCAAAGCCACCAAGATGAAGAAACTGGCCATGGTCAAGCAGAGTCCATTGAAGAGATGAGCCATCACCCCCCAGGACACACAGCGGTCAAGGATGGAAACCATGTGAGGGAGGATGATTCTGAGGAGGAAAAGGAGAAAGAGGACCCCGGCTCCCACGAGGAAGATGATGACAGCTCAGAGCAGGAAGAGAAAGGCACCCACCTTGGCAGCCAGGACCAGGAAGATGAGGAGGATGAGGAGGAAGGTCATGGCCTCCACCTGAACCAGGAGGAGGAAGAAGAGGAGGATGAGGAGGAGGATGAGGAGGAGGAGGAAGAGGAGAGGAGGGAAGAGAGGGCTGAGGTTGGGGCCCCACAAAGCCGAGACCACAGGGAGGAGGAAGAAGAGAAGGAGGAGGGGCTGGAGGAAGATGAGCTCCCCTTCACCATCATCCCCAACCCATTGGAGGGGAGAGAGGAGGCTGGAGGTGCCTCCAGTGAGGAGGAAAGCGGTGAGGACACAGGTAAATGGCCCAGCCCAGTGTGGGTGGGGAGGAACCGAGTCAGCCTGGGTCACTGCTGCCCTCCTGTCCCCGCAGGTCCACAGGATGCTCAGGAGTACGGGAACTACCAGCCAGGGTCCCTGTGTGGCTACTGCTCCTTCTGCAATGTATGTCCCCAGCCCAGATCCACCCACCAAGATGTCCCCAGAATCTGTCCCAGGGCCCTGGGATGGTGCTGTGGGAGGGCTCAGAATAAGAGCAAGCCAGGGTCAGTTCTGAGTGGAAAGAGATACTTCTGCAGGGACGTGAGGTGAGGAGAGACGGGAGGCTGGAGGCTGGGGAAGAGGCTGGAGCAATGGTCCAGGAAGGAGAGGACAAGACGTAAGCTGCATCTGAGGATGTGGGGACAGAGACAGAGGTCTGTGGCAAAGAGAGTCAGAGAGCAAGAGGGACGGCTCTCGAGCTGAAGTCCAGCCCACCCTGACTGGGGGACATGGGGTCACCTTGAGATAGAAAACCAGGGGCAGGGGAGGGGAAGAGAGGCTGGTTTGGGGGGCAGATACGGAGCTCAGTGTTAGAGGTAAACAGCGTAGGGTCGGCTGGGCGCGGCGGCTCACACCTGTAATCCCAGCACTTTGGGAGGCCGAGGTGGGTGGATTACAAGGTCAGAGATTGAGATCATCCTGGCCAACACAGTGAAACCTCATCTCTGTCTCTACTAAAAATACAAAAATTAGCCGGGTGTGGTCGCATGCGCCTGTAATCCCAGTTGCTGGGGAGGCTGAGGTAGGAGAATCGCTTGAACCCGGGAGGCGGAGGTTGCAGAGGGTAGAGTCTGGGGAAATGTCCAGGGGCGGGTGTGTCCCAAGTGGGGTTAGAGTTTCCGTCTAACCAGGCTCCCCCGGTCCGCAGCGTTGCACGGAATGCGAGAGCTGTCACTGTGATGAGGAGAGCATGGGTGAGCACTGTGACCAGTGCCAGGTGAGACCTCACCTCACACTCAGGGCTCCACTGGGCCTCAGGATGCACCGGGACCCTCTGAGGACCCCAGCCCTAAATCCTGGTCTCTGACCCAATCCTTTACCCCTGATGCAACCCTGACTCCACAAGCGATCCTGACTCCAACCTTAACCTAGAGCTCGCCTCTGTCCGGGTTTGGTCCCGGCCCCGTCCTAGCTCCGCCCCCGGCCACACCGCACGCTCATTGTCTCTCTCCCTGTCCCCCGCCCCCAGCACTGTCAGTTCTGTTATCTCTGCCCGCTTGTCTGCGAAACGGTCTGCACTCCAGGTGAGCATGGGAGGGGCCCTGGAAAAACCTGATATAGGGGCCAGGCCCTGGGGAATTCCTCACCAGCGTGGGGAATCCTGGTGAGGGCGGAGCCAAGCCTGAGGGACTGGCCCGGAAGGCTGGTGGGCGGGGCCAAGAAGGGAGGCGTGGCCAAGGCTGTGAGCACGTGGGTCGGGACCTGGCCCGAGGAACCCAGGTGGAGTTGCTGAAGCCAAGGGACAGAAATCAGCGGAGGGTTGAGGGGCGGGCCTACAGCCTAATGGGCGAGGCCAACTCAAGTAGGAATCGAAGGGGCGAGGCCCCTGGATAACGGAATCACCCAGAACGAAAAAGCGGCGTGCCCCCAAAGGAGTCCTGTAGAAGATGATTCAGTTTGAAGAAGGAATTAGGGAAAAGCGCGTGGAGCTAGCACTAATCTCGCACGCCATACTGAGTGCCCCCCTAATTTTGCTCGTGCAGTACTCCCCAAGCCTCTCTTCTCTGCCCTCCCACAGGAAGCTACGTCGACTATTTCTCCTCCTCCCTATATCAGTAAGTATGGGCTGGGGAGAGTGTAAAGGCCCAGTTTACAGAAGTGCTTGTCTCGCTATGAGTTAACGGATGGCTCTGGGACTCCATTTCCCCGTCCGTGGAATGGGCAGGTTAATGATCTCTAAGTGTCCTGGGGTGAGCTTTGAACACCAGCTGTCTAACTTCTGGCGTCCTCCTCTCCAGGGCCCTGGCGGACATGCTGGAAACACCGGAACCCTGACCCAGCTGCGCGGCTGCGACGCAGTTGTACCTCCTCCTGCTTTCCAACCCCTTTCCACGAGCCATATTTATTTCTCTGAGTAAACGTGCTTCCCGAAACTCCATTGTCAGACGTGGGGTCTGAGAATCTCAGGGCATCAGGGAATGCGGGTATGGTCTAGGGACCTGGACCCAGACTTGAGGGATGAGGGGCCTGGACTCCTGGCTCCTCGAAGTTGTTAGTTGAATCCCCCGCCCCCCAAAAAATCAGTCAACAAGGGAGCTTTTTGAAACAGTTCTCTTTACCCGTGATCACTGAGTGACGCCTGGGGCGGGGAGGCCGACCAAGAGTCGGGGGCGAGGGCTCCCCCACCACCCCCCTGCCCCCATGCCATGTCGCCCAGCGGCATCGTGGAAAGAGGATTCTCCCATGCAAACCCCGGAGCCAGAGGGGAAGGGGGAGAGCACTTCAGCGCCCCCTACCCCCGGGGCACGGACATGGCCACAGCACTGGGGGCGGTGAGGCCCCGGGGACACGAGACACGGGGGATGGAGAGGGGACCCCGCCCGCAGATGACCCGGGGGACCGGCGACCGGACGCGGCGGGGCGGGGCTGAGTGGCACAGGGGGCGAGGCCTGTAGCAGCGAGTCCCCCCTCCCCTCCTTGCGGACGAAGAAGGAAGACTTGGGCCCCGCGACTGGGCAGGAAAAAGGGGAGGGGGCAGCCTCTCCCCGCATGCGGCCCGGGAGGGAAGTCTCGCCCACTTCCCGCGGGTAAAGGACACCCGTCTCCCAACAGAAACTGATCAATAAATTACAAAGTAGAGAAAAGGAAGGCGGACGTTTGGGGCGGGATTGCTTCCTGCCCGCTTCTTCCCCCTCTCAGTACAGTTCGTGTGGTTTGGTCCAGGCCCCGGCCGTGTGCGAGGCGGGCACGCGCAAGTCCCGCTGGGCTGTACAGATGGTCCAGTCCTCGGCGCGAGCTCCCCCGCCCGCTCTCCCCGGCGAGGCCACACTGGGCAGGAGAGGGAACAGCCCAGCCTCGGGAAGATCCTTCCGTCCGAGTGAGGTCACCTGCATGACGCCGGGCAGCGCGTGGAGCAGTGAAGACCCACCGTGCCGCCCCGCACCCCCAAGGTCGCCCAGCACGGTCCTCACCTGGAATCCTACACTAGCAGGAATAGGTCCGGACCGAAACGCCGTCTGCCCGGGAACTCCCAGAAGTCTGGCCTGGAGGGAGAGCGAGCAGCGGTTCAGCCTGGAGCTCCCCCCTCCCTGTTCCTCTCCAGGAGTCCTCCCTTTGGACTCCCCCTCCCGCTGTCACAACGTTCGCCGGGCTCCACGTGGGTTTCCCTCCCTTCCCTGCAGCCAAGGACTCAAACTCGCTTTGGGCGAGTTCACTCTCCGCCCTGGGAAGGGAGAGTGGAATTCATCCATTCCATCCTGAATGGGGAGTCCGGAACGTTGGAGCAGTCCATTCCTCAGGGGGGAGAAAGGACTAGGCCATTCCAGAACCCAGACTACTGAGGTGGTCCATGTCCCACCCTAGGGAAGGGAGGAGGGGCTGTCGCATTTGGGAGCCCCCCACCTTCTGGCTGCAGCTTGCGAAGAGGGAGACCTGGAGAGCCCAGGGCTCCTGCTGCAGCCGAACGAAAGTTAGGGGGCAACATCTCAGCTGAGTCGGGAGTTACGCCTCGAAGGTCCTTCTCCCGGAACATCTTCCGCCAGGATGGGGAGCGGCTGAAGGACTTGGCGCTGTCCTAGGTATAGGAGCCGGGCAGCCAGTGAGGGACTCGGGCCTCGTCTGACTCCGCCCCTTCCTTTGACTCCACCCTTCTCAGGGTCTCACCTCTCCCTTAACCCCGCCCCTCTCCTGGCCCCGCCTCCAACCGTGACTTGTTAATAGTCAGGCCCCGCCCCCTCAGCGCGCCGCGGGGAGTAGAGCGCCCACCTCGTCCAGCCGTCGGTCTGTGCCTAAGGAGATAAGGTTGCTGAATTCCTTCTCCAGGAGCTGCCGGGCCTGGAAAGGGGAGGTGGAGGGGGCGGTTGGAGCGTGCAGTCTGCGAGGCGGGGACGCCCAGCATGCTGCGGGCCGAGCGGCAGCTCACCTGTGCATTCTGCGTGGGGATCTGCAGGAGCAAGGCCAGGTCGGAGTAGTCGAAGGTCTCGTCCAGGGCGAGCAGTGCCCCGTGTACCCCGCTCTCCGTGAGGTTCGTGGCGAATTCCTTCAGGCCGAGCCCGGACACCCAACCCATGACCCGCTCATTGGACCACACCATCACGTCTGGGGATGGAAGGGACCCTCAGCCGTGTCCGTCCCGTGGCCTGGAGAGTCCAGTTTAGCCCATACCCCCACCTCCATTTCCTCTCTTCGGGCCACGCCCCCTACGCTGGTTCCACGTGCCAATCTTCTTCTCCGGCCTCCCCCCACCCCGTCTCCTCCCCATCCAGCTCCACAACCTCCACCTGGCTCCCAGAGGGACCCTTACACTCTACTCACCTCGGATCTGGGTCTGACTCTCTTCCCGCCTCCGCTCCAGGTCCTTCCGGTCGTAGTTGAGCCGTTTCAGGCACATAATCCCATAATGTAGACTCACCCTGAGCAGCAGGGGAAGGGGAGTCACGGATGAGCCTTCCAATCCCCCTGGCTGCTGCTCCTACAGGTCCCTCCCCACTGACTATGCTCTTCTTGGAAAGGGTAGAGAGCTGATCAGTTCTATTGACTGTTGACCCCCTCTGGAGGTGAGGCATTTTCAACAGGCAATTCCTATTGGCCAGCCTGGAAAGGGGTACGGGGTTAACTAGCCAAGCCGTCTCAGGATCTGAATGAACTTTTCCTGTGGACCATCGCATTGGTGAAAGGGGCACAGAGTAAGGATATCCTGAGAACCCAGGCTAAAAGGCCCAAGATAAGCCTAGGAATCTCCCATGGCCAATCCCATTGGCCAAAGACTCTCTGGGGCGGGGATTCCCTTTGGACTATCCCCATTGACCAGGCAGCCCCCACCTGTGGAAGCTGTCCACCATCTTGAGTTGGCCCCGGAGCTCCTTCTTGTTAAGGTGATCTAACATTCGGGCATCCACCAGCGACTCCATGAAGTAGCTGCGGTATTGGGGCAGCCCCAGGCTGGGCAGCCAGTCGTTCCCCACCCACTCGTGGTTCATGTCGCCATATGCCAGGATCTGGGGCCATGGGCAGGTGAGGGAGGAGTCAGGCCCTTTGGCCCCTTCCCACTGTGCATGAGAGGGGTACAGTCCAGCCCCCCAGTCCAAGGTTTTTTGCCCATCCCATAGCAGGATAATGACCCATCTCTGCTCAGGATAACGGACTGATGCAGAGTCGTCTTCTAGACCTTTGTGACAGCATATACTCTTGGCTACTCAAACAGTAGTCCTGAGACCTGCAGTGTCACCATCATCTGTGGACTTGGTGGAACAGCAGAATCTCAGACCTTATTCCACACCTACTGAAGTCTGTATCTGCATTTTCACAAGACCCTCAGGTGACTTGAAATATACATTATATTTTTTTATTTTCATTTATTTATTTTTGAGACAGAATCTCGCTCTGTCACCCAGGCTGGAGTACAGTGGCACGATCTCGTCTCACTGCACACTCCCCGTACTGAGTTCAAGTAGCTGAGATTTTGTATTTTTTAGTAGAGACGGGGTTTCACCATGTTGGCCAGGATGGTCTTGAACTCCTGACCTCAATGGATCTGGCCGCCTCAGCCTCCCAATGTGCTGGGACTATAGGCATGAGCCACTGCACCTGACCGTATTTGTTTATTTTTTAGAGACAGGGTCTTGCTATGTTGCCTAGGTTGACCTCGGTTTTCTGGGCTCAAGCGATCCTCCTGCCTCAGTCCTCCAAGTAGCTGGGACTACAGGTGCGTGCCACCACACTATACATTAAATTTTGGGACGCACTGCTTTAATTCTGTCTCACTGAAGTCCAACATCGCTACACCCGCAAGTCAGGGCAATGGATTCTTTCAGGGCAGCTCTCCCACTAAGAAAGGGCCATCACCTTTGCAATACTAGTCTAATGCTATATCTGGCCCAGAACAACATTCCAGATGAGTCCCAAGCCCCGCACCGCTTTCAGCATCAGCACAAAATCCATGCTTCCCCCTGGCTGGAAATATGTGATCCATGATCACAGACCAATCCACTATAATTCCTCCGTGGACAGTGCGTTCATGCCTCTTGGTTCCCCCCCACACCCTTTAGACAGAGTCTCACTGTGTCACCCAGGCTGGAGTGCAATGGCTCAATCTCCGCTCACTGCAATCTCTGCTTCCCGGGTTCAAGCAAGTCTCCTGCCTCAGCCTCCCAAGTAACTGGGATTACAGGCACTCGCCACCGTGCCCAGCTAATTTTTGTATTTTTAGTAGACACGGGGTTTTGCCATGTTGGCCAGGCTGGTCTCGAATTCCCAACCTCAGGTGATCCGCCTGCCTCGGCCTCCCAAAGTACTGGGACTACAGGCATGAGCCACCGTGCCCAGCCACCTCTTGCTGCTTGAAAACAAAGTGTAGCTCCTTCCCTCCAACTTCTCATCCAGCCTGGCTACCTCACCACCACCACAACCAATGCTTCCTCCTTGGCCCTGGTACACTGAACAATCCATCGTAGCCCCCTGCCCCTCCACACAGGGACACGGGCTGCTCCTCTCTCCTGACCTACAGAACTGAAGCACCTTAGAGCCCCGGCAACCCGCGATTATGCAATGGTTCATGCATTAGGCTGACTATGCAACAGTCTGGGCTTCCACATTGCATCCCCTCTACCCTCCCCACCACCAAGCCATAATGGAACAGTCCAGGGCTCGGCACGGCGCCCCCCCCATGGGGATGATTGATGGCATGTTCTGGTGAGGAAGGGGCAGGTCTCCGAGGAGGGGCAACCATGCATCATGCACAGCCTGTTCATGCGCTCACGCCCCGCCCCGCGCCCCCTACCTGCTCCCAGCTGATCTCCTTGGTCTCCTGACCCGTTAGTAGGAAGAGAGAAGGGTGAGTTAAGGGGCAGGCAGAGGAGGACGCAAGGAGCAGACTTAGGGATGGCCACAGACTCTGTCCCCGCCCCCACCCCCAAAGAGGGTTAGTGCTACCCCCAAGGCGGCCGGCAGGGGGCACTCACGGGCTTGGTCGTGGCTGTAAGGGACTCCATCTCCTCGTGTGTCATCCACACGTTTCCTGTGGACTGAGGGGCAGAGAGTGTTAATGGATGGTGGGAGAGGGCTTCGAATGGGGAAAGGAAGGAGGGTGGGCTCCTATGCTCTAGGCCATTCGTTCATGTCCCTCCTGCTTTCTGGGACAAGCCGTAACAGAGAAAATGAATGATCCTTATACGGCACCTGCCATGTACCAGGCAATGTGACTTTGGAGTTGAATAAATTCAGGTTGGAATTGCGACCCTGCTGTGCATTTTGCTGTGTGGCCCTGTGCAAATGATGTCACCTCGCTGACCTCACACGGAGTTACAGAGTGAAGATTCAGAAGTCAGGGGCAGACACAGACACAGTCATGGGGCCAACGTTTCAGGGGTGGGGGAGTTTCACATTTTTTGAGCTACTGCTCCCAACAACCCGACGAGTTAGAAATCTATGCAAGGATAAAAACATTTATGTATCTCCTGGTGAGTGTCAGGCACAGTCACCAGTCACTGTTAGTAAGGTGTGGGATATGGCAAGGGGCACAACAGACCTTTTCATCACAGTGAGGGAGAAACGATCAACATATTGTAAGTATGTTGGGGAAATTTGAATAGAGACTGAATAGTAGATGAAATTAACAACTGTGGCTGGGCACGGTGGCTCACACCTGTAGTCCCAGCACTTTGGGACGCTGAAGTGGGCACATTACTTTTGGAGTTTGAGACCAGCTTGGCCAACGTGGTGAAACCCCGTCTCTACTAAAAATACAAAAATTAGGCTGAGCACGGTGGGTTTACACCTGTAACCCTAGCACTTTGGGAGGTGGAGGCAGGTAGATCACCTGAGGTCAGGAGTTCAAGACCAGCCTGGCCAGCATGATGAAACCCCATCTCTACTAAAAATACAAAAATTAGGCCAGGTACGGTGGCTCCTACATGTAATCCCAGCACTTTGGGAGGCCAAGGCAGGTGGATTACTTGAGGTCAGGAGTTTGAGACCAGCCTGACCAACATGGAGAAACCCCGTCTCTACTAAAAATACAAAATTAGCCAGGCATGGTGGTGCATGCCTTTCATCACAGCTGCTCAGGAGGCTGAGGCAGGAGAAGCACTTGAACCTGACAGGTGAAGGCTGCAGTGAGCCAACATTGCACCACTGTGCTCCAGCCTGGGCAACAAGAGCAAAACTCTTGTCTCAAAAA
>NW_016107581.1:2530757-2533629 GCF_001604975.1 Cebus imitator | reverse complement strand
GAATATTTCCCTAAATATATACCTATAATTATATCTTAGTTCATAATCGGAGGAATGCCTAGTGTGGACACAGTACAGAGCATGAATTAAGGAATAAGCAGCTTATAATTGGAGGAATGCCTAGAGCAGACACAGTGCAGAGCATGATTTAAGGGAAAAACAGTTATACCAGGACAAGAATCCATGGCCCAGGCGGCAGTGTTCAGTATCGTAAAGATACCCGCTGTATGGCAGACTTGGGGCGAGAGCCACTCCTCTCGATAAAGGAGTTGTAGGACCTTGCTCCAGTTCTTGTGGAAGGCTGCCCTCAGAACGGCAATCCACCTTGGTGACTGTGAACTTTATCAGTTCTTGCTGCTGTGCTGCTTGAAAAGCATCTTCCCATAGAACCCATTGGAAGCTGCCAGCAGGTGGCGGTAACCTTGACAGCTCTGTCACTGCTATGTGACTTAAAGCATCCTCCTATAAATCTTCTTAGAAGTAGTTTCCCATAGATAAAAGTATTGCACACTGCACCCTCTTCACTGCACAGCCCACCTTCAAGCCTCGGTGACCTAATCGGGGTGGACCCCTTACTGCACATGGCCCCTGCCTTCATGGGAACGGGCCCCTTGCTGCGCACTGTCCACCTCCCAGCCTAGGTGATCTAATGGAGGTTGACCCCATGTTTTATTGCTCACGACCCTATCACTATCCTTAAAGATGATTTCACTCACTGCCCTGCCCCCTAACCTATGCACAAGAAATACTCATGCTTCTGGACACTCGGGGCCTCTCCTGACACCGCTCAGAGGTGGCGTGGCCCCCCGAGCCCAGGTGCATTTTCTTTGTACTTCTGTGTCCTGTCTCTTTATTTCTTGGATCCTGTGCCTTAGCACAGCATAAGGCTCACCCCACGACGCTGTGGGGCCCTCAGCCCTACATTTAGTAGAGACTGAGTTTCGACATGTTGTCCGACTGCTGTCGAATTCCTGGGCTCAAGAGATCAGCCACCTACGGCCTCCCAAAAGGCTGGAATTATAGGTGTGAGCCATGGCACTTGGCCCTAAACTTCTTAAGTGCTGACATGAGGCCACAAGAGGAAAATCCCCCATCTGGTCACAATCAAAATGCAGTCAAAACTTTGTTTCATGCACAAAGTTATTTAAAATGTTGTATAATAAAATTCCCTTTAGGCATGTGTATGAGATGCATATGAAACATAAATGAATTTCATGTTTAGATTTGGCTTCCATCCCCAAGATACTTCATTTATTTGCAAATATTCCCAAAAAAAACTTTAAAATCACAAATTCTAAACACTTCTTGTCCCACGTATTTCAGCTAAGGGATACTCAACCCGTACTTTCCACTCCCCTCACTGAACATACACAACAGAGTAAGTACAGCAAAGGGTTGAGAATTGCTGAACTGGGTACACATGATTTTCTGTATGTTTGAAATTTCTTGTAATAAAAAGTTGGAACGAAAACGATAAAATAATTAGAAGGCAATAAATGCTATGGGGAAAATTAGAAAGTGCTGATGTGCTAGAATGATAAAGGAAACTAGTTTAGCTGATGACTTAAGGAAGGCTTCTTGGAGGTGGTGACATTTGAGTGGGACAGCAAATGCCGAGGAGAGGGAGAGTCAGGGAAGGGGCCACGTGGACCACAGGTGGAGCAAACGGGAGCCTGAGGGGGCTGAGAACCAATGGGAAGCAGGGTCGTGGGTCGTGGGACAAAGCTGGAGTGAGCAGGCCCAGGATTGGCTAGACTGAGGGAAAAGAGGCGGGGCCCTGAGGAAGCGAAGGCTGGGATTGGCCGCCGGACACTCACGGTGCGGGAGGAGGCAGGGGCCGAGGGCGAGGTGAGCGAGACCATCTCCTGGATGGCGAGGCGTAGCTTGAGTCGGTGCAGCGGGTTGCTGATGCCGATCTCACGCTGGATCTCTGTGTCTGACAGGTTGGCCATGATGGCACCACTCTTGACATTGGCCCGGCAGGCGGCCACATACCAGGCAGGCATGCCTACCCACAGCTGCAGCAGAGGGACAGAGGGACAGAGGGGACAGAGGGGACAGAGGAGGAGAAAACCAGAGAGATGGGGGGACAGGCAGGTGGGGACAGGCAAGGGGAGGCGAAACAGATGCGCGGGAAAGTTCACAGGGAGAAAAAACAGGACAAGGAAGACACGTGGACAAGATGAGGAAGAGTCCGAGGGAGACAAATGGGGGGTGCAGTGCGGAGGGGACGGAGAAAAAGAGGGTGGGGAGAGACAGGAAGGGGGAGACAGACGTCAGCAGGGCCATCGGAGACAAGAGAAGAAATATGGGGAATGACAAAAGCATGGTCAGAGATGCCGAAAAATAGAGACAGAGAATCCAGAAAGAGAGAGTAGAGAGAGCGACAGGAGACCATGACCCAGGTGGACAAGGCCAGAGCGGCAGGTGTGGAAGGGGAAGGAGAAAGAAGCTGTTTAGATGAACAGGAAGATCAGCCTTCCCGGGTCCTCACCTGCCCAGCCCATGGCCACCCCACCTCTGGGCTAGAAGCAGGGTGGTGCCAGGAGGACCAGGCAGCCCATACCACTGGGGCGGTCCGAGGGGTTGGGGACCAACAGTCAGAGCATTTCTGGGCCCCAGTACCTCTAGCCAGGACACCACGGTGGGCCCGTCCCAGGCAGCAAAAGGCAGGCCCTGGCGGCAGGCTTCCTCCAGAAGCTCATGCCTGTGGGGGTGAAGGGGCCGGGACAGAAGCTGTCAGGGGTGGAGACAGCCCTGCCTTGTGGATGGCCCCCATCACCACCACCACACACACACACACACACACACACACACACACACACACACACACACGTTTTATGAATGTATAAAACATAGCAGAAGGTCCTAT
>NW_016107581.1:2524394-2530552 GCF_001604975.1 Cebus imitator | reverse complement strand
AAAAAAAAAAAAAAAAAAAAAAGTAGCAGAAGGTCAAAAATACATGTGAATCTGTTATTCCTCTCCCCACCAACCCCTATCAAAAGAGAGAAAAAATGAAAGAAGGAAACCAGCAGGACGCAGTGGCTCACACCTGTAATCCCAGCAATTTGGGAGGCCGAGGTGGGCAGATCACGAGTTCAAGAGAACAAGACCAGCCTGGACAACATGGTGAAACCCCGTCTCTACTAAAAATACAAAAATTAGCTGGACATGGTGGTATGCACCTGTAGTCCCAGCAATTTGAGAGTCCGAGGCAGGAGAATTGCTTGAACCCAGGAAGCGGAGGTTGCAGTGAGCCGAGGATGCACCACTGCACTCCAGCCTGGGCGACAGAGTGAGACTCTGTCTCAAAATAATAATAATAATAAAATAATTTTTAAAAAATTTTAAGAGAGAAAATAAAGAAAAATTCTAGGAGTTCCTAGATTTCCAGGTGAGCAAGTTCAGAATCACGGATACCCACTTCCAGCATTGAATTGTCATTTCTGTTCACTACAACTACCCCTGCATGCACGCGCGCGTGCACACACACACACACACACACACTCACTTCCTCTTGTTCCTTCGGTCCTTGTCTCCTGGGCCTGTCAGCTTGGCTAGTCCCAGAGGGTCAGTGGCCAGTGTCTCATCTGAGGGTGTTCCAGCTGGAGGCAGGGAGGGGTAAAAATTTGGAAAAATCTCAGTGGGGAGGCAGACTCTTTCATGCTGGAGGTGATGAGGAAAATAGCCAGAAAGGCAGAGGTCCTGAGGGAGTAGGGAGTGAGGCCACAACAAGGAAGTGATAAACCCAGACAGAAGCGCCAATGAATTGGAGACATCCCCCAAATCCATCTGGATGCACTGGGCTGGCCTTGGTAAGGTGGCAGTGTGTGCTGGAAATGCCTAACTGGCTCCTTGGGGAGGCAGAGGGTATCCCTGATTTGTATATTTGCCAATTTCCACGGTGTAGACAATCCCACCATGGCAAATTTCAACCTACCAGTGTGATGTCAGCCAACTCCTGAAATAGCGGGTCTCCTGAGCCAGCACAAGCAGGCTCCAGGACACCACGGGACGGCGCCCTGCCCTGAAGACGCCCCACCCTCTTCCTCTATTTAAAAAATAGGTAAATGGCCAGGGTGGTGGCTCATGCCTGTAATCCCAGTACTTTGGGAGGCTGAGGCAGGAGGATCACCTGACATCAGAAGTTCGAGACCAGCCTGATCAACATAGAGAAACCCCTGTCTCTACTAAAAATACAGAAGTAGCCAGGCATGGGGGCACACGCCTGTAATCCCAGCTACTCGGGAGGCTGAGGCAGGAAAATCACTTGAAGCCAGGAAGTGGAGGTTGCGGTGAACTGAGATCACAGCACTGCACTCCAGCCTGGGAATAAGAGCAAAACTCCGTCTCAAAAAAAAAAAAAAAAGAAAAAAGAAAAAAAAACCCCCCCTAAAAAAAAAAAAAAAAAACGTAAACAAGGCTGGCGCAATGGCTCACACCTGTAATCCCAGCTCTTTGGGAGGCCAAGGCAGGCAGATCATAAGGTCAGGAGATCCACCTGTAATCCCAGCATTTTGGGAGGCCGAGGCAGGCAGATCACAAGGTCAGGAATTCGAGACCAGCCTGGCCAATAAGGTGAAACCTCGTCTCTACTAAAACTACAAAAATTAGCCAGGCATGGTGGCGCATGCCTGTAGTCCCAGTTACTCAGGGGCTGAGGCAGGAGAATCGCTTGAACCCGGGAGGTGGAGGTTCCCGTGAGCCAAGATTGTGCCACTGCACTCCAGCCTGGGCAACAGAGTGAAACTTGGTCTCAAAAGAAAAAGAAACAGAAAAAACAACAACAAAAAATAGGTAGATCAAGTAAGTTCATTTACCCACCCAGTCACCCAAGCAGGCCCGAGTGCCATCTCCGTTTCCCTCCTCCTCCTGTCTACCTTGGTAAGCTGTGTTCCTTCCAAATTCTAAATGAATCGCTAAATGAATGAAGACATGAATGAATGTCAAATGAATATTCAAAGAAGAAAGAAAGGGAGGGAGGAAGAGAGGCAGGAACAAAGGAGGGAAGGGTTGGAGAGGCACTCACCCAGAGAAGAGCTCTCCCGACCTGGGGGCCCCATTCGTCCCTTCTCTTTCTTGCCAAAGAGGCGGCCTATGGATGACTTGATGCTCTTCTTCTTGGGGGCTTTGTGCAGGGAATCTGGGGTGCCCTCACTGGGAAAGCAGGAGCGAATGAGTGCATATCCTGGCTGGGATGCCCCCTCTCCTCCCAAGTCCTTGTCCGCTCCCTTCTCCTCTTTCCAAGCCTCTCCCTGTCCCTATCCCTTGTCCCGGCTGACCTTCCCCGTGAGGGTCCTCCATCTTCCAGGGACCCCGCCTGCAGTGCCAAGGCCTGGGTCATTCTTTCAAGACGAGCAGAGCGGGGAGTGGGTGGTGGGGTGTCTCCTGGGATGGCCGGTCCCTCCCCTCGTGGAGCTCCAGCTTCCTCCTTAGGGACATGATTCTGAGGATAGAGGGCACAGATGCTGGATTGAGTTCAAGGAGTCATGTCGGGGGTTCCTTATTAACTGGGATGTCTACTAAGGGGTGGAGGGGTGACCCTGGTTTAGAACACAGTATCCAAAGGTAGCCTAGCTCAAGTCAGGGTGAGTTGCAGAAGCCTTTTTTTTTTTTTTTTTGGAGATGGAATTTCGTTCTTGTTGCCCAGGATGGAGTGCAATGGCACAATCTCAGTTCACTGCAACCTCTGCCCTTTGGGTTCAAGAGATTCTCCTGCCTTAGCCTCCTGAGTAGCTGGGATTACAGGCATGTGCCACCACATGCCTGTAATTTTTTTGTATTTAGTAGAGATGAGGTTTCACCATATTTGCCAGGCTGGTCTCAAACTCCTGACCTCAGGTGATCCACCTGCCTTGGCCTCCCAAAGTGCTGGGATTACAGGCATGAACCACCACACCCAGCCTGAGTTGCAGAAAGGCGATGACTGTAGGTCCCCTGGAGCTTGACAAGCTCACATGTATAGTATCTTCACTTCTGTTGTCGGGATTGCGAAATGCTTGGCCTCAAAGAAAGCTAGTGAGTCACAGGTTCTGGATACAGGAAAGCTGAATTTAAGAGAGTAAAATAAGGCCAATATCTCTTTGCCGTCCTCAAAGGTCAGTTCTAAGGATCTAATCTGTAGTTCTCAAATTCATGTTGTCTTGCTCTGTCACCCAGGGGCTGGAGTGCAATGGTGCAATCTCGGCTCACTGCAACCTGTACCCCCCAGGTTCAAGCAGTTCTCTGCCTCAGCCTCTGGAGTAGCTGGGATTACAGGCACCTGCCACCATGCCCAGCTAATGTTTTGTTTTAGTAGAGACAGGCTTTCACCAGCTTGGTCTTGAACTCCTCGTGATCCACCTGCATTGGCCTCCCAAAGTGCTGGGATTACAGGCATGAGCCACTGTGCCCAACCTTTTTTTTTTTTTTTTAATCCTATGCAGAAACTTGACGCATAAGAAATAAAAGTAGACCAGAACCGACTAAAGCAAAAGTTAGGGTTCAAGAACCCAGTGACTCAGCCTTGCCTTTGCCCTTTGAGTTTGAACCTTTAGGGAAAGCTAAGGTTGCTTTGGAAAACCACTGGTGGGAGGGGTTATCATGGCTGTTCTCTGGGGAGCCCTGCTTCTGACCTCTTCCCTTCCCCCCACCAGGCCAGGAGACTTCGGGAAACTCACAGCCTTGTCGGTGCCCTCACGGGCAGGGCTAGGGGGTGCCAGGCGGGGTGTTGAGTGGCCAGAGCTGGGAGGGGAGGGGCTGGCGAGGGTAGAGGTGGTGAGGGAGGGAGGCAGGGAGCAGCTGCTGCGGTAGCGGCCCAATGAGTCCAGGCCAGAGCTGGACACCCGGCTCTCCAGCTCCTCTGCCCTCTGTTCTGTTGTTTCCTTCTCCTCCTGGATCAGCCTGTGGAGGAAAATAGGGGAAATAGGGTAAGGAGCTGCAGCAGACAGAGGGACAGAGGATCCAGAAGGACAGTGGGCCAGAAGGGGCATTCTGGGGAAGGGACAATGATGTCAGAGGGCCTCGGTGGGTTTCCGAAAGCCTCCCAGGCTCAAGGAGAGTCAAGGGGTCATGATAGTCTCAGGAAGTCATGGTGGGATTAGGGCTGTCAAGGTGACCAGGGTCTGCATCAGGGTGGCCCTGATATGATTGCCAAGTGGTTTGGAAAATCATGAAGGGCTTACTATGGAGAAAAGGTCAAGTTCAAGATTGTCTGCAAGAGCAAAGTCATAACAGCAACAGTGTGAGATCAGGGACTTGGGTTAATCCAGGATCTGGGAAGGGGATGGAGTCTTTCAGTATGTGAGAATGGAACGTCAAGTCAGTGTGGATGGAAGGCAGCGGTCACATGTCACGTTGGTATATTTGCCGAAGGCTCCTGGGGAGTGTGTCGTAGAAGAATTGCCGACTATGGACATTGCTGGTGAATCCAGGTAGACTTTACATCACTGAGGGCTTCTTAATAAGTTGGGGACTTTTTTCTTTGAGATGGAGTTTCGCTCTTGTTGCCCAGGCTGGAGGGCAGTGGCACGATCTTGGCTCACTGCAACCTCTGCCTCCCAGGTTCAGGTGATTCTCCTGCGTCAGCCACTGGAGTAGCTGGGATCACAGGCATGTGCCACCACGCCCAGCTAATTTGTTGTATTTTTAGTAGAAACGGGGTTTCACCACGTTAGCCAGGCTGGTCTCAAACTCCTGACCTCAGGTGATCTGCCTGCCTCGGCCTCTCAAAGTGCTGGGATTATAGGCGTGAGCCACCGCACCCAGTGGGGGACTTCTTTATATTAAAAATTCTTAGGCTGGGCGCGGTGGCTCAAGCCTGTAATCCCAGCACTTTGGGAGGCCGAGGCGGGTGGATCACGAGGTCAAGAGATCGAGACCATCCTGGTCAATATGGTGAAACCCCGTCTCTACTAAAAATACAAAAAATTAGCTGGGCATGGTGGTGCGTGCCTGTAATCGCAGCTACTCAGGAGGCTGAGGCAGGAGAATTGCCTAAACCCAGGAGGCGGAGGTTGCGGTGAGCCGAGATCGCGCCATTGCACTCCAGCCTGGGTAACATGAGTGAAACTCCGTCTCAAAAAAAAAAAAGAAAAAAAAAAATTCTTGGTATATGGAGCTGAAGGTATTGATTAATGTGTTAGGATGAGATTCTTGGTGTTAGGGTTTGGGAACCTTGTGTTGTCTTGAGATTCTTGGGTAGTGGGAGACTCTGGGCACTGGTTATGTGAAGCCACAAAATCCATGGGGTAATGGAAGGTTCTTGATGCATCGCGTGGAACTGGGGTATTCTGGGATGCAGTCTTTGGTGTGTTGGGGACTGGTGAGTACTGGCCAGGGGATATATGTATAGGAACCACATGGAAGACTTCCAGGTGTATCCTAGGGGATGCCTGGACAAGTGTTGGGCTGGAATAATTCCTTGATGGCGTAAGAGGAGATGGACTCAGGTTTTCAGGATCTCCAGAGCCAGAAGGGCTACGGAGTCAGCTCAGGTGGGGCAGGGTGGGGTGGGGCGGGGCCACGACTCACTTGATCTCCTTGTTGATGGCCTCCAGCTGCTCCTGAAGCATGATGGCCAGGGTCTGCACGTCAGCCTGCCCACTGGGGGACAGCAGCTCCGCCCCAAACATCCCCTCCGCCTCCTCCTCATCGGAGCCATCCAGCTCCCCAGGGAACGGGGGTGGTATGGAGCCCGCAGGGGCAGATCGCTCCCAATCCTGTCCCTGTGTGGGGACAGAGGGACATAAGGTGGGCGGGGGCCGAGGCTGGCGCTGGGTCTTCACTCATAACCCTAACCTTGTCCGACCTCACTAATGCTTTTCCCAGCCCAATACTATTTCTTTTTCTTTTTTTGAGACAGAGTCTCGCCCTTTCACCCAGGCTGGAACACAGTGGCACGATCTTGGGTCACTGCAACCTCCGCCTCCCAGGTTCGAATGATTCTTCTGCCTCAGTCTCCTGAGTAGCTGGGATTACAGGCGCCCACTACCACTCCCGGCTAACTTTTGCATTTTTAGTAGAGATGCCATGTTGGCCAGGCTGCTCTAGAACTCCTGACCTCAAGTGATCTGCCTGCCTCAGCGCCCACAAGTGTT
>NW_016107581.1:2502552-2521949 GCF_001604975.1 Cebus imitator | reverse complement strand
GGATTACAGGCCTGTGAGCCTCCATGCCCAGCCTCCAACTTCCTCTCTTGGCAGGTCCTTGTTCTTCTTCCCACAAACCTAAGCCACACCCACACCCCTGACTCCACCCCCTCCCCTGATTACTAAGACTCAGCCTGCTCAGGTTCTTCACCTAACCCGGACCACTTTGGGATTCTACACGCCCCTCCCTGTCTCATCATTACTGTCAGGTTCTCACCAGGTGGCAGTACATCCATGTGAGGAGAAATCCAGGCAAGAGGGGATGATACGATTTCGGGGAAGGAGAGAAGAAAGGGTGAGTGGGTGAGTCCAGGAGATCCTGCCTCTCAACCCAGCTTCCTCCCAGAACCCCACGGATTTAGCTCCACTTCCTACCGCTGCCGGCCCAAGCCCTGCCCAGTCCAGGCCCCAGATGCAGCTGCTAACCTTGGAGGTCTCCTCCTTGACCCCCGACCAGCGGCCCCTCTTGCCTGCCCGGCCACTGCCAGCCACATAGGGATCCAAGTGGGCACCAGAAGGTAATGTGGGTGCCTGAGAGTAACGGAGCTCCAGGGCACTGCCAGGGAGAGACCTGTGGGCATGAGGAAGGCAGTCAGGGACCAAGGGGTCAGGAAAAGGGCACAGAGGTAAGGGGTCGCAGAAACAGACCTAGGGTCAGGGGTCATAAAGTCAGGGCCAAGGGGTCGGGCTCAGTGGCTCAGGCCAGTAATCCCAGCACTTTTGGAGGCTGAGGTGGGCAGATCACTTGAGGTCTGGAGTTCAAGACGAGGCCAACATGGTGAAACCCTCTCTCTACTAAAAATAAAAAAATTAGCCCGACATGGTAGCGGGCACCTGTAATCCCAGACACTCCATAGGATGAGGCAGGAGAAGTGCTTGAACAGGCAAAGTGGAGGTTGCAGTGAGCTGAGATTGCACCACTGCACTCCAGCCTGGACAACAGAGCCAGACTCCATCTCAAAAGAAAGAAAGAAAGAAAAAATGAAGTCAGGGTCAAAAATCAGAGGGGGCCAGGCATGGAGGCTCACACCTGTAATCCCAGCACTTTGGGAGGCCAAGGTGGAGAATGACTTGAGGTCAGGTGTTCCAGACCAGCCTGGCCAACATGGCGAAACCCCATCTCTACTAAAAGTACAAAAATTAGCCAGCTGTGATGGCGCACGCCTGTAATCCCAGCTACTTGGGAGGCTGAGGCATGAGAATTAGTTGAACTTGGGAGGTGGAGGTTGCAGTGAGCCAGGATCGTGCCACTGCACTCCAACCTAGGTGACAGAGTAAGACCTTGTGTTTGGGAAAAAAAAAAAAAAAAAGGCAGAGGGGTCAGTGGAAGTCTTGGGAGGACAGGAAGTGGGGATCAGAAGGGAGGAGCTTGGCCAACAAGGCTCAGTGGCAGAGGCAGGGCAGGAGGGTTGCTGTCACCTGGAGTAGGAGGATGGCGGCCTTCCTCGCAGCTGGTCGATCTCCATCTGCATCCGCTCCATTTCGGCCAAGAGCTGCTCCTGGGGGCCGGGGTTGGAGGAGTAGGGGTTAGCATCTGCTCCACCCGGGAGGAACAGCCCCTGCCAGCCTTGTGGACCACGGCCTCACCAACCTCTGCCCCACATCCTCCTCCTGTTCACCCAGGGCACCCTACCTTGTTTAGAAGCAGCTCATCCTGAAGTTTCTTCATGTTGGCAATCTCCTCACTCAGAGAGTTCTGTGGGGACAGAGGTGAAGTGAGAGGGTGGGGCCTGAAGGGGGCACGCCCTTGGAGCTGCAGGCAGCTCCCCATGAGCACAGATCGACCTGAGGGGACCCAGGAAGAATGAGATGGAGACAAATGGTGAGTTTCGGGGGAGCAGGGGCTACAATGTTTCTGGGGAGAGGAGCCTCGGGATGCGACATCCTGTGCAGTCTCAGAGCATTCAGGGTTGGTGGCCCGTGGGGTTGGAGACTTTGGGAAAAGTCAAGGACTCAAGGCATGGGTTCCCCAGAATTGAGGCTCTTGGAACGTCTAGAATAGGTGAAAAAGCGGTCTGCGCAATAGAGCACAGAAGCCTGCCCAACTCAAGATGCTGGGGTTTAGGGAGGCCTCCAATAACGGATCTGGGGGAAAGGCCTGAGGACCCAGGGTTCCAGCAAGAGGTAGTCCCAGAATTCCGAGCCCCCACAGTCCTGGGTGGGGATGCACCTTCTCCTCCAGCGCCCCCATGCGCTCCTTGAGGTGAAGCTGTAAGCGCTCGTTGGACTCGCTCAGCAGCTTGTCCACCGTCTCGGACAGCCGCTTATTGTGGTCGTCGTTCATCTTCTCCCGCTGCCTGGCCTGCGAATAGCAGAGTGGGGCGGGGGTGCTCAAGCCCACCCCGCCCAGAGCACAGCCCTTGTTCTAAACCCCGGGCCACGCCCAGCCCCCACTAAGCTCCGCCCCAGCCTCGAAGCCCCACCCTCCATGCAGCCTTCTACCCCCTCACCCGCTGCAGCTCCTGATTCTTCTCTTCCAACTGGGCCTCCAGCTGCCGAAGCCGCTCCTCAAAATTCCCATGACGTTCTTCGGCCTAGAGGATGGAACCCATGGCCTGTGACTTTACCCTTCCAGGATCAGTCAGGCTCCGAGCCCCACCTCCTCCAAGGATGGACACCAGGCCCCGCCCCCAAAGCGCCAGGCTCCTCCCCTGCAGCGCTGATTCAGGCCCCACCTGCGTCTAATCCACTTTTTCAGGATCTGGTCCTTCCCTCTCAGGTCCCAGGCCACCCGTCCTTTCAGTCCAGGTTAGAGAACCCGGTTCGCATCCGTCCTCCGTGCAAACCTCCAGGCTCTCCCCATTCTAAGTTCTGTCCTTTCCCAGTCCCCTGGACCCCACCTCTTCCCCCAAATCCAGGCTTCGGGCCTCGCTCTTACCCTTCCAGATTCACGGTCCCACCTCCTCTGGGCCCCACCCCTTCCCCCACGCAAGGCCCCGCCCCATCCCCAACCCAAGCAGTCCCCACACCTTGTTGAGCGCCGCCACGCGCTGCGCCAGCTGCGCCTCTATCTCCGGCAAGGTCTCTGCCTTCTGCAGCGTCTGCTGCAGTTTCTGCTTGGCGTCGTCCAACCACTCGGCCAGCTGACGGCTCTTCTCTTCACTCTGAGGGAGGGAGAGGCAGGGGAGAGGACAGGCTGGGTTACTTGGGCCCCGGCGCCGCCCCCACCGCCCCTCCCGGGCTGAGCCCCCACCTGCCGGTACAGCGACTCCTTGCTGGCTAACTCGTTCTCCAGTTTGTCGTTGGCGTCGTGCAGAGACGTGGCCTCGCGCTGGGCACTCAGATAGCGCTTCTCCAGCGTCGTGATCCGCTCCTCCATATCTTCCCGCTGAGCCAGCGCCTGCGGAGGTGGCAAAAGGCCGTGTGGACTGTCAGCCCCTGAGGGAGCGGACCAGGCACCCCGCGGTGCCCTGGGAAACCAAGTGCCCTGACAGGGGAGTCAGAATGGTGGTAATACACCTGCTAAGAGCTCCCAGGAATAGCCCATCTTCAGTCCCTGCCACCTGCGAGTTAAAATGCTGGTGCTACACCTCCCATGAGCTTCTAGGGCACTGCAGGCTCAGATCTTCTAGGTGTACGGGGTCTGAGGCCCGTGGGATGTGAAGTCTCCACTCCAGCTGTCTCCTCAAAACCCAGGCCTTAGATTTCTCACTAATTTCTGGAACAGCGCAGACTTAGAATCAAAGACTAGTGTCCCGGGGTCTCCTGAGAAAGAAGGATCCCTTTACCTAGAAGGCAACACCTCCCAAGAGCTACAAGGGTAGCAGAGGCTTAGAACCCAGAAAGAGGTGCTCCAAGGTCTCATGAGAGATGGACCCTCAACCTGGTAGCCCACGTGGTGGGCTACATGCTACATTTCCCAACAGCCCCCGCGGCTATCCAGGCTTAAAATCCCACATGAAGGCTCTCTATCTCTTTCTCTCTGCGTTTTTCTTTTTTCTTTTCTTTTTTTTTTTTAAGATGGGGTTTCACCATGTTGGCCAGGGTGGTCTCCAACTCCTGACCGCAAGTGATCCACCCCCTTCGGCCTCCCAAAGTGCTGGGATTACAGGCGTGAGCCACTACGCCCAGCCCTTTTTTTTTGAGAGGGAGTCTTGCTGCTCTGTCACCCAGGCTGGAGTGCAGTGGTGCGGTCTCGGTTCACTGCAACTTCTACCCAGTGGTTTCAAGCGATTTCTCCTGCCTCAGCCTCTCGAGTAGCTGGGACTACAGGGGAATGCTGCCACACCCAGCTAATTTTGGTATTTTTTAGCAGAGACGGGGTTTCACCATGTTGGCCAGGCAGATCTTGAACTCCTGACCTCAAGTGATCCACCCAACTCGGCCTCCCAAAGTGCAGCGATTACAGACGTGAGCCACTGCACCCGGCCTCTTTTTTGTTGTTGACAGTATAGCTCTATCACCCTGGCTGGAGGGCAGTGGTACCATCTCTGCTCACTGCAACCTCCACCTCCCAAACTCAAGTGAATCTCATGCCTCAGCCTCCCTAGTGGCTGGGTCTACAAACACCTGCCACCACACCTGGCTAATTTTTTTTTTTAATAGAGAAGGGATCTCGCTATGTTGCCCAGGTTAGTCCTAGTGCTCATCTACTGCCGTCAAGAATCCAGGTCCAGCTGGGCGCGGTGGCGCACACCTGTAATCCCAGCACTTTGGAAGGCTGAGGCGGGTGGATCACAAGGTCAAGAGATTGAGACCATCCTGGCCAAGATGGTGAAACCTCGGCTCTACTAAAAATACAAAAAATTAGCCGGGTGTTGTGGCAAATGCCTGTAATCTCAGGTACTCGGAAGGCTTAAGCAGGAGAATCACTTGAACCTGGGAGGCAGAGGTTACAGTGAGCCGAGATAGTGCCACTGCACTCCAGAGCAAGACTCCGTCATAAATAAATAAATAAATAAAAACCCAGTTCTGAATATCCCAGAAGCTCCCTAGGGTCACCGGGTTTAGGATAAAGGGGCCTAAGCCAGGAAGGGGTGAAATAACCACAAAAGATTCCAGCTAGAGGCTGAGCAAGGTGGCTCACACCTGTAATCCCAGCACTTTGGGAGGCTGATGTGAGCAGATCACTTCAGGTCAGGGGTTCGAGACTAGCCTGGCCAATATGGTGAAACCCCACTTCTATTAAAGATACAAACAAACAAACAAAAAGAATCAAAAACTAGCCAGGAGTGGTGGGGCACACCTGTAGTCCAGCTACTCAGGAGGCTGAGGCAGGAGAATCGCCTCAACTGGGAGACAGAGGTTACAGTGAGGTTACAGTGGGCCAAGATCGCACCGCTGCACTCCAGCCTGGGCGACAGAGCTAGACTCCGTCTCAAAAAAAAAAAAAAAAAAAAAAAAAAAAAAAAAAAAAAAACAGTCGGCGCATGGTGGCTCACTCCTGTAATCCCAGCACTTTAGGAGGCTGAGATGGGCGTATCACGAGGTCAAGAGATCAAGATGGTCCTGGCCAACACAGTGAAACCCGTCTCTACTAAAATACAAAAATTGGCTGGGCGTGGTGACACCCGCCTGTAATCCCAGATATTCAGGAGGCTGAGGCAGACGAATCACTTGAACCCAGGAGGCAGAGGTTGCAGTGAGCTGAGATCAGGCCACTACATTCCAGCCTGGGCTATGGAGCAAAACTCCGTCCCCCCCAAAACAAAACAAAAATTAATTAATTTAGAGGCACCAGAGAAGGACCCAGAGGTAACAAAGTAATGACGAGCAGTTATGGAGCGCCTACTCTGTGCCACAGGCTCACCCTCTGAGAATCACACATCTCCTTTCACAGGTAAGGAAACTGAATCTGAGAGGAGGAGCCACCCAGCCTGTGGACTGAATCGAAGTTCCACTATTCATGAGCAATGCGCAAGAGAGAGGGCTACGGAAAGGCGAGCGATTGAAGGCAGCCCACCTGCCTGGGCCTCACCTCCTTGAGGTCGCGCTGCAGCTTGGAGTTGGCTTCCTCCGCCTTGCCCAGCTCGCGGTGTGCAGTGCCCAGCTCCTCCTCCAGCTGGCTCATCTGACGGCACAGCACCGCCAGGCGCTCTCGCAGCTGGCACACCTCGGCGCGCTGCCGCTCCAGGGCCTCCTCCAGTTCTGCTGTGCGCCGGTTCGAATCCCCGCCAGGACCCAGGCCATTGGCAAGAGTCTGGAGGGAGGGAAGAAACGGACAACATCCCAGAGTGTCTCCCAGAGACACAGAGGGAATGTAAGCAGAAAGTCAATCAGCTGAAAGTCGATCAAATATCAATAAGGATCATGCAGGTCAGAGTCCACGGGGGCCAGTGAGATGGTCACAGAAGTTAGCTAGGTGACCGGGATCAGAGGTCAAAGATTTGTGACAGTCTTAGAGGTGCAGCCGTCTAAGTGTTTGGGTCACACCAAACACTGCAAACACCATCACGAAGTGAGGGAGTGGAATGGAGCTCCTGGGGAGGGGACTTCCATGTCTCACCTGCCCGTCCCCATCCTTGCCGGGTTCTTCCAGCCCTGACCGCCGCCTAGACAGCTGCTCTCGAAGGTTCAGAGTCTGGAAGCGTTAAAGGGAATTCAGACCACAGGGGTTCCCTGAACCCCCAGTTCTACTTCCCACTGGCACTGGCCCTCTAAGGGGATGGGGGGCCCCATCTGAAATGCCTTTGCTCCTGCTGGGGCGATGCCTACCCCACGATCTACTCTTAGGCCCCGTACCCTCCTTACATCCCTCCTTAGCCGCCACCTTGGAGGGCGTATACCCTTACTCCTCCCCTTAGCCTCCTGCGGAAGGCTTCCGCTTTAGCCCTGCCTTTCCCCATCCAATCAATTCCTCCTTAGTCCCAGCCTGAGCCCCAGTCCCTAGTTCTACCCTTAATCTCACTCTTACCAGGAGGTTCTCCCTGGAGCCCTGCGCAACGTGTGCCCACTTAGGAAACCCATTGGTTTCTCTCCATAGTCCAACTCCATTGGTTGTCTGCCCTAGTCCTGCCCCAATAGATTCTCTCTGGAACCCACCCAATCGGTTCCGCCCCACTGGGCTGTCCTTTAGCCCCTCCCCGTGGATTCAACCTCCCCTTCTTGGCCACACCCACACCTCCTGATTGCTCAGTTCCAGCTCCTCCTCTAGCACTGCCACTCGCTCCAGCGCCATCCGCAGCCGCTCCCGGACCTGGGGATGGGGCAGGGCAATAGTCAGCTGGATACCAAACCCAATTTAGGACAGTTGCTCCTGGCCCAGAACACCCCTAGGACGGGTCTGATAGGGCAGCGTCGGGACTCCTCTCTCCATAACCGGTATGCAGTCGCAACCAGCTACCCAGGCTGCCCCATCCACCAGTAGCCCCCATCCTGGTTTATTTTTCTGCTATCAACCAGTCAGGTCCCAGTCTTTGTAACCTGTCCCGATCAATCGCAGTCAACATTCTTCCAACTCAGCACATCCCCAACCAATTACAGCCAGAACGTCTCTCACTCAGAACAGCCCCAGTCAACTAAGGGTTTCCGTTCTCCACCCCTGCTCTTCCAATTCTCATACCTTCTCATCCAGGGCCTTGTGGTGCTCGAAGAGGGACTTTAGAGCCTTGAGCACTTCTACCTCCGAGGAGACCCCACCCGGGGACTGGGCCTGGCGCTTCACCACGGTCATGCGCAGTGACCTCTCGTGCCTGGACACGAGGCACTCCAGGTGTTCCAGGAGCAGCTACAGGCACAGGGCATGGGGGCAAGGAGAAGAGGCAAGGGAAAAGGGGCAGGGTTGAGAGAAAGGGTGACAGGTAGGGGGGACACATGGAGGAAAACATGGAGCCAAACAAAGGACACCGAGAGAGACAGGTCAGGGAAAGAGAGGAGGATAGCAGAGGTGGGGTCGGGGTCAACGAAGGGGTGATACAGAAGAGAGAAAAGTTATGGAGACACGGAGGAAGGAGTGGGACCGGAGTGGGAGACCAGCCAGGAAATGTAACCAGGGAAGAGAAGACAGGAAGGCGAGATGGAGGAAAAAATAGGTCAGGCTGCAACACCGCGAGGCCCCGCCCCCTATTTCAACAACGCAAGGCCCCGCCCCCACTTAGGCTCCGCCCTCAACACCCCTCACCCGCGTGTTGTTCCGTTCCGCCTTCAGCTCTGCAATCTCTTCCTCCCTCTCCAGCAGCTGCTCCCGACATAAGTTCAGCTCCTTCGTCAGAGCTGCAAACTCCTGTCCAGACATTGGCAGGATCAGGACATTCAGCTCAATCCTTTCCCTAGCTCCTCCATTCCCTGGAACTGGAAGTTTGAAAGCCCCGCCCACCCTGCTAAGTCCCGCTGTCCCTTGCCACTCAGGCCCCGCCCATTAATGGCACAGACTCCTCCCTTCCAGGCGCCAAGCCCGGCCCCTTCCGGACCGCCCTCTCCACCGAGGCCCCGCCCCCCTCAGGCCCCGCCCCTGCCCCGCCCAGACCTGGGGCAGCGCGATGCTCAGCTGACGCTGCAGCGAGTCCTTTTCGTGGCCCAGCTCGCGCAGCCGCAGCTGCGCCGTAGCCAGCCCGTCTTGTGCCTCGCGCAGCGTCTCCAGCAGGCGCTCGCGCTCCGTGAGCATCGTGACCATGAGGCGCTCCAGCTCCCCGCCCGCCTCGTCCGGGCCCAGCGCCGAGCCCCGCCGGCCATCCTCGCTGATGGTGGGCATCACCTCGCACATCATGGCGGCGGTGCGGGCCTGCGGGGCGGGGAGGGGCAAGGAACAGACCGGCCTCGTCAAGGCACAACGGAGAAACTGAGACACGGCCACTCGGATACCACGTAGGAGAAACAGTTGGGGCAAACCAGGCACTGCACAGAAGAAACTGAGGCCCAGACTCAGATCATGACACAGGGAAACAGGCACCACCACCCTGTCACTCCACCAGGAAAACCAAATACTGGCCACCAGGTGCTGCCAGGGGAAACTGAGGCCTATTCTTTTTACTCTGTCGCCCACGCTGGAGTGCAGTGGCACAGTCTCGGCTCACTGCAACCTCCGCCTCTCAGGTCCCTGTTCAAGCAATTCTGCCTCAGCCTCGCAAGTAACTGGGATTACAGGAATTCGCCACCATGCCCAGCTACTGTTTGTATTTTTAGTTGAGATGGGGCTTCACTGCGTTGGTCAGGCTGGTCTTGAATTCCTGACCTCGTGATCCGCCCACCTCGGCCTCCCAAAGTGCTGGGATTACAGGCATGAGCCATCGCGTCCGGCTTTTTTTTTTTTTTTTTTTTTTTTTTTGTAGAGGCGAGATCTCACTATGTTGCCCAGGATGGTCTCAAACTCTTGGACTCAGGGGATCCTCCCGCCTCGGCATGCTAAAGTGTGCCACTGTGCCTGAGCCATCTATTTACCTGGCATGAGCCACCGCGCCTGGCCAGGCCTATCCATTCTAATCGTGGCCCAGGATAAACTGAAACCCATTGCTTCTAGGTAAGCCTTGGCTACCTGGGTGAGAGGATTTAGGAAAACTGAAGTCAGACTCCATTAGACACTGGCAGCAAACCTAGGCCTGGCCCACTCAAAAGAACAACGGCTGGGTGACCCTGGCATTGCCTGAGAGAATGTGTGTTTAAAATCAGTCTCTACCCTCAACCCACTGCATGGGTAGGAAAACTGACGCCCAGACCAGAACCATGCCTTAAGAAGGCCACAGGGTGGCTGGGAGCTGGGGCTCACACCTGTAATCCCAGCACTTTCGGAGGCCGAGGTGGGCAGATCAACTGAGATTGGGGGTTAAAAACCAGCCTGACCAACATGGAGAAACCCCATCTCTACTAAAAAAAAAATACAAAAATTAGTCAGGTGTGGTGGCTGGAGCCTGTAATCTCAGCTACTCAGGAGGCTGAGGTAGGAGAATCGCTTGAACTCGGGAGGCGGAGGTTGCAGTGAGCCGAGATCGCGCCATTGTACTCCAGCCTGGGGGCAGAGCAAAACTCTATTTCCAAAAAAAACCCGACATGGCCAAGACCACTATAGTCACCTCCCTCTTCATGACCCAGAAGTGCAAGAACTACCTCCCGCCTCCCTCAGGTCACAGGAGTTCAGGTCCCCCGTCCCTTTGGTTCCCCCAGACCCCAAGAGGCTGAGCCTCCAGCCCCTGCCTTCCCAATCCCAGGAGTCGGAGACAGCACCCCTCTCCTCCCCTAAGAGAAAAGAGTCTGGGCTCTTAGCCTTCTCGCTTAGATCCAGAAATGCCAGCCTTCAGACTCCTCCTCCCCCCGGCCCCTGGGGCACAGCTACTCCTCCAGGACCCAGGAGTTCTGGGTCTTAACCCCAGCCCCAGCCACCTTAGGACCACATCCGATGCGGGGGAGGAGAAAGGGGCGGGGTTTTGGGGCGAGAAGGCGGGACTTGGAGCCAGGGGCAGGGCGGAGATGAAGCCAGTCCCCCTGAACCGCTCCCTCCGCACACATCAGGTCCGACGGGTCCAGCTGGCCCGGCAGAAAGCAGGAGGGACTTTCACTCAGTTCCTTCCTTTCCTTCTCCCCCTGCGGGCGGCACATAACCGGTTCTGAGCTTGGATAATTCCCAGCCCCGCCCAATATGCGGACTGTGTCCAAAGCCTGGGACCGGGGCCTCGGACTCATGTGAGGAGAAGAGGGCCTGAGGCCCTCAGGGCTTTGGGCGCTGAGAGAAGAGGGAGCTGGGTTCCTGTCCCCTTGGGTGTTTGAAGAGGTGCGTTTGAAAATCTAGACAGGCGAATCCCAGCACTCAGAGGAAAGATTCAGGAATACGATTCTAAGAGGGCAGGCCAGCCTTCGGCCAAAAACCAACATGATATCCAAAATCAGCAACTCACTCAGACGATGCAACACAGATGTTTTAGGGAAGCTGTCCCAGAGCCTTAAACTCCTCTAGAAGGAAATAAAACACAGCAAGGCTGGACATATAACCTAAAAAACTACTGGCATGAAGACACAGGACAGGGTGCAGAATGCTTCCACACTTTTGATGACTTGGGGTAACAACAGCTCACAGGACTAAGTAGAGGGGTGTATTCTAGAACTAAGTTCTTAAGCCTATAATCTAGAATCAGCCAAGAGCAACCCCATAATTTAGTGTTCAGGTCACCCCAGAACCCGACACACACGATACCCATAAATACACCTAATGCAATACATAACAAACATAATAAGCAGATACAATCTAGAACTCAGAACCTACTAGGGATGAAGATATATAGCAGGGGCCAGGGCGCAGTGGCTCACACCTGTAATCCCAGCACTTTGGGAGGCTGAGATGGTGTGATCACCTGAGGTTGGCGGTTTGAGACCAGCCTGACTAACATGGAGAAACCCCGTGTCTACTAAAAATACAAAATTAGCCCGGTGTGGTGGCACATGCCTGTAATCCAAGCTACTCAGGAGGCTGAGGCAGGAGAACTGTTTGAACCAGGGAGGCAAAGGTTGCAATGAGCTGAGATCACACCATTGCACTCCAGCCTGGGCAACAAGAGTGAAACTCCATCTCAAAAAAAAGCACAAAAAATATAAAAATTATCCAGTCTCATAACCCAGTCTCAAAATAAATAAATAAATAGATTTTAAAAATTTTAATTACATTTTTTTTTTTTGAGGCAGAGTTTCCCTCTTGTTGCCCAGGCTGGAGTGCAATGGCACAATCTCGGCTCACCACAATCTCCTGCCTCCTGAGTTCAAGCGATTCTCCTGCCTCAGCCTCCCAAGTAGCTGGGATTACAGGCATGTGCCACTACGCCTGGCTAATTTTGTATTTTTAGTAGACACGGGGTTTCTCCATGTTGGTCAGGCTGGTCTTGAACTCCCAACCTCAGGTGATCCACCCACCTCTGCCTCCTGAAGTGCTACGATTATAGGTGTAAGCCACCATATCTGGCCTTAGTTACATTTTTTAAAAAGAATATAGCAGGGGTCACAGCCTTGGTTTTATCATGTGCCTAAGAGTTCGCTAGGAACTTAGAAGTGTCTATGGGGAGGGGCAGGGGACGGATCAAAAGGATGCACGTTGAGAATTGAGCATTTCCTGGAATAAAGACTGAGCTGGCAAAGGAGGGGGGTTGTTCTGGAAATAAGAACATTTCTAGGCTGAAGTCTCCAGAAGAGGAGAGAGCCTAGAACAAGCTTAGAATGCCAGAGTGGCAGATGGAGGAGAAAACCCACGATCTACCAGGGGACAAGTTCTAAACTAAGGCTGCACTGGGGGAAAAACTGACAGAAAATGAATGGGCCTAGAACCTGGAACCTGGGGAAGGAAAACATAATGTAGAACACTTCATTGGAAATCTTTTACATTTCAGAATGTGAAATTAGGGCCAGGCACAGTGGCTCATGCCTGTAATTACAGCATTTTGGAAGGCCAATGTGGGAGGATCACTTGAGCCCAGGAGTTCGAGAGAAAGCCTCAGTAGCAGAGCGACACCCAATGTATAAACAACAACAGGCCAGGCGCAGTGACGCGTGCCTGTCATCCCACTATTTTGGGAGGCAGGAGGATCACTTTAGGTCAGGAGTTTGAGACCAGCTTGGCCAACATCGTGAAACCCCATCTCTACTAAAAATACAAAAATATCAGCCAGGCATGGTGGCATGTGCCTGTAGTCCCAGCTACTTAGGAAGCTGAGGCAGGAGAATTGCTTAACCTGGCAGCCAGAGGTTGCAGTGAGCCGAGATAGCACCACCGCACTCCAACCTGGGTGACAGAGCAAGACTCCATCTCAAAATAAAATAGAATAAAATAAAAACTAAACAACAACAAAAAATAATGTGCAATTAAATGGAACTTAGAACGTAAAACAGGGAAACAGGGAAGGGCATTCTAGAATCAATAGCACGAATTAGGAAGCCTAGGGCACATACTTAGAACACACACATTTTAGAAGTTGGATTGCCTCTCGGAAGAGAATGGAATCTAGAAAAATATGGCTGGAACCTAGAACACACTTAAAGTGAACATTTAGCAAAGAAGGAAGGACTGGTTGCTAGAACTTTGGAACATGTCTGAGGAGAGAGTGGGATCAGAATCTGGCTCAGGGGTCGTATCTAAATATTTTAAAACAACAAATGAGAAAAGACATGCCTAGAATTTGGCATCTGGCCTAGAACTCAGACCATGTCTTGAGTGAGAGTGGAACACAGAACAGAGATCAACTGGGAGTTTTCCTGTGTTTAGAAGGAGTCTAGAACATGGAGCAATGCAAGAGCACATGTGCAACAAGAAATGTGGCCAGACTGAACTCGAGGGCACACACCTGTAATTCCAGCCGAGGGAGAGGGATCACTTGAGCCTAGAAGTTTGAGACCAGTCTGGGCAACATTGTGAAACCCCCATCTCTATAAAAAAAAAAAATTTTTTTTTTTTTTTTGAGAGAGTTTCACTCTTGTTGCCCAGGCTGGAGTGCAATGGTGTGATCTCGGCTCACTGCAACCTCCGCCTCCTGGGTTCAAGCGATTCTCCTGCCTCAGCCTCCCAATTAGCTGGGATTACAGGCATGTGCCACCATGCCCAGCTAATTTTGTACGTTTAGTAGAGACGGGGTTTCTCCATGTTGGTCAGGCTGGTCTTGAACTCCCAACCTCAGGTAATCTGCCTGCCTAGGCCTCCCAAAGTGCTGGGATTACAGGTGTGAGCCACCACACCTGGCCAAAAAAAAGTTTTTTTTTTTTTAATTAGCCAGGCCTGGTGATGTGTGCCTGTGGTTTCAGCTACTCAGGAGGCTAAAGTGAGAGGATCTTCTGAGCCCGGCAAGGTGGAGGCTGCAGTCAGCTGTGATTATGCCACTGCCCTCCAGGTTGGGCAATAGAGAGATAACTTGTCAAGGAAGAAAGAGAAAAGAAAGAAAGGAAAGGAAAGGAAAGGAAGAAAGAAAGAAAGAAAAAGAAAGAAGAAAGAAAGAAAGAGAGAGAGAAGAAAGAAAGAAGGGTGGGAGAGAAAGAGAAAGAAAGAAAAGAAAAGAAGGAAAAGAAGGAAGGAAGGAAAGAAGAAAGAAAAAGAAAGAAGGAAAGAAAGAAGGAAGAAGGAAGGAAAGAAGAAAGAAAAAGAAAGAAGGAAAGAAAGAAGGAAGAAGGAAGGAAAGAAGAAAGAAATTTGGATGATGGTAGGTAGCTTCTAGATTTCCTTAAGAGCTCACGCCACCGAATACATGTGGAGGAAGTGATGTGTGTCGGCTCATTGGCCTTGGAGAGTGTACTTGGAGAATGGAAACTCATATGGGCCTCAGGGGGCAATGAAGTGCTGGAAACATCTCAAGAAGCTGGGTCTTGGGAGAGAGAGTAGAGACTTCCAAAGCCACCACCTGGGGTGACATGAGGATGAGACAGGGGTTTGTTAAGGCCACAGGAGATGTGAAGTTGATGGGGCAGAATGATGAGAGTGTGAAGACCTGGTCCCTAAAAGTGAGAGCTGAGGAACTAGATACCTGCTGGGGAAGGCAGTGGACAGAGCTAGGAGCCTGGACTCCTGAATCGTTGTAGAGGTAAATGTTGAGGGATTGGAAGCTGACAGCCTGAGGTCTTGTTTGGAGAGAGGGTTTGGGGCGGACAGCCTCGGTAAAAGCTGGTGGGCAGTACAGAAACTGGGGTCTGAACTCCTGGGTCCCTGAGGGGATACAAGACTGGGTCCAGGACATTTAGGTCCCCAAGGGAGAGTGTAAACAGAAATCAGAGAACTGCATTAAGAATCACATTCCGGATCCCCCAAAGGAAACGAGTCATGGCGCCTGAGTCCCTCAGGGAGCAGATGCTGGGTGCCAGGAGCCTGAGTCTATGGGTCTGCGGGACACAAGGACTGTTGAACCAGATTCTAAGCAGAGCAATGCTGGGGAACAGGATTCCTAGGTTCTGACGGGGTGAGGGCTACCACCTGGGGCCAGCAGAGGTGTAGGCACGGACAGGCTTCCCGAACAGGGTGGGAGCTGCACGCCCGGGTGCCATGGTCCCCACGGCGACCAGAACAGGAAAATTCAGAGGCGCTGGCTCCTCAGGGAGCTGCTGGAGTCCCAGGAACCTGGGGTGCCGAGGACCGGGCCACGAGCCTGGCCGGCGGAGCCCCGCGGCCAGGGCGCCCGGGTCGGGGAGGGCCCGGGTATCCCCGGGTCAAAGACTCGGCGGGGGGGATCCCCGCGCCGCCTGCGCCCCCTCCCTGGCGGCGGCGGCGGGCGGTGGGGGGAGGCAAGGCTGCCTAGCGCGCTGACCATGGACAGCTCCAGAGCGGGCCTGTGTCCAGGGCGGCCGCCGAGCCTGCCTGGACCGAGAGACGCGGCCGGCCGTGCAAGCCCGAGCCTGACGACGGGAGACTGGGTGCGCGAAGCGGGGACGATGCGGAGGCGCCGGGGGAGTCTGGCACCGCCGCGGCGGGTGTCTGGAGCTCCCTGAACAGGGCCGGGAAGGGGGATCTAGGCTCAAGGGGGTCCCGGGGCTGGACCGGGAAATCCAGGCTCCTGGGCCCTGGAGGAGGCGCGAGGCGACGGTGCGCCCGGGATTCTAGGGTTCGGTCGGGGACTCTGGGCGCCGGGAGGGGCACGCCTGGGTCCCCGGGGTTGGGCTGTGAAATCGGGGCTCGGGGGTCCCCGGGGATGAGGAAGGGAATCAGGGATCTCGGGGAGGCGGGGGAGGCTCTCCAAGGGGTCCCCGGGGTGGGCGCTGCCAGGAGGGCCGGGCCGGGCTCTTACCTGCCTGGTCCGCGGCGGCTGCGGGCGGAACTGGGCTGCAGGAGGGACCTGGGGTGGAGTCGGGGGGCCGGGCGGGGCCCCTGGCAGCGGCCGGGGCCCGGCTCTGTCGCTCCGGAGCCCTGGAACCCTGTCTCCGCCGCTCGCGCGGGCTCCACGTCTCTGGCTCCGGCTCGGGCGCTGGGGACCCCCCTCCCCCTCACGTTCTCACTGCCTTCTACCCCCAAAATAGCCCGTTGCCCCTGTCACCGTTCAGCCTCCCCCCGCGAGGCCGCAGCCGCCAGATCCAGGGGTGCCCACCAGCGCCCCCAAATCCCACCTTCCCCCCAAAAAAATTCCTTCTCCCTCCCCCTTCCCCCCCCCCCCCCCCCCCCCCCCCCCCCCCCCCCCCCCCCCCCCCCCCCCCCCCCCCCCCCCCCCCCCCCCCCCCCCACAGCTCCCGGGCGGTCGTGGCCCCTTTAACAGGAGACTGACAGACGGCGACGAGCGGCCAATGGGAGGAAGCGTCGGCGCCGGCCGGCGACTAGACCCCGCCTCCACACCGGCAGGGAGGGGTCGCGCGGGCGGAGGGCGAGAGGCGGGGCATAAGGCTCGTCTACCAATAGGCGCGCGGCGTGCGGCGGCTGGGGCGGGGGGCGGAGCCCGGCAGGGGGATGATGTCACCCGGAGCGAGTAGCGCGCGGCGTGGAACGCGTGTCGCGACCCCGGCTCCCGGCAGTGGCGCGCGCCGGCCCTCGCGCCGCACGGGACACGAGGGCTGGGCGGGCAGCGGGTTGAGGCTAAAGGTTGGATTTCAAGGCGGAGGCAGCTTCCGGAAAGACGCGCTCTGGTTGGAAGGTGGAGTGAGCGCCTGGTGGGCGAGGGCACCTCATTCTGCACCCCTGCGCCCGCCTCGGGAACTGCACGCGGCACCCCCACCCGCGACTCCCACGCAGACGGTAGTGCGGCCTGCAGGGTTCCCCCGGCGGAAGAGGCTAATGGTTCGCTCCGCCCCGCCCACACAGAGGCCGCCCACTAGCTCCGGCTGCGTTTCAGGACTCCGGAGGATGGGACTTGGCCTTCGCCCTCAGACGCTCTTAAGGGTAGGCGGCGTTGTCCTCAGTTCTTCCCCGGCACTCAGACCCAGACGGGGTCCTGGCCTCCGCCCTCGGACTAGCCCCTTGGAAGCCGGCCTGATTCCGCCTTTAGACCTAGCGAGAGGTCTCAACCTCTGCTCTCAGACTCCGAAAAGGGCTTCTCAAAGACTTGGCCTGACCTCAGCTCCTCACGTTCCCCCACATCTCAAGACACCAACACAGCGGTGCAGGACAGACACACAGACACTCAATGAGGGTCAAAGATCTTTAAATAAGGTGCCAGGGACAATAAATACTGTACAGGGAGAGGGTGCTCGTGAGCGTCCGGATCTGTGGTTTCAGCCTCGAGACTCCAAGGACCTGCAAGGGGGGTAGAGAAGGGACCTGGGTTCAACGGGGGCTCCGGGTAGATGAGAGGCAGGATTGGGGATGCAGAGGCAAGGTGGGTGGGCTGAGGGATCCCAGCCACAGTAGATTCCACATCTTGGGATGGAAGGAAGCTAAGAGGTCCCCAGGCGATTCAGCCAGAAGAGCCTGGGGTGAAGCCTGGGCCAGGGGTCAAGGGTCAGGATCCCAGAGGAGGGGCCAGGGCTGGAATGTCTAGGAAGCACTGGCCTGGTTTGGGAGCCTGGGGCTAAAGGGAGCCAGTGGAGGCCCCAGGGGTGTGGTGACACAGGGACTCACGAGTAGCTCTGATGCTGCTGGCGCCGGCGGGCCGAGCGCATCTTCTCAAACCGGGCCTCCATCTCCTCCAGCACTCGAGGTGTGTAACGCACCACCAGCTTCACCGAGCCCTGGGCCGCCTTCAGCAGCTCCACCGCCTTCTCGTGCTGCTCACCCTCAACACTCTGTGGTGCCCAACACAGATGCTGGGCCTGGGGCCGGCTGCCCTTGCCCAGCCCTCTCCCCCCAGGGAGAGGGGACCCACTGCTGGTGAGCCTGGTGCCAGCCCTGAGATGCCAATGCCTTATGTCTTCCTTGTGGAAGAGTCATTAACTCCTGGTTCAGTGTCCTCCTCTAAAACCTGCGAGGCTCCCCATGTCAGGGGAAGCCCCATGTTCCCTCAGTCCCTGGCCAAACATCCAGGCCCGTCTTTATGGCCTCCCTGCCCACAGCCCACTCATGCCCGCCTGCCTTGACTCCCTCTTCTTTGTCCCCACAACCCTGGCCCCAGCTCAGGCCTTGTCCTCTTTCCTCTGGAGTCTTACCCCAGCCTCCTCCCTGGCCTTCTGGCCTCCAGTCTCTCCCCGCAGTCCATCTCCCATAGGCTCCCAGAGGGGTCTTTCTGTACCTGCAAGCTGAGCTTATCCCTGGCTCACCCCTTGCCTCCCGTGGCTCCCCAGCGCCCATGGGACAAAGTCCCAGCTTCTCAGGTGACACTCAGGCCCTGCATGGCTGACCCCAGCCTCCTCTCCAGTTAGGCTTCCCTCAACTCCAACCACAGTGATTTTTTTTTTTTTTTTGAGACGGAGTCTCACTCTGTCATCCAGGCTGGAGTACAATGGTGTGATCTCAGCTCACTGCAACCTCCACCTCCCAGGTTCAAGTGATTCCCCTGCCTCAGCCTCCCAAGTAGCTGGGATTACAGGTGTCTGCCACCATGCCCAGCTAATTTTTGTGTTTTTAGTAGAGATGGGGTTTCACCATGTTGGCCAGGATGGTCTCAAACTCCTGACTTCAGGTGATCCACCCGCCTCGGCCTCTCAAAGTGCTGAGATTACAGGTGTGGGCCACTGCGCCCTACCTAACCACAGTGATTTTAATTACCTGCATGCCCAGACCTCCATGAGAACCAAGCCCTTTCTTTTCAAATCAGAGGTATGCCAAGTCTGTATCCTCCACAGTACCTTCAGCAGGAACACCCTTTACCTTGTTTGCCTGGAGAACTCCTACTCATCCTTCAACACCCAACCCAAATGTTCCTTACTCTGAAAAACCTTCCTGCATCTACACTGGCCTGGTGCCTTATCTGGGCTGTCACAATACTTTGCACTTCCTCATTGTTATGTTTCTGTATTAGGACTTTTTCAGCCAGGGCCTACTGCCCTCCCCACAGAGGGAAGGTTGGGTATAGGAGCTGAGGCCAACATCTCTCAGGATCTGTAACATTGCCCAGCACAGGGCTAGCCAGAGGGGCAGTGCTCGGTGTGTGCTGAATCAATGTCAAAAGCAGGGGCTATGCTACCTTGGACAGACTGTGTCCCCCAGCCCTGCCTCAGCCCCCCACTCACCACACCATTGACGGACAACAGTTGGTCCCCACGCTTGAGGCCTCCATGGCGGTCAGCCACGCCCCCCGGGATGACCCGGGAGATGTAGATGGGCGAGTTCTGCTCTTTGCCACCCATGATGTTGAAGCCCAGGCCCTCATCCGTCTTGGGCAGCTCCACTACCCGGGGATGTGCGTGGCCCTCGCTGGCCGTGAAGGCAGCCACTGTGGCCTGGGAGAGAGAAAGCAGCTGGAGATGAGACTCCTCCAAGGTGGGCATGAAGGCTGGAGACGGGAATATGGACCGAGGACAGCAATTCAACCTGGGTTGCTATCCCCAAGCCTGGGACACTTGCCATGACACAATGAAAGATCCCCCTGAAATGTCTGTGTGCCCCCTTCCCTTCGCTTTGCAAGAGAATGTGTCCATTTGGTGTGAGTGTGTCTTGAATATCCCACGCTTGCCAATCTTACTTTTTTTTTTTTTTTTTTTTTTTTTTTTTTTTT
>NW_016107581.1:2499299-2502141 GCF_001604975.1 Cebus imitator | reverse complement strand
TCAAACTCCTGACCTCAGGCGATCCGCCCACCTCGGGCTCCCAAAGGCTGGGATTACAGGCGTGAGCCACTGCACCCAGCTCTTCCATCTTACTTTTAAATTTAGGAAAGCCAGGCCTGGAGGGAGCTCAGAGCCTCCGGCAGAAGCAAGAGGCAGCATCTCACTATGGTGCAGTGGGATGTCAGCGCGCCATGACTTTCCTGGTTTACACTGTACAGATGTTGAAGGTTATCTTCTAGCCAGCCATGCCACACTGGTTTCCATTTGCAGTTGCTAAAAAGATACCTTCGTATGACATTTGTTTTAAGTTAAAAATGTGCAATTATTTAATAATAGGAAGGGCGGCACATAGATTTGGCAAAAATCTTGAGGGAGGAAACAAATGACTGGCGTGAAGGAGATAACTGAGCTCCACCAGGCAGCTACGCAGATACCAGAAGCAATGGAATGGGGTGAGGGGCCCACCTTGGCTGTGGCATGGGCCCGGATCTCGGCGCTGCCGGTGAGGTCCAGCGTGTCATAGAGCTGCTCATACACCTGGGTGAAGAGGCAGCCGCATCAGGGAGCCGCCAGCCCTTCCGGCCCTAGACACAGGAGTCCGGGCCCCTAGACCCTCTCCCGATCCCACGACAGGATCCGCCCCGCCCCCGCAACCAGAGCCCGAGGAAACTACAACTCCCGAAGAGCCCCTGAGCTGAAGAGTGGGCATCCCAAGGCGGGACGCCTCGGGAGCTGCCGGGAGGCGTAGTCCCCGAGCTCGAGGCGAGCAGAAAGAAGAGGAGGAGGACGGCGGTCGCCAGCTCGCGCCCCTGCTCCGCGCGCCCCTCACCTCTCGGATAGCGGAGCAGAAGCGGCTCTGCAGGACTCTCTGGAGGGCCTGCAGCTTCTGCGGGGGCAGCTCTCCGCTGCGCTGGAGCCGCTCGAGGAGCTCGACGGCCCGGGACACGTCTGCGGGGCGGGGGCGGGGCGCAGAGACCGCGAGTGTCAGAGACCCCGAGACGCAGAGGAGCGAGGAGAGCGGCGGAGTGAGGGCGAGCGCACAGCCCCGGGAGGACGGCCGAAGCCCAGTCGGACGCCCTGCAGAGTCCAGGGTGACGCAGGAGAAACCGCCACCAGCCGGGCGCCCTGCGGTCCTGGGACCGCTCCACAGGCCGGGGTGTAAGGCGGGCGCCCGCGGCCCCGGCCCGCGCCCACGGAGCCTCCCACACCCCCCGACCGCCGGGCCCCGGTGCCCGCCCCGCCCACCCGCGCCGGCCAGGCCCGGGAAGGGAGGGGGCCGGGGACTGGGGACGCAGGCCGCGGTGGGCAGGGCCCCCTGGCGCGCGCTTACCCCGCTCCAGCCCCAGCGGCTCCACCAGCGCAGCCATGTCGGCGCCACTGCTGCCAGCCGCCCGCCTGCCCCGGCGCCTGCGAGGGGGGCGGGGCTGCGCGAGGCCACGCCCCGGGCCACGGGCGCCCCCTGCGGAGGCGCGCCTGGAGAGCGCCCAGCTCCCCCACGCCGGACCGCCCCGACCCGCTGCCCCGCGCCACCCGCAGCCCTGCCCTACGCCCCGGCCAGTCGGTCCTGTTGGCGAGCCCTCCCATTGCAGGTTCGGTCTGTGTGTCCCTTTCACGATCCCTGTCTGCCTGCCCTCCACACTTGTCTACCCCCTGTCCATCCTTTTCCCATATTCAACAAACTCTTGTGAAACATCTTCTGGGCCCAAGGCATGGACACCGTGGTGAGCAGGGCAGCCAAGCCCACGGCCCGAACGGAGCTTCCAGTCTATGGGGGCAGTAAACAGCCAACCACAACTGTGATGAGAGCTGAGTGGGAAGGTGATGATCCCGAAGACGAAGGAAATCCTAGAGGAGGTACTTCACAGAGTCCTGGGAGGTAAGATGAACACCCCCGCCGCGCAGAAAGAGCCCACGTGGCTGGAAGCAGAGTTGGGATTCGTTGATGATGAGGTGAAAAGGCCGGCAGGATAGTTTATGCCTGGGCTCCTGCGTTGGCATGTGTGTCGAGGATTTGGGGCTTCATGCAAACTCCTAACGGTAAAATATGGCACTCAAATTTGTATTTATTTACTTATTTTTGAGACGGAGTTTCGCTCTTGTTGCCCAGGCTGAAGTGCAATGGCGCCACTCCGTCTTCCGGGTTCAGGCGATTCTCCTGCCTCAGCCTCCGGAGTAGCTGGGATCACAGGCATGCGCCACCACGCCCGGCAAATTTTGTATTTTTAGTAGAGACGGGGTTTCTCCATGTTGGTCAGGCTGGTCTCAAACTCCACCCGCCTCGGCCTCCGAAAGTGCTGGGATTACAGGCCTCGTGAGCCACCGCACCAGGCCTGCTTTGGTGACATTTTAAGATGGTCTACACGGGAGGAGGGATACTGGATATTTTGTTTTGTGAGACGAAGTCTCACTCTGCTGCCCAGGCTCGAGTGCAGTGTTGCGATCTTAGCTCACTGCAACCTCTGCCTCCCGGGTTCAAGCGATTCTCCTGCTGCAGCCTCTCGAGTAGCTGGGACTGCAGGCACGCACCACCACGCTCGCCTCGGCCTCCCAAAGTTCTGGTAGTACAAGCATGAGCCGCCTTGCCCGGTGGATACTGGGTATTTTGAATTTGAGGAGCCTCTGCAGAATCCATGGGGAGAAGCAGTCGATCTAGGGCTCAAAAGAGCAACCTGGTCTGCAGGCATCCTTGAGTACTGGGGCACAGGTGGTAAATGAAACCACAGGAGTGGATAAGAATGTCAGGGGCAGGCCGGGCGCGGTGGCTCAAGCCTGTAATCCCAGCACTTTGGGAGGCCGAGGCGGGTGGATCACGAGGTCAAGAGATCGAGACCATCCTGGTCAA
>NW_016107581.1:2497150-2498285 GCF_001604975.1 Cebus imitator | reverse complement strand
CCTCCGCCTCCCGGGTTCAGGCAATTTTCCTGCCTCAGCCTCCTGAGTAGCTGGGATTACAGGCACGCGCCACCATGCCCAGCTAATTTTTTGTATTTTTAGTGGAGACGGTTTCACCATGTTGACCAGGATGGTCTCAATCTCTTGACCTCGTGATCCACCCGCCTCGGCCTCCCAAAGTGCTGGGATTACAGGCTTGAGCCACCGCGCCCGGCGCTATGTCTTATGTATTACTTTTTTTGAGACAGAGTCTTGCTCTTCGCCCAGGCTGGAGTACAGTGGGGCAATCTCAACTCACTGCAACCTCCGCCTCCCGGGTTCAAGTGATTCCCCTGCCTCAGCCTCCCAAACAGCTGGGACAATAGGCATGCACTACCACACCCAGCTAATTTTTTGTATTTTTAGTAGAAATGGGGCTTCACCATATTGGCCAGGCTGGTCTCGAACTCCTGACCTCATGGTCCACCCGACTTGGCCTCCCAAAGTGCTGGGATTACAAGCGTGAGCCACGGCACCTGATATTTTATTTTTCGAGATGGAGTCTCACGCTGTTGCCCAGGCTGGAGTGCAGTGGCGCAATCTCAGCTAACTGCAACCTGCACCTCCTGCATTCAAGTGATTCTTCTACCTCTGCCTCCTAGCAGCTGGAATTACAGGTGCCCACCACCACGCCCAGCTAATTTTTATATTTTTAGTAGCGAAGGGGTTTCCCCATGTTGGCCAGGCTGGTCTTGAACTCCTGACCTCAAGTGATCCGCCCACTTCAGCCTCCCAAAGTGCTAGGATTACAGGCATGAGCCACTTCGCCTGGCCCTTGATTGATCAATTTAGATGTACTAGAATACAGATTTTCTGCTCTTATCATCTTTCCCCTAAACTTCTGGGAAACTTTAGTCCTCTCACCCCACGCTGAAACAATTGCTCTCTAGAAACTGCCATCCGGGGACTTCCCTCCACTTGTCTCCTGAAGTACATCCAGTTTCCTATTGTAAGTCCTTCATTTTAGTGAAGTATGACTTCAGTTACTCGTAAACAGGCTGTGAGATGTCTTTTTCAGGAAAGTTTGTTCACGCCAATCTTTCCCAGTATTTCTAAGGAAGACTCCAGGTTATCTAGTCTTATCAACTACTAAATT
>NW_016107581.1:2484814-2496990 GCF_001604975.1 Cebus imitator | reverse complement strand
GATGAAGTGTAGTCGTGTGATCATGGCTAACTGCAGCCTCGACCTCCCTGGGGTCAGGTAATCCTTCCACCTCAGCCACCTGAGTAGCTGGGACCATAGGCACACGCTACCACATCTGGCTAGTTTTTCTAATATTTATAGAGACCAGGCTTTTGCCATGTTGCCCAGGCTGGTCTCCCATCTCCTGGGCTCAAGTGATCTTCCCACCTTGGCGTCCCAAAGTATTGAGTTTACAGGCATGAACCACCATGCCTGGCCACCACTTACTTTTTAATTCCAATTATGTTTTCCAGTTCTAGAATTGCCATATTTTTGGTGTCAGATTCGAGATTTTTTTTTTTTTTTGAGACGAAGTTTCACTCAGTTGCTCAAGGTAGAGTGCAGTGGCACGATCTGGGCTCACTTCAGTCTCCACCTCCCAGTTCAAGTGACTCTCCTGCCTCAGCCTCCCAAGTAGCTGGGACTACAGGCACGCACCACCATGCCCAGCTAATGTTGTTGTATTTTTTAGTAGAGATGGGGTTTCACTGTGTTGGCCAGGCTGGTCTTAAACTCCTAAACTCGTGATCCACCCACCTCAACCTCCCAAAGTGCTGAGATTACAGGGGTAAGCCACTGTGCCCGTTTGTTTTTGAGATGGTGTCTTCGTCTGTCACCCAGGCTGGAGTGCAGTGGTGTGATCATAGCTCGCTGCAATCTCAAAGTCCTTGGCTTAAGGAATCCTGGAATCCTACCTCTGCCTCTCAGGTAGCTAGATTCCAGATATCTTAACATTCTCCACATCTTTTTCTTATTTTCTGAATATATCATAGCTCTGATAACTCCATCATCTGAATCACCCCTGGGTTTCTTTCTATTGTCTATTTTGTTTGCCTCTCGGTTTTCAGCAAATTAATTCCTTTCTAACAAACCTGGTAACTTTTGAGTAGATGCTGTGTAATGGGTATAAAAATAGTACATGTGGAGGCTCAGAATGCTTATCTTCTTTCAGAGTTTTCTTCTGACTGGCAGATTGCCTGATTTCTGACAAAGTCTGGTTTTAGGCTTTCTTAGCCTGCCTATTTGTATTTTTTTCCGTTGCCCAGGCTGGAGTGCAGTGGCGCGATCTCTGCTCACTGCAACCTCCACCTCTCAGGTTCAACCGATTCTCCTGCCTCAGCCTCCCAAGTAGCTAGGATTACAGTCCTGTGCCACCATATTCAGCCTTTTTTTTTTTTTTTTTTTTTTTTTTTTTGGCGACAAGAGTCTTTGTTCTGTTACCCAGGCTGGAGTGAGGTAGCACAATCTCCACTCACCACAGCCTCCCCCTCCTAGGTTCAAGCGATTCTCGTGCTTTAGCCTCCCGAGTACCTGGGATTACTGGCGCTCCCTACCACGCCCAGCTAATTTTTGTATTTTTTAGTAGAGATGGGGTTTTGCTGTGTTGGCCAGGCTGGTCCCGAACTCCTGACCTCAGGTGATCTGCCCATCTCAGTCTCCCAAAGTGCTGGGACTACAGGTGTGTAGCCTCTGGCTAATTTTTGTATTTTTGGTAGAGATGGGGTTTCACCATGTTGGCCAGGCTGGTCTCTAACTCCTGGCCTCAAGTGATCCGACCGCCTCTGCCTCCCAAAGTGCTGGGATGACAGGCATGAGCCAGCATGCCTGGCCTCTTAGCCTGATTCCCTGTTGTGGCCTTACTCTGATATTCAGGCACCCCGGGCATCTCAAGCAGGGTCATTCCACCATGGTGGGCCCAGAACAGCATGGCTGCTGCAATCTCCCGGCAGTCAGTTCCTTGGCCTCCCAGTTACTGCATTCTGATGAGTTTCTTGGGGGTCTTGCAATGACAGTCAGCAGCTTGAGTTGGTGAATGCGTCTGGGGAGGTGCGAGGAGATTTGGGAGCTCAGTGCCCTCCTCTCCCGTTTTGTCAGTCCCAGCTGCCTGGCTGAACCTCTGTGAACTTGGCCCAGTGGACGTCAGTCCTGCCTGGTCGTCTCTTCCCCATGCTAAATGGCAAAACGTCCTCAAGGAAAAGGCAAGGGTAAGCGTGAAACACACCTGTGTGCCTACGGACCATGCCCCCTTCAAGCCTCATCAAAGCGGCTGCCCTACAGCACCTTTCCTGAGTTTCTGTCTACTGCCCAGCCTTTATGTAACCATGTTAGTCCACAATGGGCTTTTTGTAGCCAGTACTAGAAGTCCGTAGTTGCAGTATCTGGGATCTCTATGAAATATGCTAATTAGAGATATCAAGTTCTTTTATTCCTAAGTCATTTCTTCCAAGATCAGTTTTTCTGTTTATCTTATGGTCTCTGTTTTTCCTCAAATGTCTGAGTATCCTTAGTTGGTTAAACTGAAGCCATTAAAAAGCAGATTGCAATTCTGCGTGCCAGTCACAGACCCTCTTATCAGGCTGAGACACTTCTGAAAGACACCAACACGTCTGAACTTGGCTTTGCTTTGGCACCCCCGGCCCAGCTCCCAGGCATCCTGAGTGCCAACAGGGAGGCCAGCTGTACAGAGCTCTGCCTCTGGCCTCCCACCCTCGCTCTCCTGCAGCTGCAGCCCTGACCCTCTAGGGTTCTGCAGGGTGGACTGGCTTCTCAGCACTCACCAGACTCAAGTGTCCTCACCACCCTGTCTTTAATCTTTTGTCCAGGCATCTGCTTGAAATCTCAACTGCTGGTGGAACCTCTTCTGTTTCTGTTCGTTATTCCTGTCACTACGAAGTATGTGAGGCCCCGCCCACCCTTCCTGCTCCACCCCATCTCACCCGCAAGGTGTGTTCACATTCAAAACTGCTGCTTCCCCTGAGTAAACGAGTCCCCTCCTAAATCCCAGCCCCCACCAAGGCAGGGGTATGGTCAGCTCTGAGGAATGTGTGGAAGAGGTGGAAAAAAAAAAAGAGGGTGAAAAACACAAGGGCGACAAGGAGCCCTAGAGAGGCCTCCTCACCCCACTTTCAACAGCTCTGGCTACCGGGCACAGCCAGCCTCAAGCTGTAACTACGCCCGGGAAACCAAACTAAATAGGGCTATCGAGTCAGGGACAACCTTGCGGGGAAGACGGAGCAGCGAAGGAACCAAGGTGCCCAGTAGCAACAGGAAATTAATTTTATTTTTAAATCCAAGGGGCCAGAACAAATGAGACACCTACCCTTGGAGGACAAACTGAGGTGGCCAAGGTTGGGGGAGGGGATGACAGCAAGGGGGTGGGGCAGGAACGCGTCCAATCACAGCAGGTGGAGAGGACCGCTTCACTCCGGCGCAGCCTCCATCAAATACCCATTCTCCGGAGCCAGGTAGCTGTCGCCGCCCTCGGACTCCATGTACATGTCTCGGCTGTCGTTGCCCAGACCTTCCAACCCGTTGTCCTGGCCGCCGCCGCCCCCACCTCGGGCCTCATCCCTGCCCCGCTCACTGCCCCGCTCCCCCCGCTTGTGCTCGCGGTCACGGTCGCGGTCACGATCCCGGTCCCGGCGCCGCTCACGCTCACTCCGGTGGCTCCGCCGTCTCTCCCGGTCACGATCCCGGCCCTTTTCCTCTGGACCATCAGGGCCGTCAGGCCCGAGCTCCCCTGGAGGCCCGTCATCAGGTGGCGCATCACCCGCCTCGGAGGGCTCCGCCATGTCGCCGCCGCCTCCACGCAGCTCCTCCTTGCGCTCCCGCTCCCGCCGGGCCCGCTCCCGGCTCCGACTGCTTCGCCGTTTCCGGTCCCGGTCCTTGTCCTTGCTCCGCTCCCTGGAGCGCCTCCGCTCCTCCTTGTCTCGACTCCGTGAGCGCCTCCTCCGGTCCCGAGAGCGGGAGCGTCGCCGTTCTCGCTCCTTGTCTCGCTCCCGGCTCCGCTCTCTGCGCTCCCGCTCGCGGTCCCGGTCCCGGTCCCTGTGCGGAAGCGGGGAGGGGCCGGGCCTGGATGAGGTGGGCAGACCTGTATGACCGGGCTCCCCCGTGACCGCCCCCCGCCCCAGGACACCGGTCGCCCAATCTTACCTCTCATCGTAGCGGGAGGTGTCATCGCGGCCTGAATGCCGGATGTTCACATCAGCCCCTCCTCTTCTGGTGCCACCGAGGCCTCCTCCTGGGGCAGGGCAGACGGACAGAGGGTGAGTCTAGGCAGGGGCAGGGCCCAGAGGAGCGGAAATAGGCAGCTCTGAGAGCAAAGGGCAGGAAGGCAGCCCTGGCTTAGTGTTCCCAGGGCCGGGTCCCTCCCGTGCAGTTCATCTCAGGCACTCCCATCACAAGACAGCCACGTCTGCCGACACTGAGTAACCCACACAGAGCGTTCGCTGGGAAACAGCTGTCACTGGAACCCACCTCTGACCCCAAAGTGCACTTCACAGGCTTCTCAAAACGCTCCCAATCCTCCTTACCCTCACACAAAACCCAGGCCAATCATCTCTCCACCAGAAAATGTGCTCTGCTTGAAAGCCTTTGGTGGCATCCCCCAGCCTGAGGTCCAAATTCCGTCAACTGGTGGTAGAGGCAGCAAGAGCAGGCCCTGCCGGGGCCGCTGGCTCTGCGTGTCCCAGGCCTTTCCCAGTGTCCGCGCTCACCTGCTTCCTACCACAGTGTCTGCGCATTCTCCTCGCCCTGGACCGGCCTCCCCTTCCTTCTCTGGTGAACTCCCGCTCACCCTTAAGGCTAACCCAAGCATCCCTTCCTCGGGAAGCCGTTCCTGGCCATTCTACATACTCACAGTTGCAGAAAAACACTTCCTTTCCCCGGAGTTTCAGGTTTGCTACCTGTCTGAGTCCACCCCTACCTGCCTCTCAGACTGCAAGGCGCCGCCGGACCGCGCACGCGCTTGGCTCTTGCTCACGGTACCAGCAGGTGGCGCTGCAGCTGGTGTAGAAAGGTGGATGCGTATGTGTCAAGTGAATAAATGAACAGCCCCAAGGCACAGACGATAACCTCACTGTTCTGATGGGGAAAGGATCTCTGATCAAGTCACTGGCCCACAGCAAGGAAGGTGAAGAACTGGGCTGTCACTGCCGTCTGCTGCAGAACCTGCCTTCTCAAGCGCTCCTCCATCCCACACTGCCTGGAAAAGCTTCCGAGAGGCAGAGCTGAGTTGTGTACAGCAAAGAGGCTGTGGGGACACCAGGAAGACATTCATATAGGAAGCAGGCAGTGGGCCAGGCACCTGCCATGTCACAGGCACAGGGCAGCTAGACTAGCTTTTCCTCTTTCCAGGTCATGAACCAGCAGTGAGTCACATCATCAATCTGATGGGCTGCAACCAACAGCTTAAGAAACAAAACAGCACAATATACAATATACTTACTACACAGAAAAAACTGTTTCCTCAAGCTTTAGGTTGTAGTATTTCTGCGGGTGCACCAAGTCAAGATATTATTGGCTAACACCAACAAAAAATGTGAATGCCAACTGCACTACAAGATTCTGAGATTCTGGAGAGACTCTAAGATTCCAGAATTCTCCCACCATGACAGGAAACAACAGAGGTATAAGAACCCACTCCACCCCAGAGAGACCAGAGTAAGGTAAGAACATGCCTGGTAAGCTCAGAGGCTCAGCAGCCGAGTGTGGTCTCCCTACCACAGTCGAATCCAGAGCGAGGACACAGGGCTGGGAGGCAGGACAGGAGCCCCGGGTGGCTACTACTGCCTGTCTGCCCAGGGACCATCTTCTTCTCTGACAACTGTCACTCAGCTTTGCAGGATTCGGTCCTCAATAAGCATGCTTGAGGAACAGGACCCTGGGCCCAGGCCCAATACTGAGCCAGTCAGATGTGCCCACCCCGAAACAGAGACTCATCCAGGACTGAGTGTAAAGCTGGGGCCTGTGGCACGCTGCCCTGGGTCAGCGTGAGGAGGCACGGGACAGACCCAGCTGCATGGAGGCTAACGAGGCAGAAGCAAGCTGTGGGCAACCCAGCTTTTTTTTTTTTTTTTTTTAACTTTGGGTTTAGTTTGCTATTCTTTTTTAAACACTTAAGGTATAGAGTTAGGATTTTTAATTTTTTTGAGACAGAGTTGCGCTCTGTCGCCCCAGCTGGAATGCAATCGCACAATCTTGGCTCCCTGCAACCTCTCATCATCTCACTGCAACCTCTGCCTCCTGAGTTCAAGCAATTCTCTACCTCAGTCTCCCAAGTAGCTGGGATTACAGGCACCCACCATCATGCCTGGCTAGTTGTATTTTTAGTAAAGGGGTTTCACCATCTTGGCCACACTGGTCTTGAACTCCTGACATCAAGATCCACCCATCTTAGCCTCCCAGAGCGCTGGGATTACAGGTGTGAGCCACTGCGCCCAGCCTGGCCACCCCAGCTCTTAACAGCTTCAGCTACCAGGTCCTCTTAGGTCCACAGCCATCCCATACCTCTCAGCTCCAAAGGACGCCCATGATTCTGTACCAACAGGGCCCTTTACGTTTCAGGAAGCTCAAGTGTATTTCTAACACTTGCGGCCAAACTGACCTTGCCTGAGACAACGAATGACAGTGAAGGAGCCTGAATGCAGAAGGCTCAGAGGGCAGAGGCTGCCTCTGTGTAGCTCTTGACTAGAAGCATGGCACATGACTGGCGATCAAATACGTACTTGCTGAATCAGTAAATGAGCGAACAAGAGCAAGAGCAAGCAGCAGAAGCAGATGAGCAGGTGACATTTACAACCCCAGCATGTGTCACTGCCAAGCTAGGTACCTAGTACACTGAACTGAGTGAACTCGGGGTTATTTCCACTAGGAGGAGAACAATGAGACAGAAGAGGGACCCCCCCCCACCCCGCCAACTAGCAAGTGCGAACAGCAGCATGTAGGCTGAGGCCTCTCCAGGCTGGTGCCCCTGCTCCTCACAATAACCTACAACGAGGAGGCAGGCGGCTATAGGAAATGTGATGGCCATGAAAGCTGGAGATGAGGAGACAGGAGCGGTGAGCCGGCAGGAGACAGAGAAACAGGAGGCAGCGGAGGAGAACAAGGCCACTAGGCCGAGGACCCCGAGAGCCCGGCGTGGGCAGGATGTGCTCACCTAGCCGCCGGGGCCTCCAGCCCTTCACGGTCCGGCCCCTCTCCACATCCACAAGGACCCTCCTGCCATCAATCTTCTTGCCGTCTGCGTGTTTGTAAGCGGCTGTAACAGATGTGGGGAGAGGGAGGGGAGAAGAGTCCCCAGAGGGTCCTCTAGTCAGGACAGGCCCAGGTCTACAGCATCCCCACCCCGTGTCCCCATCATCACGCACTCGCACACGCCCACCAGACAGCCAGGCAACTGACAGCCAGACCAACCCTCTCCCAAACCGGCGAGGGGCCTGCTCCATCTCAGTGTCTGCTTCCTCTCAGCACCCCAACCAGTTGTGGCTGGGGGAGACGTCCACCCTCACCCGCCACCCTCTGGGCTCCCAGGTCCTTCCTATCCCACACGATGGAGCAGCCCCCTCCCGCCAGGGCGGCCAAAATTGCTGCAAAGAAACTGAAGGTTAACTCCACGCTGGACTCTGCTGTGGGGGAGGGGGCTCCTCCACAACCCCAAGCATGCACCCTGAGACACCATGCCAGGGCAGGAGGCCCAGCTGGGACGCTCCGCACCCCAGACCACACCGGTTTTGTTTTTGTTGGAGGGGGGTGAGTGGGGGGAACAGACATGAGAACAGAAAATGAACCAGAATGGGGTGGGAGAAATCTTCAGGAAATGGCAGGGAGCAGAGAGGCGGGTTATACACTCCCAGGGGGCCTGGAGGGGCCCCTGCAGCCAGGGAGAGGGGCAGTGGAGGAAGCATGGGGAGCCGTGCGGTGCTACCGAGAATCCCTGCCTTACCTGAGACGACTGACCCTGCCTCCCCCCAGCCCCGCCCCATCTCACTCTCCACAACCCTGGCTCAACAGGTGCTGGGAGCAAACCCCAGCCTGAGCCTGCCATGAAAGGGGAGTCGGGAGTCATAGAGGGGAGATGGGGGAGGGACTCACTGCTGTTCTCGGGCAGGGCTCAGCAGAGGGCAAACCTGAGGCACTGGCCTGTGATCACACGGGGATGTCGGGAAGGCCAAAAAGTCCCTGTTCCCCCACCCAGCCCTGGCCTAGGGGGGGCTGTCCTCAACCAACCATAATACCCTGCCCCACCCCAGCCCGCTCCCCCCCAAATAACAACCAGAGGAAGAGAAAAAGGTGCCATTTACCGATGCCGGCCTTGCGGGTGTCCAAACCGAGCGGGATGGGGGGGGCTCGGCAACTCCTGGGGGCCTGGCGAGGAGGCGGGCTTCCCGGGGGGGGGACACGGGACCGCTTACCTGGAGCCCCCAAGCTTACCTGAGCACGCGCACAGACCCCACACCCACCACCATGGGGTCAGCTAAAGCTACAGGGAGGGGAAGTGGGGATTCTAGGGAGCCAGGAGAGGAAGAGGAACCACATCTCCTGTACCACCTGGAGACAGGCAGAGGAAGTGGTGGACCCCAAAGAAATCTCAAGGAGGCCTTACAGTGGGGAGACGAGGATTGCCACCCAAGCTGGGAGCTGGAAAGCCCTAGACTATAGCGTGTCAATTTCCAAAGAAGGCAGGGAGGCCTCAAACACCTGTCCGCCCTTAGCAATCCCCAAGTCACACTGAACTAGGCACACAGCCCGCCACCCAGAGGACCAGGAGTGGCTTCTCCACCTCCAACTCCATGCTCCCTCCCACCAGCTGCCTCTGCAGAGGCTGGCACGCAGGGGTCCAGGAGATGGTGCTGCCAGTGCTCTGAGGAGGGGCCGCTTGGCCCCTGAACCCACAGGAGGGGAGTGGGGAAAGGCATTTAAGGACCAGGATCAAAGTCAAGCGAAGGAACCCCGCTTGGGTTCAGAGTCCCAAATCCCAAGAGGCCCAACCCGGGAAGAACAGCAAAGAAAACATGTGATTGTGTTCATCTAGGCCTCTCTCTCTTTCCCTCTCTCTGAAGTCTCCAGACAGTGGAAGGTTCTTTAGTTAAAACCTACGACACCTTCAGCTGCTGGCAACTTACCCCTTGGTCCCTCCCACACCCCAAGCCCCAATTCCATGCACTTTGGGGAGCTCGTGACCACCTCTGGAGAGCGGCTGGACACCACAGCCAGCCCCCTTGGGAGGCTTCAACCACAGTAAGGAAGACAGGAAGGGGGCAGAGCACCCCAAAACTAGCAGCCAAAAAGATTCTCCAGGGCCAGCACAGTGGCAGCCCCACAGAAAGCACGGGGGCAGGGAGGGAAGGCGGAAGGGTTCCAGTGGAGCCCTGGCCTGGTGCCCTGCCCTCGGTTTTCCCGCCACCTCACCGCTGACATCGCAAAGCCGGGTCATTAGAGGCCGGGTGGAGCCCGAGCGGAGAGGCTGCTGCCTTTCCCACCGGGTTCATCCTTCCCCTCCTTCGATCAGCAAGATTCTCAGAAAGCATACGGATCGGGGCAGGAGGGACAAAGGGCACCCAAACAAGGAAAGGGCTGTGGGTGCGGGGAGGCTGCGGGGGCGACTGGGGCGGGAGGAGGGGTGCCTCGCTGCTCCTGAGCTGCCTGGCTAAGCTGGGCTGGTGTGCGGTGCTGAGTGATCTTACCCATGATACAAACCCTTATACCAACCATACACTGAGGTGTTGTAAGGGGAGCGTAAGCATCAGCTGCAAGCCAGCTGCGTGGTGGCTGCAGTGACAATAAGAACAGTCAATTAATACGGCGGCCCCTGGACACGCCGCAGCCCTGCCCACCCTCCCCCACCCATCCCTGCCCCTGTGGACGCCGTGGCAGCCTCAAAGGGGGCTTTGGAACTGCAGGGGCAGGCGCTCAACATGCCTATCACCCCACTGCCCGCTGAGGAACAGGGTTGGGGGCCAGAGCTGGGGAGGCGGAGGGTTGGGTGGCCCAGCCCCAGTTCTACTGGGGGGGAAGAGAGGGCAAGTTCAAAGGCCAGTCCTCACTGGCAACCTGGCCGCCCCCAACTCCAGTGGGGGGGGGACAATGGGGAGAGGCTCCCCCAAAATCCGACCCCTCCCCCCACCTCCGGCTGGCCCCGGCCCCCCACCCAGTTCCCTCTTTGCCCCTGAGGTTCAACGTGTGACACTTACCTCCCCAGGTTCACACACACACACGTTGTGGGGGATTTGGTTTTTGTTTTTTAAAAAACACGTATATAAAAAAAAAAAAGATATATCAGAAACAGAGGGAGGAGGAGAAGAGACATCGCTAATGTCAGGTGTGGCAGGGTGGGGAGGGGACAGACTGGGAAGGGCTGGGGCAGCAGAGAAGTGAGAGGGTCAGAGGGCAGCGCTGCGGCGGGTGGTACTCACAGTGCATGTCCCGCTCGTGTTCATACTCGATGAAGGCATAGCCGCGGGGCTTTCCCGACCGCTTACTGTACACCATGTGGATCTGTGGGCGCGGGGACAGGGCTGAGTCCCGCCACAGGGCAGCTCCGCCCCAACCACCCCACAACAGCCTGCACGACAGGCCCAGGGCCGGGCGAGGCCTCAGACCCTCTCTGTCCTTCAAGATCCCCAAGTGACTTATGATCTAATGGCAGGAGCAGAGGGCACAGAGGTGACTTCCTGGAGAAAATGACACTTAAGCTAAGACCTAAAGACCGAACAGGGATGAAGGGACAGTGAGGTGTCTGCCTCAGCCTCCCGGGTAGCTGGGATTACAGGTGTGCACCACCACACCTGGCTAATTTTTTATATTGTTAGTAGAGATGGGGTTTCACCATGTTGGCCAAGCTGGTCTCAAACTCCTGACCTCGTGATCTGCCCGCCTCGGCCTCCCAAAGTGCTGGGATTACAGGTGTGAGCCACTGCGCCCGGCCAGGGACAGGGGAGTTCTAAGAGAAAAAGAAAGGACGTGTGCACAGCCAGGGAGGCCTAAGAGAATGTGGCACACTAAGGATGGGTCCCATGTGAGGATGGCAGCAAGGGAGGGGAGGGGAGATGTGAGATGGAGGTCCACAAGGCCACACAGCTTGAGGAAGGGCCCTAGAAGGCCAGGCAGTCACACCTGGACCTGTCCTAACGTGCTAGGGACCCATGGGAGGCTGTGTGCAGAGGAGACAGGGTCAGCTCTGGATGGCAGAAAGACCCCCCTGGGACCACGTCAGGGAAAACAATAGGCAGGGCAGGGCTGTTGACACAGAGGAGGCCAGAATGATGCAGGGAAGGTTTCTGGGAGGTGACAGCATTTGAGCTGGTCCCTAAAGGATGGCTAGTTCTCCATTCATGTTACTACCAGTTGTCAACCAATCCAACTCACATCATGGATGAGCTCACCTGGTCCTAGGACTTGAACCTGGGACCCCACAGCCTCCAAAACCCAACTGAGATTCCTGACTCGAATGGGATCAAAGGGATGAGGGCAGGGCCAAGGTTGTCACTGGACTGTGCAGGGCGTAACGATACGTGTGCCGTGTTTATATACGTGTGTATATATACACACACACAGGCACGAGCCACCACACTTGGCTAACATTTTGTATTTTTAGTAGAGACAGGGTTTCACCATGTTGGCCAGGCTGGTCTCGAACTCCTGATCTCTGGTGATCTGCCTGTCTCAGCCTCCCGAAGTGCTGGGATTACGGGCATGAGCCACCACACCCAGCCTACTTTTTTTTTTTTTTCCTCCTTTTGTGGAGGATGGGGTCTCACTATATTGCCCAGGCATGTCTTCAATTCCTGGGCTTAAGCTATCCTCCTGCCTTTGCCTCTCGAAGAGCTGGGATTACAAGAGTGAGTCATTGTGCCCGGCCTGACGCATATAAACACACACACACACACACACACACACATATATTTTTTTTTTCTGAGATGGAGTCTCACTCTGTCACCTAGGCTGGAATGCAGTGTCGCAATCTTGGCTCACTGCAACCTCTGCTGCCCGGGTTCAAGTGATTCTCCTGCCTCAGCCTCCCAACTAGCTAGGACTATAGAGCATGCCACCAAGCCTGGCTAATTTTTTTATTTTTAGTAGAGACAGGGTTTTGCCATGTTAGCCAGGATGGCCTCGATCTCTTCGCCTAGTGATCCACCCGCCTCGGCCTCCCAGAGTGCTGGGATTACAGGCATGAGTCACCGCACCCGGCGGTGACATAAATATTGTTTAAAAATGTATCAGAAATAGAGGAAGGGCCGGGCGCGGTGGCTCAAGCCTGTAATCCCAGCACTTTGGGAGGCCAAGGCGGGTGGATCACAAGGTCAAGAGATCGAGACCATCCTGGTCAACATGGTGAAACCCTGTCTCTACTAAAA
>NW_016107581.1:2475773-2484073 GCF_001604975.1 Cebus imitator | reverse complement strand
AAAAAAAAAAAAAAAAAAAAAAAAAAAAAAAAAAAAAAAAAAAGGGCAGCCAAAGACAATGTATGAACAAACAGATGCCCAGCTGAGCCCATAAGACTTTATTTACAAGCAGTAAGTCTGTAGTTTGCCAGCCCCTGCTCTAAACCAGGCACCAGCAGTCACTACAGTCATTACTTCTCATCTGACTCCTGCTCCCCAAGGCCTGCTGCATGGGGATTCACTCAGGATGCTTCATCCCAGGCCCTGAAATGCTGCGCGCCTGGCTCAGGCTGGGACCTCGCCCCCTCCCTTTCAGGCTACAGCCCTCCTCCACGCACCCCCCCACTCAAACACCCTGACCCACCCCACTTACTCTTTTGATGGGTCCATACACCTCAAACTCTCTCCGGAGCTTGGATTCTGTTGTGTCATAGTTCTACAAGGAGATGGAGATGACGTTAAATGGGAAAAGGGACATACCCCTGGAACATTCCCTGGGACCTAGCCTATTTGCCCTTTGTCCCAGACCCAGGCGCTCAGCAGTCTGGGGTTCCAGGGGCTGGGAGCTGGGGACTTACCACTCTCGCCACAAAGAGAGTCTTGAAGGCATCCCCCTGAGCATTGGGATCATTGTGGGGGTCCCCTGTGTAGGAAGAAAGGAATTTTGTAAGCTGAAGATGTCCACGGTCTCAGGTAGCAAAACAAATACAGATGGGCAGAGGCCAAGAAGAAAAAGAAGGCACTGGGAGAGGCCCCTAACTGGAGGAACACGATGGTGACCTGGTGACTTTGAGCATGCCCCTCTCTGAACCTGTTTCTCTAAGGCACAGTAGCCTTTATCAGAGTGGCTGAGAGATGAGAATCCAGGCTGCTGAGGGGAGGAGGTAAGGCTGACTTCAAGCTGACAGGATGTAGCAGGCCCAACTACCATTTCAGACCTACAGAAGCCACGAGGGCCCCATAGCTCCCAGATGCAAGGTGATCCAAATAATAACAGTCCAAAAGTGCCTCCCTGGAGATGCAGCTGATGCCCCCAGATTCTGAGCTCCCGCCATTAGCAGAGCCACACTGCCACCCACTGGACACAGACTGCAGCTACAGTCCACAGGAAAACCTGAGACCTAGCAGCCCCAAGGCTACGAATAAGAGCCAGGAGAGCCAAGCTTACCTAAGGCCTGCTTTCCCGTGTGCCCTGTGTCTCTAAAAGAAACCCAGGAACTGACAAGCATCGGATGAGATTCTCACTCCAGCCCCATTACTGTGAAGCAAACTGTCCTATCTGGCTACTGAGGAATAACAATCCCCAAAGAGAAGAGCCAGGAGTCTCCTAAGAAACCACGTCCACAGGTGATTCTGCTGGGTCAGGCCTGGGAATGAGTCCTTTTCACCAAATGCCATGGCCCCAGCACATAATGACCCTGACTGCTGCCAGGCTCTCAGGACACTCTGCCCTTTCTTCCTTGGTACAGTGTCCCCTCAGAAGCCGGCACATTCTGGGAGAATGTGAGTAACAGTGACCCATTTATGCCGGAGGGTACAACTTTCTGACCTGCAGACTTGAAAAAGCAGACCTTGGCAATGATCTTGAGCAGCAGGATATAAATAACTCCCACATACTTAGCGTTCCAATAATGGAACACTAGGCATATAATTTACTGAGCACATACTATGGCCCAGACAGTGCTGGACACTGAAACTTAATTATTACTACTTTGTAAATGGAAGCAAAACAGAACAAACTCAAGACACAGAAAAGGGAGGTGGTCAAAGTGGCAAAGGGCGAGGCCAACTTGCCCTCCCAGCCCAGGCATTCACATTACTAGGCTCCTGCCCCAAGTCCCCGGGTGCTACCTTTCAGGAAGACAGCAGGTGTTGCCAGAAGCTAGAGAAATAAAGTCTCAGATTTGTTTCTTATAAGAGGATTCAACTACAAGCCTAAACTAAAGTCAAGATGACTTTAAGGAATGCTTCAAAAACCAGTAGCCTGAGCCACAATTTAAGGGAATCACTATATAGGACGGATGGAAACATCTGAAAACTACTCCACCTCGGCATGCTACCTACCCACTCCTCGAAGCTCCTTACCAGGCCGGGCGCAGTGGCTCACGCCTGTAATCCCAGCACCTTGGGAGGCTGATGAGGGCAGACCACATGAGGTCAGGAGTTTGAGACCAGCCTGACCATCATGGAGAAACCCCGTCTCTACAAAAAAAAAAATTACCCAGGCATGGTGGTGGCATGTGCCTGCAGTCCCAGCTACTCAGAGGCTGAGGTAGGAGAATCGCTTGAGCCCGGGAGGTGGAGGTTGCAGTGAGCTGAGATGGCACCACAGCACTCCAGCCTGGGCAACACAGTAAGAATCTGCTTAAAAAAAAAAAAAGTTCCTTGCCATACCTAATCCCTCAGTTTTGTAATTCTCTTTGTCCAGGTCTCTCAATCTGCACTGGCTTTTTTTTTTTTTTTTTGCACCACGTAACTCTCACTCATTCAATAGGTAATTCTTTCTTTGGTTCCCCACGTTTGTGTTTTTGTAAATAGGTAATCCTTAAGCACTTACTATGTGCCTGGAAATGCTATAGTTGTTGGGGATTTGGCAGTAAACGAGACAGAAAAAGTGCCAGGCGCGGTGGCTCACACGTGTAATCCCAGCACTTTGGGAGGCCAAGGCAGGCGGATCACTTGCGAACAGGAGTTCGAGACCAGCCTGGCCAACACAGCAAAACCTCGTTTCTACTAAATATACAGAAAGAAGTTAGCTAGGCATGGTCCAGCTAGTCTAAGGCAAGAGAATCGCTAAGAACCAGAGGCGACAAAGGTTGCAGTAAGCTGAGATCACACCACGGCACTCCACCCTCAGTGAGACTGTCTCAAAAAACACAAACAAAAAGACAAAAAAGGTGTCTACCCTCATGGAGTTCATATGCTAATGGAATAAGGAGATCATATGATCACATCAGATGATGACAGACATAGAAAGGGATGATTTTATAAGAGGTTAGGAGAGACCTCATAAGATGCTGACATTTAATGAAGAGCAGAAGATTGTCACAGCCATGGGGAAACACACCTGGCAACACCAAACAGAAGGTGCTGTAAGTTACCATGGACGCAATAGGGGACACCCCACGACCCTGTAGGGCTGGTCCCTACACACTACAGTGGGACCAATGACTGCTGTGGGGTCGGGTAAGTGAACGAAGGCCAAATAACAGCGGAGCCTCCCAAAGGGCAGCCAGAGGGAACCCACCCCAGTGCACTGCGTGAGTTCCCAAGAGTACTCGCTTACCCTAGGCGGGTGGGGGTGGGGCGGGGCACGAATGTGACTGAAGGTAAGAGTGCAGCAAAGCAATGGTACATAAGCAATGAAGATAGAGCATGACTGAAAGAGGGCAGCACAGAACCAGTGCCAGTCAGCACCCCACCAGCCAGGGTATGCGTGCAGAGCCCTGCCAGCGGCTCCAACCTTAGGAAATCGTTGGTTAAGGGCTCATCTTAGCAGCAGCCCAGAGCAGGGACTCAAAGGAGCTGGGTCGTGGAGCTGGGAAACTTTATTAGGCTTTGCGATGGTGGAAGCCCCATCTCGGAACTCTCATTCTTTATAAGCATGCTTGCCTCAACAAGCCTCCATTTCTTCATCTTGAAAATGGGAGAAACAACCCCTGTTGTGCTTGGAAGCCGTGAGAAGTCAGTAACAGGAAGGACGAGTGCTCAGCAAGGAGCACGGTCCCCTTGACGGGAGCTGGTCATTGGGATGACGCACAGCAAGCTTCTACAGTTAGAAGTGGAGGCTCTCGAGGGCACAGAAACCCCCTGAACTTGACCCATTCTTTCTCTTCTATTATGGAGAAGTTCAAGCACTTAACAGAAGTGGAGAGCAGTACAACAAACTCCCACGAGCCACTTCCATCATCAACGTGCGGCCAAACTTGTTTCATCTCCACCCTCCCCCAGCCCACTGGACCTGTGTTTTTTGAGATGGAGTTTCACCCTTGTTGCACAGGGTGGAGTGCAATGGCACGACCTCAGCTCACTACAACCTCCGCCTCCCAGGTTCGAGAGATTCTCCTGCCTCAGCCTCCTGAGTAACTGGGATTACAGGTGCGCACCACCACACCCAGCTAATTTTTCATTTTTATATAGACAGAGTTTCGCCAGGCTGGCCAGGCTGATCTCAAACTCCTGACCTCATGATCCACCCGCCTCAGTCTCCCAAAGTACGGGATTATAGGCGTGAGCCACCATGCCCAGCAAAATATAGTCTAATCACGTGGGCTCACCATCACATCTGTGGTCCCCTGCTGACTGAAAATCACTATGCTGCGTGAGTTTTCACTCTCACAATAAAGAGCCACTAGAGGTTGACAGTTGACCTTCTTATCAGTTTGGTTAACGGCGACAACACACCTGTCTTGTACTCCCAATTCCTCTGATACATGGAGGGGATCAACATCCTCAGCCCAAGGGTCAGGGAGCTAAGGGTAGAACCGGGACGGACCCACTAGCCCACAACTCACTGCCTCAGCCTGAGACCCAGCTGGGTTGTGGGAGCCCCTTATAACTGTCCTCCCCTGCAGGAAGGGCCCAAGGTACCAGGGGTCTCCCTTCCCGCCAACTTTTACCGTATGTTCTGCTGCTGAAAAGCCCAAACCAAAAACAGGGCTTGCCAAGTGGCAGGGGCTAAATAAAAGAACTAACAACCCTGCTCCCCCCAAAATAGGCCTTTGGGAGACAGCAGGATCCTGGGTATGACCTGGAAAGAACACAGGGGAGGAGAGAGGAGAACAGTGGATGAGAGACGTACACATTTTGAGCTCTGTCTCCACTTCCTGCTGCCGCCGCTCAATCTTCTCCCGTCTCTGTCATGAGAAAGGGGAGGTGAGTAAGTAAATGCAGATAGAAGTGCCCTAGTGTCAAGGACCATGTGGAGAAAGTGGCGAAAGGAGGGTCAGGAAGCAAAAATGACATACTTTCCTCTCCATGCGTTCCTCTCGGGTTTCTGCACGAGTTGGAGGAGGGGCATCTCGAGGGTCCTAGGAACAAGAAGAGAGGTGACAGGGTGGGAAGGACTAGGAGAAATGGCAAGGGACGCTCACCAAGGAAATAAGCATGTCAACCCTCCCACACCCCCCTACAAAAATAAACACACATGTACACTTCCCCAGTCACAGTGGAGGGAGGGGAGGGGCACAGATCAAAGCCACACACAGTGGCTTCCACTTGTAATCCCAGCACTTTGGGGGGATGACACAGGAAGAATGCTTGAGCCCAGGGGTTTCAGACCAGCCTGGGACACACAGTGAAACACCATCTCTACTAAAAATTTACAAACGAGCCAGGTGTGGTGGCACACGTCTATAGTCCCAGCTACTAGGGAGGCTAAGGAGGAGGATCTCTTGGGCACTGGAGAGCGAGGCGGCCATGAACCATGACGGTGACACTGAACTCCAGCCTGGATAACAGAATAAGACCCTATCTCAAAAACTAAGCACAGTCCATGGACCAGCACTATCCAAACTTGCTGGACTGTGAGAAGTATAGAAACCGGGAGTAAGTGCTCAGAAACTTCCACAGCAATTTCACAGTTTTACGCCCACTGACTCTAACACAAATTTGGTCTTTTATTCTGCAGGTCTTCTATTTTTTGATGTGAAGTCTCGCTCTGTGACCCAGGCTGGAGTGCAATGGGCGACCTTGGCAACCTCCGCCTCCCAGGTTCAAGCGATTCTATGTCCTGCTTTCCCCTCTGTGCTGTCTCTACAAGGAACCCACTAGCAATCATGTTTCTAAAAGGAACCCAGGAACTGACTGGAATCGTTCAAGTGATTCTCCTGCCTCAGCCTCCTGAGTACCTGGGATTACAGGTAAACGACACTATGCTGGCTAATTTTTGTATTTTCAGTAGAGAGGGGGTTTCGCCATATTGGCCAGGTTGGTCTAGAACTCCTGACTGTAGGTCTTTCTTTAAAAAGTAATTCTGGCCGGGCGTGGTGGCTCACGCCTGTAATCCAAGCACTTTGGAGGCCAAGGCGGGCGGATCACCTGAGGTTGGGAGTTCAAGACCAGCCTGACCAACATGGTGAAACCTCGTCTTAAAAAAAAGAAAAAAAAAAATTCTATCCTGTTTATCAAAAGCATCAATCTGCAACAGATTGGAAACTGTCCTTCACCAATGACAGTTTGAAAAGCACTAGCACAGGTGACACCTAGCTTAAGAATACAGTGCTGAAGGTCCCTGTCTTCCATATGCAGGAAACATACTGCTTCTCACAACTCCAAGCATCACTCACATTGAACAAAGTGCCAGAGGATGTGATGGGAGCGGAGTGACGGGAGGGCCCTGTTTATGAGAGCCAGTTAAGAGGACCAGGCCTGAAGCAAGAGGAGCTGACAGGACAGGGCTCCGAAGCCCACAACTGCACACCCTCTGAGGGCCAGGGCAGCACTTAAAGGTGTCACCAACCATGCATTAAATAGTAACTGGCTGCTGGACGTGGTGGCTCACGCCTGTAATCCCAGCAGTTTGGGAGGTCAAGGCTGGTGGATCACTGGAGGTCAGGGGTTCGAAACCAGCCTGGTCAACATGGCGAACCCCTATCTCTACTAACAATACAAAATTAGCCAGGCATGGTGGCACATGCCTGTAATCCCAGCTACTTGGGAGGCTGAGGCAGAACTGCTTGAACTGAAGGCTGCAGTGAGCTGAAATCACGCCATTGCACTCCAGCCTGGGCAACAAAAGCAAAACTCTGTCTCATAAATAGTAACTGGCACATTATTATCAAAGGGCATCTACCACCTGCCTATGCCCATTAAATTAATTTAATTGGCTAGTAACATTTCTCAAGTGCTGGTTCACCGAGGGTGGCAAATCCCACTGAAGATCCACTTTTCTATTATCTGCGAACTTCTTTTTTTTTTTTTTTTTTTTTTTTTTTTTTTTTTTTTTTTTTTTTTTTTTTTTTTTTTTTTTTTTTGAGATGGAGTCTCACTCCGTCGCCCAGGCTGGAGTGCAGTGGCATGATCTCGGCTCACTGCAACCTCCACCTTCCAGGTCCAAGCGATTCTCTTGCCTCGGCCTCCCAAGTAGCTGGGACTGCAGGCCACCACGCCCAGGGAAGTTTTGGTATTTTTAGTAGAAACAGAGTTTCACTATATTGCCCAGGCTGGTCTCCAACTCCTGACTTCGTGATCTGCCTGCCTCAGCCTCCCAAAGTGCTGAGATTACAAGTGTGAACCACCACACCCTTCCTATCTACAAAGTTCTGCTCTGCAACTCCCTCCGCCTCCAGCTGCCCATTTCTACCCAATTCGAAAATGTTCTTCTTGTAACTTCTGGCTGTGTGCTAGCTTTTCTCAGGTGTGCTCAGACACACCTACAAGATGACCATTGTCATCCCAATTTCACAAATAAAAACAGAGAGGTCCAGGAGCCTAAGTCATTCATTCCTATTTACCCTGAAGGGGCAGAGCTAAGATCCCGGTCTGTGGTTTTAAGCCCTCCAACACTCGGTGCTAGCCCTTTATGAACACCATCTTCTTAACAATACAAGTAGTAAACAGAGTAACAAAGGCCGACATAGGCTGACTGCTTGATGCCAAGCCCCCTGACATATGCTTTGCCATTTAATTCTCCACCAACAGTATGAGGGGTGCTACCATTATCTCCTTGCTAAAGATAAAGAAACCAATGCATTAAGATACACATTTGCCCAAACTCACAGAGCTGATAAATGGTGCAAGCCAAGTGTGAATCCTCAACTACTACTCAACTGAACTTCCACAAAAATTCTACGAAAGGTATACTATCAACCCCACTTTTTTTTTTTTTTGAGATGGGAGTCTCACTCTGTTGCCCAGGCTGGAGTGCAGTGGGACAATCTCGACTCACTGCAATGTCTGCCTCCCAGGTTCAAGTGATTCTTCTGCCTCAGCCTCCCAAGTTGTTGGGACTACAGGCAAGCACCATCACGCCTGGTTAAGTTTTATATCTTTAGTTGAGATGGGGTTTCACCATTCTGACCAGGCTAGTCTCGAACTTCTGACCTCAGGTGATCCACCTGCCTCAGCCTTCCAAAGTGCTGGGATTACAGGTGTGATCCACTGAGCCCAGCCTCACTTTGTTTTTGTTTTGAGACAGTATCGTTCTATTGCTCAGGTTGGAGTGCAATGGCTCTATCTGGGCTCACTGCAACCTCTGCCCTCCAAGTTCAAGTGATTCTCCTGCCTCAGCCTCCCGAGTAGCTGGGATTACAGGTGCCCGCTACCATGCCCAGCTAATTTTTGTATTTTTAGTAGAGACAGGATTTCACCATGTTGGCCAG
>NW_016107581.1:2471146-2474714 GCF_001604975.1 Cebus imitator | reverse complement strand
AGAGAGAGAGAGAGGAAACAGGAGAAAAGTCACAGAATTCGAAGAGGCTCTGTAAGGGCAGAGAACCGTCCTACGCTAGAAGAGAAAAGGGTATCTCTTCGTGGGGGTGGAGGTGAAAGGCCAGTAAAGGAACCAAAAAACAAAGGCTGGAAAAGGGTTCCTGAGCAGTGAGGTCTCAAGAGTCCTGAGCCACGAGCAGTGGGGCGGAGAGGTTCCCCGGGGATTTCTGGGGGGGAATCAAGGACCCGAGGAAGGAGGCCCAGAGCAGTTGTGGCTGCTCGTCTCGTACCTTGGAGGACAAATTATGAGATGCGCTTTGCAGGGGCCTGGGGGTCGGAAGTCTCCGAGCAAAGAAGAGAAACATAAGCAGCGAAGCCCCAAAGCCAAGCTCCTGTGGGTAACAGACCTGGGCCCCCCTAAGACGAAAGGAATTATGGGTAAGGGTCCAGGACAACATGGAAAGACGAAAAAGAAAAAAGGCCACACACCGCAAGGGCCTGTGGGTAGGGGACCGAGGGCGCTGTGGGAAGCGGGCGTGGGTGCCCAGAGGACTCGGGTTTCGGGAAAGGGATGCAGAAGGGACCTGCAGCAGGGGACACGGCAAGGGGGCCTGGCTGCAAGGGAAAAGGACTGGGGCCCATCGCAGGGGCTTGTGGGTAGCGGCCCCGCACCCCGTCGGACCACTCGGCCACACTCACTCGCCGCGCGGCGCCCTCCTCGGTCTGGCGTCGGTCCAGAGGCTCGGGGCGGCTGCGGCGGCCCCTCAGCAACAAGAACTCCTGCTTTGGCTTCCACTCCGAGGGCGTCCGCGTCTGCCTGACTGCCTCGCCCGCGCAGCGAGCGCACAAGGCCGCTGCTCAACAACTCGCGCGGCCTCGGCCACCGACTGGAGCAGGGGGTGGATCTCGGCCTCAAATCCCTCCGCCGTCACCACTGCGCACGCGCCGCGAGAGGCCAAGAACTACCCACACACCAGGACCAGGCGCCGTCGCGGGCACAGCGCACGCGCGAGGTCACTACCCCGCCCTCGGGCACCTTGAGTACCTCAGTCTCCGGGAGCTGGCGTCTGCGCTGCGCGCGCGCGCTCAGCCCCAAGCCGCCCCTCCACCTCCCGCTTTCCGCTCCAAACCGCCTATGTCCGCGAGACTCTCTCTGATGCTCCGCCCCTTTCCCGATCAGGCTTCCCGGACTTTTTCGCGCATGCGTGTTGCGTAGAGCAATGTAACGTACCTCTCCGCCGCCTGGCAAAGAGTCCCTAAGTGAATAGCCTGATTGCGTTGATGTCTAATCTATTCAATCAACAACTGCTCATCGAGCATCTCCTATGTGCTAAGCACTGTCTGGGCTTTGGGGGCTACAGCACGTGACTAAAGCAAAGTCTTCTGCTTGGGCTTACATTGTACTTAGGAGAGACAATAAAAGCGTTTAACTGAATAAAGATAATTCGAGGGCCCGGCTCGGTGACTCACCCCTGTAATCCCATCACTTTGGGAGGCCGAGGCAGGCGTATCACCTGAGATCAATAGTTCGAGACCAGCCTGGCCGACATGGTGAAACCCTGTCTCTACAAAAAAATACAAAAATTAGCCGGGAATGGTGGTGTGAGCCTGTAATCTCAACTACTCTGGAGGCTGAGGCAGAAGAATCGCTTGCACCCAGGAGCCGGAGGTTGCAGTGAGCAGAGATCACCACCATTGCACTCCAGCCTGGGTGACAAGAGCGACACTCTATCTTAAAATAATAATAATAATAATTTGAGATGGTGACTAGCATGATAAAGAAGGACGGAGCAGAGTAAAGGGATGGGAAGTGAGAGTGAGGCTATTTTATAAAGGGGGATAATGGAAGGCTCCTCTGATATCATTTGAACAAAGGCCAGATGGAAGCAAGATCTGGGAGGCGGGGAGGGTTAACAGCAGGTGCAAAGGTCCTGAACTGGGACCAGATGGCAGGAATCTCAGGTTGTTGGCCGTGAGATCAGAGAGCTGGCATTTATTTTATTTAAGACCCTGTTGTTAAGTATTACATTTTAAGTTCTGTGGATGGATTCAATAGCCTGTTTAATAACTACAGAAATTATTGCAAAATTCAAATGACTAATTTTCAAGAAAAAGGCCAGCTACTCAGGAGGCTGAGGCAGGAGAATCACTTGAACCTAGGAGGCAGAGATTGCAGTGAGCTGAGATCGTGCCATTGCACTCCAGCCTGGGCGACAAATCGAGACTCAGTCTCAAAAAATAAAAAGAAAAATGCCAAGTGCATTGGGTCGTGCCTGTAATCCTAACACTTTGGGAGGCCAAGGTGGGCAGATCATGAGGTCAGGAGTTCAAGACCAGACTGGCCAACATGGTGAAACCCTGTCTCTACTAAAAAATACAAAAATTAGCTGGGCATGGTGGCTCGTACCTGTAATCCCAGCTACTTGGGAGGCTGAGGTAGGAGAATTGCTTGAACCAGGACCCAGGAGACGGAGGTTGCAGTGAGTTAAGATCACACCACTGAACTCCAGCTTGGGCTACAGAGCAAGACTCTATCTCAAAACAAACAAACAAAAAAATGCCCTTCCTTCTCTTCCACATTGCCAGTTTGTGACTTTTCCAAACTTTTCTGCTGTGCTGCTTCCTATTTATGTATTTGTTTATTTTCCAGAGACAGGGTTTCACTGTGTCACCCAGGCTGGTGTGCAGTGGCTATTCGCTGTGTCACCCAGCATTTCACTTCGTCACCTAGGCGGTGTACAGTGGCTATTCACTGCCATGCTCCCACTCCTGATCAACATGGGAGCTTTGACCTGCTCCACTTCCAGCCTTAGGCTAGTTCACCCCTTGCCAGGCAACCTGGTAGTCTCCCGCTCCTGGGAGGTTACCATATTGAAGCCAAACTTAGTATGGACACCCAGTTGTTGGGGGGAACGGCAATGGAGGGAGGGCTCACAGAGTGCCTCCATAAAATGGCTGCAAGTGCTGGGAACAGTAAACCGCAGCAAACTGCCAGGCCTCTGGGGAGGCAAACTTCCCCAAGCCTTCTTGTTCCAGGAGCAGAGTGACCTTGACTCTGTAACAGTACATAACGTGCTCAAGGACTTTAAACACCTTTTGTAGCATTACAAAGTAACCAGACTTGTAGGCCCACCAGCTACATTGTCTATTGCTAAGCATACCCTTTTAGCTTTTGAGAAACTCACATGAACCGCCACTGTTAACAATTTTATGTTTGATGCACAGCCTTCTTTCACCGATTCACCCTGCCACCTGCACTACAGATAATAGTCATTATGTTCAGTAAATATTGTGGAAACCAGAGATCGGGGCCTTCACTGCCTCCAGTAAAGAAGTGATGATCCCCTGGTCCTGCTTTCTCTCCTAATCTGTCTTTTTCTAATTCCTTTGTTGCCACTGAACTCGGGGTACCCACGGGTGGGGTGTGGGGCTGGCTCCCTACACCAGTCAGCATAACACACTACAGCCCAGAACTCCTGTGCTGAAACAATCCTCCCTCCTCAGCCTCCAAGTAGGTAGGACTACAGGCACATGCCACATGCCACAGAGCCTGACTGCTTCCACCCCCC
>NW_016107581.1:2467202-2470081 GCF_001604975.1 Cebus imitator | reverse complement strand
GCTGGAGTGCAATGGCGCGATCTTGGCTCATCGCAACCTCCGCCTCCTGGGTTCAGGCAATTCTCCTGCCTCAGCCTCCTGAGTAGCTGCGATTGCAGGCACGCACCACCATGCCCAGCTAATTTTTTTTTGTATTTTTAGTAGAGACGGGGTTTTACCATGTTGACCAGGATGGTCTCGATCTCTTGAGCTCGTGATCCACCCGCCTCGGCCTCCCACAGTGCTGGGATTACAGGCTTGAGCCACCGCGCCCAGCCCATCCCTCATGTTCTTACCTTCTTATCGGCCCTTCTAACTCTTCTCACCTCTGCCCATTACCCAGTTCTAAAGCTGCTTCCACATCTTGAGGTATCTTTACAGCAATGACCCCTCTGCTAGCTTTCTGTGCTAACTTCCATTTCTCATTGCTAGAATGGAATACCTGAGCTTTGCACGGTGGCAGTATCGTAGCCAATGAGGTTTATCCGAGGCGCGATTATTGCTAATTGAAAACTTTTCCCGATACCCCACCATGATGGCTTGCAATATAGTCGGCATTGGCAATTTTTGACAGTCTCTACGAAGACTGAATATAAAAAAAGAAGAAAGAAAGGAATGACTAAGACAGGGCAATTTATAAGGAAAAGACATGGGTCGGGTGCAGTGGCTGATGCCTGTAATCCCAGCACTTTGGAAGGCAGAGGCGGGCAGATCACTTGAGGCCAGGAGTTCAAGACCAGCCTGGCCAACATGGTGAAACCCCGTCTCTACTAAAATAGCTGGGTGTGGTGGTGAGTGCCTGTAATCCCAGCTACTCAGGAGGCTGAGGCAGGAGAGTCACTTGTACCCGGGATGCAGAGGTTGCAGTGACCTGAGATCGCACCATTGCACTCCGGCCTGGGAAACAAGAGTGAAACTCCATCTCAAAATAAAATTTAAAAAAGGTTTAAATTAGCTGGGTGTGGTGACTCACAGCTATAGTCCCAGCTACTTGGGAGTCTGGGGTGGGAGGATCTGTTTGAGCCTGGGAGGTCAAGGCTACAGTGAGCTGCGATTGTGTCACTGCACTCCAGCCTGGGTGACAGCGTGAGACTTCGTCTCAAGAAAAAAATGTTAACATCACCAGTGACATGGCATATGGACATCACACACCCCCAGGATGATGTAATGAGAGCAGCAATGCCGCTCTGTGGCATTCTCTCTACCTCCACCCCACAAAACTATAACCTCAATCTAAACAAGATAGAAGATCAGAGGAACGCAAATGGAGAGACAGTCTACAAAACAACTGACTAGTAATCTTTAAGTTTCCAGATCATGAAAGACAAGGAAAAAGTAACAAACTATCACAGATTGCAGAAGACTAAGGAGGCATGACAACCAAATGCAACAAAGTATCCCAGATCGCTAACATAGTGGAAACAAAATCCCAGTGAAATCTGCCATGTTGTCAAAAGTATTGTGCCACCCCGATGTCTCAGGTTTTTTGTTGTTTTTTTTTGGGATGGAGTCTTGCTTTGTCGCCCAGGCTGGAGGGCAGTGGTGTGATCTCAGCTCACTGCAACCTCCGCCTCTTGGGCTCAAGCGATTCTCCTGCCTCAGCCTCCCAAATAGCTGGGACTACAGGCTTGCACCACCACGCCTGGCTAATTTTTTATTTTTAGTAAAGACAGGGTTTCACCGTATTGGTCAGGTTGATCCTGAACTCCTGACCTCATGATCCAACTGCCTCGGCCTCCCAAAGTGCTTGGATTACAGGCATGAGCCACTGTGCCCGGCCAATGTCTTAGCTTTAACAAATGAGCCAAAGCAATACAACATTCTAGCATCTGGGGAACCTGGAAGATGGATATTTAAGAAATGTCTGTACTATCTTTGCAACTCTTCCATAAGGCTAAAACTAGTTAAAAGTCAAAACAAAACAAAACAGGCCCAGCACAGTAGCTCATGCCTGTAATCACTCTGGGAGGCTGAGGTGGGCAGATTACCTGAGGTGGGGAGCTCCAGAACAGCCTGGCCAACATGGTGAGACCCTGTTTCTACTAAAAATACAAAATTTACCCTAGGCGCCATGGCTCACGCCTATAATCCCAGCACTTTGGGATGCTGAGGTGGGCAGATCACAAGGTCAGGATATCGAGACCATCCTGGCTAACACAGCGAAACCCCATATTTACTTAGCTGGGCATAGTGACTCGCGCCTGTAATCCCAGCTACTCAGGAGGCTGAGGCAGGAGAATCACTTGAACCCAGGAGGCAGAGGTTGCAGTGAGCCGAGATCGTGCCACTGCACTCCAGCCTGGGCAACAGAGCAAGGCTCTGTCTAAAAAAAAAGGAAAAAAAATAAAAAATAAAAAAGCCGAGTGGTGCAGTGGCTCACACATGTAATCCCACCACTTTGGGAGGCTGAGGCAAGAAGATTGTTTCAGCCCAGGAATTCAAGACTGTCCTGAGCAACAGAGTGAGACCTTGTCTCTACCAAAAATTTTAAAGAAAATTAGCCGGGGCCAGGCGAGGTGGCTCATGCCTGTAATCCCAGCACTTTGGGAGGTCAGGAGTTCAAGACCAGCCTGGCCAACATGGTGAAACCCTGTCTCTACTGAAAATACAAAAACTTAAGCCAGGCATGGTGGCAGGTGCCTGTAATCCCAGCTATTCAGGAGGCTGAGGCAGGAGAACTGCTTAAACCCAGAAGGCAGAGGTTGAAGTGAGCCAAGATTGTGCCACTGCACTCCAGCCTGGGCAACAGAGCAAGACTGTCTCAAAAACATAATGATAATTAAAAACAAAAACAAGTCCAGGCACGGTGGCTCAAGCCTGTAATCCCAGCACTTTGGGAGGCCGAGGTGGGTGGATCACGAGGTCAGGAGATCGAGACCATCCTGGTCAACATGGTGAAA
>NW_016107581.1:2461706-2464532 GCF_001604975.1 Cebus imitator | reverse complement strand
CAGCATTGCCTGGGTTGGGGAAAAAAAAAAAAAAGACTGTTAGGATTACAGTGGGTCCACCCAAATAATCCAAGATAATCTCCCTAACTCGTCAGCCTTAACTTTTTCTTTCTGATTTTTTTGAGACAGGGTCTTGCTCTGTCACCCAGGCTGGAGTGCATTGGTGTGATAATAACTCACTGCAATCTTGACTTCCTCGGATCAAATGACTCTTCCGCCTCAGCCTCCCATGTACCAGTACCTGGGACTACTGATGTGCACTACCACACCCGGCCGTTTTTTGTTTTTTGTTTTTTTGGTGACAGAGTCTCACTCCTTCACCCAGGCTGGAGTGTAGTGGCACAATCTCAGCTCACTGCAACCTCTGCCTCCCAGGTTCAGGCAATTCTCCCGCCCCAGCCTCCAGAGTAGCTGGGATTACAGGTGTATGCTACCCTGCCCAGCTAATTTTTATATTTTGATTAGAGATGGGGTTTCATCATGTTGGCCAGGCTGGTCTCGAACTCTTGACCTCAGGCGATCCGCCCATCTCAGCCTCCCAAAGTGCTGGGATTACAGGAGTGAGCCATTGAGCCTGGCTTGCCTTTTAAATTTTGCCCTAACTTCTTGAGCAGAAAAGAGGCGCCTTGGCTGGGCATGCTGGCTCATGTCTGCTATCTCAGCGCTTTGGGAGGTTGAGAAGGGTGGATCATAAGGTCAGGAGTTAGAGACCAGCCTAACATGGTGAAACCGCGTCTCTACTAAAAAATACGAAAGTTAAACAGATGTGGTCGTGGGTGCCTGTAATCCCAGCTACTCAGGAGGCTGAGGGAGGAGAATCACTTGAACCCAAAAGGCAGAGGCTGCAGTAAGCTGAGATCACGCCACTGCACTCCAACCTGGTGACAAAGGAAGACTCCGTCTCAAAAAAAAAAAAGAAAAAAAAGAAAGAAAAGAAAAAGAAAGAAAGAAAAGACAAAGAAGAAGAATGGGAGAAAATAAGTGACAGAGACCAGAAAGATGGGGTCAGAGATCAGAGACGGGGAAGGTCAAAGACCATGAAACAAATGGAAACAGACCCAGACGGGGGAAGAGACACCTGGGGGACAGGGGGACACAGAAATCCAGGGGACCAGAAAGAGTAGGTGTGGTGGGGTGGCTTACGCCTGTAATCCCAGCACTTCGAGAAGCCTAGTATGGTGGATTGGCTGAGCTCAGGAGTAGGAGACCAGCCTGGGCAACACAGCAAGACCCCACCTATAGAAAAATGACCAAAAATAGCCATGCATGGTGGCTCACACCTATAGTCTCAGCTACTTAGAAGGCTGAGGTGGGAGGGTCATTTGAGCCCAGAAAGTTGAGGCTGCAGTGAGCCGAGATTGTGCCACTGCACTCCAGCCTGGGCAACAGACTGGGGTGGGGGGGGGAGGAAGGAAGGAAGGAAGGAAGGAAGGAAGGAAGGAAGGAAGGAAGGAGCTGGTGCAATGGACCGGGAGGAAGGGAGGGGAAAAGGGGGGGAGGGAGTGGGGGAGGGAGGGAAGGAAGGAAGGAAAGAAAAGTCCAGCGTGATGACTTAAACCTGTAATCCCAGCACTTTTGAGAGGCTGAGGTGGTGGATCCCTTGAGGTGAGGAGTTTGAGGCCAGCCCAGCCGATGTGGCGAAATCCCGTCTCTAAGAAAAATGTAATAATTAGCCAGGTGTGGTGGTGGTGGGAGCCTCTAATCCCAGCTACTCAGGAGGTGGAGGCAGAATAGCTTGAATCGAGAGGTGGAGGTTGCAGTGAGCTGGGATCACACCACTGCACTCCAGTTTGAGTGACTGTGCAAGACTCTGCCAAAAAAACGAAAGGAAGGAAGGAGGGAGGGAAGGAAGGAAAAGAAAGAAAGAAACAAAAGAACAAAGAAAAGAAAGAAGGAAGGAAAGAGGGAAGGAAGGAAATCAGGAAGAGAAAGAGAGCCAGGATTAGCAGGGCGTTCTAACCCTTAGTGCCTCTCTCCACACCCCCAGCAGAGGGCGACCGCGATCCCTTCCCCGGGAGGCGCAATGACCAATCCCCTCCACTTCCCCCAAGTCCACTTGATGGTGCTATTTTTACGCAGTGTCACCGGACACCAGTGGCCAGAAGGCCACCGTCTCGTCTCTGCGCCCTTCCGTTCCTGAGAATGACCCTGTGGCATCTCCCCGGCCCACACTCCCAACCCCCGCCCACTGCAGTCCAGCCCAGTCTCCTTTGCGAGTCACAGCACAGCTCAGGCCCCGTTGGGTCTCAGAATGTCTTGCGTAGAATCCAGATGGAGACTTTGGGGCCAACTCTGGGGAGAGAATGGGGCGTGCGTGCACATACTCAGTGGTTTACAGCTGCCAGAGTGATCCTAGGACGGGACAGCCACTGGGACTGCGGCGGGACCGACCTGGAGTGAGGGTCAGGGAGAGATTCAGAGATATGACTCCTGAGACCCTAAGTTCTCTAGAGACGCTAGGGGGAGACCCAAAGGGGAGCGGAAGAGGAACCCCGAGACAGAGACATGGAGGGCTAAGAGGTAATGAGCAAAAAGAGATGCAGAGAGACAAGAGATAAACGGAGACAGACCAAGAGTCAAAATAAAGACGGAGACCAAGACGCAGAGGCCAGTAGAGGGACCCATACAGAAGCCCTCAGAACGATGAATCTCATAAATAAATGACCCACAGAAATACTCGCTCAGAGATACATCCCAACAGAGACAACCCAGATACACCCCAGAGGAGACACAGCCGGACACAGGCACACAAGAGTGAGAGACAGAGCTGCAAACCGGCGACTCCAGGCAGGGCGCGGTGGCTCACGCCTGTAATCACAGCACTTT
>NW_016107581.1:2456053-2461139 GCF_001604975.1 Cebus imitator | reverse complement strand
AAAAAAAAAAAAAAGAAAAAGAAACTGTGTCTCCAAAAAAGAAAAAGAAAAAACAGGCGACTGCAACCGAGGGCTCAGATTCTCATAAAAAGAGACCAGACACACGTACACGGAAACCCGGAGAGAGGCAGACAGGATCCTGGCGGCAGAGGGACGGAGGGAAAGGGGACCCCGGGGCGGGAAAGGCGCAGAGCCCGAGCGGGCGGCGGCGGGGCAGGGCGGGTGTCCCGGCAGAGGGCGCGCGGTCGCCCTGTCGCCCTCCGCCCCGCCGGGGTCACGGCGCCCCCTCCCCCGCGCCCTGGCCGCCCTGCCTGGCTATTTTTACGCGCGGACACCGGACACCGGGCTGGGGCTGGGGCGGCGGCGGCGGCGGCGGCGGCCGAGGCGGGGCCGCACCGGGCCGGGCATCGGGGCCACACGTCCGTTCGCGGGTCGCCGGGGCTGCGCGCGCCATGGAGCCGCGGTGCCCGCCGCCGTGCGGCTGCTGCGAGCGGCTGGTGCTCAACGTGGCGGGGCTGCGCTTCGAGACCCGGGCGCGCACGCTGGGCCGCTTCCCGGACACGCTGCTAGGGGACCCCGCGCGCCGCGGCCGCTTCTACGACGACGCGCGCCGAGAGTACTTCTTCGACCGGCACCGGCCCAGCTTCGACGCGGTGCTCTACTACTACCAGTCGGGCGGGCGGCTGCGGCGGCCGGCGCACGTGCCGCTGGACGTCTTCCTGGAGGAGGTGGCCTTCTACGGGCTGGGCGCGGCGGCCCTGGCGCGCCTGCGCGAGGACGAGGGCTGCCCTGTGCCCCCCGAGCGCCCCCTGCCCCGCCGCGCCTTCGCGCGCCAGCTCTGGTTGCTCTTTGAGTTTCCCGAGAGCTCGCAGGCCGCGCGCGTGCTCGCCGTGGTCTCCGTGCTGGTCATCCTCGTCTCCATCGTCGTCTTCTGCCTCGAGACGCTGCCTGACTTCCGCGACGACCGCGACGGCCCGGGGCTTGCCGCGGTGGCCGCAGCCGGCCCGGTGAGAGGCGGGGCGTGGGTGGAGGCGGGCGGGGTTTGGGAGGAGATGGGCGGGGTCGGGGGGACCTGGCCAATCATAAGGCGGGGCCAGGGGCTGCGAGGGGTGGGTCAGCCAAAGACAGGGTGGGCTGGAGGCGGGGCCCGAGGATCCCAGTCCGAGCACCTGCCGGGTCAGAAGGTGGGGTTGAGGTCGGTGAGAAACCCCGCGTGCCGAGGGAAGGGCCCTTGGTGCAAGGGTTAGGAGGACAGTAACATTAAAAATCAGAGCTGAGGGGGCCAAGGAGAGCCTGAAAACTCCGGGGTCTGTGCAGCTGGGAAGGATGGGCTGGAGTTGATGAAAGGCAGGCCCCGAGAACACTGCTGACGGTGCTGGAGCCCAAGGAGCAAGAGTAGGAGGAATCCATGGAAGGAAAGCCGGGCTGAGGGACCAGAGGAGGGGCCTGGGGCTTGGCTTGCACAGAAGGTCTTTTTTTGTTGTTGTTTTTTTGAGACGGAGTCTCGTTCTGTCGCCCAGACTGGAGTGCAGTGGTGCGACTTCAGGTCACTGCCACCTCCGCCTCCCGGGTTCAAGCGATTCTCCTGCCTCAGCCTCCCGAGTAGCTGGGACTACAGGTGCACACCACCGCACCCAGTTAATTCTTGTATTTTTAGTAGAGACAAAGTTTTACCATCCTGGCCAGGCTGGTCTCGAACTCCTGACCTCAGGTGATCCTCCTGCCTCGGCCTCCCAAAGCGCTGGGATTACAGGTGTGAGCCACTGCACCTGGACGTAGAGAAGGTCTTTAAGCGTTATAATCTGGGCTGGGATTGGGGAAGGCAAGGAATAGCTAGGCACGAGGTGGTGGGGTCAGGGCAGGGACCCTCCCCATCTAGAAAATCAATACTGGAGGTGGGACTTTGGGAGAGAAGAGGTTGCACCCTACTCAGACATAAGTTCCCACGCATGAAGGGGCAGGGACCACCTCTCCAGCCACCACCAGGTCAGGAAACCAGAAAGTTCATCCAGGGATGATCCCTGGGGTCCTGGGAGGAAGTCTGGGACAACCAGGTCACTGGGGACATCGGTTCAGCGGCTACTGACCAACATGTAAAGAGGAGTTGGGTATTTAAACGATGATTAAGGCTCTCCCAGTGTCCCAGCCCTGGCCTGGCCCTCCCTAAACGCTTTCCTCCCTGCAGTTCCCTGCTCGGCTGAATGGCTCCAGTCTAGTGCCTGGAAATGCGCCCCGCCTGCCCTTCAACGACCCGTTCTTCGTGGTGGAGACGCTGTGCATTTGCTGGTTCTCCTTTGAGCTGCTGGTGCGCCTCCTGGCTTGTCCAAGCAAGGCGATCTTCTTCAAGAATGTGATGAACCTCATCGATTTTGTGGCTATCCTTCCTTACTTTGTGGCGCTGGGCACTGAGCTGGCCCGGCAGCGAGGGGTGGGCCAGCCGGCCATGTCACTGGCCATCCTGAGAGTCATCCGATTGGTGCGTGTCTTCCGCATCTTCAAGCTGTCCCGGCACTCCAAGGGCCTGCAGATCTTGGGCCAGACGCTTCGGGCCTCCATGCGTGAGCTGGGCCTCCTCATCTTTTTCCTCTTCATCGGTGTGGTCCTCTTTTCCAGCGCGGTCTACTTTGCAGAAGTCGACCGGGCGGACTCCCATTTCACTAGCATCCCGGAGTCCTTCTGGTGGGCAGTGGTCACTATGACTACAGTTGGCTATGGAGACATGGCACCCGTCACTGTGGGTGGCAAGATTGTGGGCTCTCTGTGTGCCATTGCCGGCGTGCTGACCATTTCCCTGCCTGTGCCCGTCATTGTCTCCAACTTCAGCTACTTTTATCACCGGGAGACAGAGGGCGAAGAGGCTGGGATGTACAGCCATGTGGACACACAGCCTTGTGGCCCCTTGGAGGGCAAGGCCAATGGGGGGCTGGTGGATGCGGAGGTACCTGAGCTACCACCTCCACTCTGGGTGCCCCCAGGGAAACGCCTGGTCACCGAAGTGTGAGGGACAGTTGAGGTCTGGGGGACCTCACATCTCCTTAGAGGGAGGGAGGGAGGGCAGGGTGGAGGGAAAGGCTTGTGGGAGGGGATTGGGTTTAGGAAGAGCTAGGTTAAGTGGTAATGAGTGGGAGAACGCTGAGTCTTGCTGGGTCTTGGATGGTATGGTTCGGTAGCTCCTGTGGACACCTCCTTAAGTGGCAGCAAATGGCAGTGGGTTGTGTTGTGTTGATGAAGACTCGATGGAGCCTTGTGGGGTGGTGTCAAGGTAGGTTTGGTCATATCATTTTGTGAGTTTCCTGGGTCGATGTTGGGTTTGGTTGGGTTGTGAGTCTGGGTCAGTGTTGTCCGGCTGTATTGCGTGGGATTCTGTGGTTTGGTGGGTCCCCTGGGGCCATGGTGGGTCAAGTTAGATGGCCCCCCGTGGCATCATTGAGATTGATTGTGCAGTCAGGCGTGGTGCTGAGTTTCGTTGAGATGTGGCGGAGATTGCGCAGCTTTGTGGTTCTTCTAGGGCCATGTTATTTTAGGTTCTGTGAACTTGTGAGTCATGTAGAAATGTGAAGAGTCAAGTGATAGAATTTGAGCTTTCCAGGTCACACTGGGTTACGTGTGTATGAGCGAATGCATCTCGTAGGGTTCTGTTGGGCTGAATTGTGTAGAGGTGTGCAGCTGGACGTTTTTCAAGGCCACAGGGAGTCGAGTTGTGTTGAACTGTACAACCCTGTGAGCCTTGTAAGGCCAGTTCAGTTGGGTCATGCCACTGTTTCAATCTCATAGAGCCATGTTGAGTTGAGTTCCATTGAGTTGTATCACTATGTGAGTCCTATAGGAATCTGGGTTGAGTTGGACTGTGTGAATGAGTTCCATAGGGCTACATTGGGTTGTTTTGAGTTTCGTGTAAGCACCAGGACCCAAAGGTAATAGCAGCAGGGGAGCATCACATATCAGGGAGCAAATGCCATGGCAAGGGCTGTAGGAGACTTAACGGAACTGGCTCCCCAGCTCACCGCGGGAGGTGGGACTGCATTCTCATCAGAGGCGATCGGGGTGAACTAGGAAGAGGTGGATGCTCCCCCCGTTTATCCACATCCACTTCGTTGTGCCATTCACCCCATTCTCCCCTACAGTCTTACACTCAGACATGGAGCTCAGAGCCCCAAGGGAAGGAGGAGAGGGGGAGAAAACTGCACTCTGTTCAGACGTGATAGAGGGACAGAACCAAAAGCATAGGGAGAGAGACCAGGCGAGGGATAGAGACCCAGAAAGCGAAAGAGATGGAAACCCAGAGAGACAGAGACCCAAGGCAGAGGAACAGAGACTCAGGGAGAGGGAGACAAGGACCTGGAGCGGGGGTGGAGCAGAGACGCAAAAGAGGGGAACAGATATCCAGAGTGAGAAGGTGATAGAGACCAAGAGCAGGGGATAGAAGCCGGGTGAAGTGGCTCATGCCTGTAATCCCAGCACTCTGGGAGGCCAAGGAAAGGGGATTGCTTGAGGCCGGGAGTTCAAGACCAGCCTGGGCAACATAGCGAGACCCTATCTCTACAAAAAATACAAAAATTAGCTGAGTGTGGTGGCGTGTGCCTGTGATCCCAGCCACTCAGGAAGCTGAGGCGGAGGGATCCCTTGTGCCTGAGAGGTAGAGGCTGCATTGAGGCAAGATTGAACTGCTGCACTCCAGCCTGGGTGACAGAGCGAGACCCCATCTCAACAAACAAACAAACAAACAAAAGAGTGGGGGGATAGAGACCCAGAGGGCAGTGTCAGGCTAGAGTTGGAGACAGATCAACAGAGTCTCAGGGAAAGAGAACCAAAATAGAAAAAGGCAGAAAAGCCGGGCGCGGTGGCTCACGCCTGTAATCCCAGCACTTTGGGAGGCTGAGGTGCGCAAGAGATCGAGACTATCCTGGCCAACACGGTGAAACCCGTCTCTACTAAAAAATACAAAAATTAGCCGGGCGTGGTGGCTCACACCTGTAATCCCAGCACTTTGGGAGACCGAGGTGGGCGAAGAGATCTAGACTAGCCTGGCCAACATGGTGAAACCCATCTCTACTAAAAAATAGAAAAATTAGCCGGGCGTGGTGGC
>NW_016107581.1:2451295-2455898 GCF_001604975.1 Cebus imitator | reverse complement strand
AAAGAAAGAAAGAAAGAAAGAAAGAAAGAAAGAAAGAAAGAAAGAAAGACAAAAAAAGGCAGAAAAAGTTGGTGCCCCTGAACCCAAGAGTCACGCACAGTTTATTCCATAGAATCACAGAGTGACCCTAAACCAGGCATGTAGCCCACCCTCCCCGCAGCTCAGGAAGGCTGTCAGACAAGCTGGGGGCCTCACTCTGTTTTCCCGGGGAGAAGCCTGAGTCTCAGAGCAGAGGAGTGGCTTCCCAAGGTCTCACAGCTTGTCCCCAGGGGCCAGGGAGGCTGTCTGTCTGCTTCACATGTCCCCGTCAGCCTGCTGGGACACACAGGTCCTCCTGAGTCCCATAGCCTCCTTTCTTACAGACAGAGAAACTGAGGCTCAGAGGAGCACATGTTACCCAAGGTCACAAGGCTGAACATTTTCAGAAGTCTTTCAGAGCTCAAAGGGCATTTAAGGGAGGAGGAGGAAGGTTGAAATCAAACACATATAGGGCTTCCTTTGGCACAAAGTTCTTTACTTGGATTAATTTATTAAAACCTATCCAGTGGTTTAGAGTGTTGGTGTTATTTTTAGCCATACCCACCCCTTTTTGGGGTCAAATAAATCTTCCTTAGAGACGCCGGTGGGAAGCATCAGAAGGGAAATGGTTGGGGGAGAACCCGCCCCCTCTCGGCAAGTCAAAACGCAGAGCAGGAATTCACGCGGAAAGCACTGGTTTCATCTGAGTCCCTTTTCACGCAGCTAAAGAGATGAAGGTACAGATGGTAGAAAGAGTTTGATCATGGTTGAAATGAATAGAAGCTTTAGGTAGTCACTTGTCTATGAAATGGAGAGAAAGCCACATTTAGGGACAGAATGGAGACAGACCTCACAGTAACAAGAGACAAGGTGGACTCCAGCACAGAGACCTAAAGAGAAGAAGACTCAGAGAGGAACCCAGGCCCAGGAAGGAGTAGGGGCTCAGAGCAAAAGAGAGAAAGCCAAAGGCGAGGGGGAAGAGGGTAGATGGCGAGGAGTGGGGACAGAGGCCCCCACGAGGGGAAAGGGAAGCAGACAGTGACCCCAACAGAGAGGATGCAAGAGACTCAGGGAGGAGACTGGGACCCAGAGAGGGTGGACAGATAACCAGAGAGAAGAAAACTGGGATGCAGAAAGTGGGGGACAGAGACCCAGAGAGGGGGACAGAGACCCGGGGAGAGAGGGACAGAGATCCAGAGAGAGAGGGGGACAGAGACCCAGAGAGAGAGGGACAGAGACCCAGAGAGAGAGGGGGACAGAGACACAGAGAGAGAGGGGGACAGAGACCCAGAGAGAGAGGGGGACAGAGACCCAGAGAGAGAGGGGGACAGAGACCCAGAGAGAGAGGGGGACAGAGACCCAGAGAAAGAAAGACAAACCCAGGGTTGGAGGGAGACAAATCCAGAGAGAAGGGGACAGATACCTAGAGAGAGGGGGACAGAGACCTGGAGATAGGGGACAGAGACTGTTTCCCAGTCACTCTGGAAACTTCATATGTACTATCCCCTCCAGGACTAGGAGTTAGAAGCTTGAGTCCTTCTGCTATGTGGCAGGATGTATTGGGTGTTCAGGGACGGGGAAGTGTGGAGAAGTCTGAGAGGTGACCTGAACACACACCCAGTGCCTGGGTAGTGCCCCCCCCCCCCGCCAATAAATAACTGGAGCGGCCTTGGGTGTCGCCCTGGCTGGGATGGTGAGGAGCAGGAAACACCCTAACCCGGGGACACCCTCCTGCCACCTTGCCATGCTATATTTAGGCTGGGGGGGGCGGGATGACCCCCGGGGCAGGTGTCAGTTTTCCTTCTGAAAATAGCGCAGGCGGAGGGGAGCGGAGTCTCAGGGTGGAGGTGTGATGGGGTGAGGGGCCCCGCAGACCTCTTGTCTCTCCGGAGACACTCCAGCTCTGGTCCCATCCCTGTCTTTCTGAGGGTCTCTCAGGGGCTCTGTCCCCCTCTTTTGGGGGCTCTGCCCTCACTCTCCCTGGGTCCCCGCTCTCTCTAGCCTTGGTCCCCCTCTTCCTCTGGGTGTCTCCCCACTTTTCCATGCCTTCTCCCATCTCTCCCTTCATCTGTCACCGTGCACCATTTCTGGAAGCAGTTCATTCTGTTCTTAAGACACATTTTTGTTTACCTCTGGGCCCTATGATACCCTGCAGGTCTCTTATCTGAGCTCAGGACAAGGCCCTCTCCCCGGTCCCCACCCAGGAAATTCCAGGGGAGAGGAGTATGCGGGAGCCCCCACATCCACTGTCTCCCCGGGCCTGGGGCCTTATCACTGCCCAAGCCCAGCTGGTTAATGTCTAGCGTGGAGCTCCTGGGAAGTAGTGGGGAGAGCAGAGGGTGGGAATCTGCCCCGGGATTGACACGCAATTGGCAAAAGGCGGCAAAGGAATCTCAGGCCCAGACTCCTGGGGCTAATGGAGGAGGAGGCTTGGGGCTGGACTCCAGAGTCTGAGACGGGGCGGGGTTGGGAGTTGGTGGGGGGAACTGTGGGCTCAGTACTCAGGCTCCTGGGGCCGGGGAGAGAAGTGGCTGGGGTCGCAAGTCCCGGGTCTGAGGGAGGAGGGGCTGCGGGTCTGGACTCCTGAGTTTGAGGGAGGAGGGGCTGGGGACCTGGGCTCCTAGGTCTGAGGGAGGAGGGGCTGGGGGTCTGGGCTCCTGGGTCTGAGGGAGGAGGGGCTGGGGGCCTGGACTCCTGGGTCTGAGGGAGGAGGGGCTGGGGGCCTGGACTCCTGGATCTGAGGGGGGACGCGGCTGGAGGATGGGACTCCTGGGACCGAGGCGGGCGGGCTGAGCGAGCCAGGCCTGGCTTCCAAGGTCCCGGCACGCGTGTGCAAGGCAGGATCCCCCGGCCCCTCCTCCGCCGTCGGGCGCCGCCCCGCCCCCGCCCCCGACCCGGGCCCTGCCGAGCGAGAGCGGAGAGGAGCCGGCGGGCCAGCGGGCGTCCCTGCAGCCAGCGAGCAGGAGGAGGAGCTGCTGCCGAGCCGAGGGCAGCCGGGGGAGCCGAGGAGGGCGCCCCAGGTAAGAGCTCCGCGCCTCCTCCCGCGGGATTCCGGCGTCCAGGTCGCCCTGCCCTCGGGTGGGGAGGGACGGGGGCGGGGCCGACGGGGGCGGGGCTTGGCGGAGGAAACTGAGGCAGGAGGGGAAGTGTCCCAGAGATGCAGCCGGCTTCCCCCAAGGGGTCTCAGGAGTCCAGACCCCCAACCCAAATCTGGAGGATGAAGAACTCGGAGTCCGCATTTCCTAGTACCCGAGAAGGAGAAGCCTGAATTCCAGAACTCCTGGGTCTGAGTGGAGGGCGCTGGGAGCCTGGACTCCTCCTGGGTCTGAGGGAAGAGGGCGCTGGGGACCTGAACTCCTGGGTCTGAAGGTGGAGGCCCGGGATCTGCACTCCTGAGTCTGAGGGAGAAGGCGGTCCTGCTTGGGTCAGCCTGCGCGCCTTTCACTCCCCACCCTTCCCCTTTCCCTACCGAGGAGCCAGGGCAGGCAGCCACTCCAGGTATGTGCAGAAGTCTTGGGCGGGCCCTGGCCTGTCCTGTGAGGAGGGAACATTCCAGGAAGCAGCTTGGGGACCCAGGGCTTCTTGAGTGTGGGCCCTCAGGGACCCGGGTGTCCAGGACAGTTCCGCCCCATCTGGGAGATGAATGGGCTGGAGGGAATGTAATGTCTTCTAGCTTCCTTCATCCACTGCCTCTCCCCTCCCCTCCCTCCATCTGCTTCCCATCCCAGCCAGGAGCCATCACCTGGTTAGAAAAGGGGCCTCTGGAAAGGGGGCGGGGCCTTGACTCTTGGGTACCCTGCGCTTGAAAAGGAATTCTGGGAAGAGGCTTTTCAGGGATCCCGCCCCTTCCCCACCTGCCTCTATAACCTGTCTGTTCTTTTCTTCTCCTAGGTGGTTGCCCCCTCCCTCTCCTGAGATGTCAGGAAGGAGGGGGCCACCGGTGTCCTCCACAGGGGCCCCCCGGAGTCTGGGGGCTCCCAGCCCCACAGCTTGGAGGTGGAGGAGGTGTTGACAGGTCTGGTCACCATGGCTGTTTCCCAGTCTTCTACACAGCACCCTTTCCCAGAGCCACAGGCTTCCAGAATGATGCAGAGAAACTGCAATGTCCATGCCTCTACCCGGCTCTGACCCAGTGCCAGGTCAATTTCACACACAGGGAAACTGAAGCCTGCCTCAGGTGGGCAGGATTTTACCTTCTTAGTAGCAGTTTTGAGGTAAACTGGGGTCTTCCTAGGATTCCAGATTGTGGCCTTTCTCAACATTTTGTAATGTGTCCAAGACGTGGCAGCTTCAGTCTGTAGTCCCAGCTACTCAGGAGCCGCAGCAGCAGGATTGCTTGAGCCCAGGAGTTCAAGTCCAGCGGGGAAACATAAAGAGGCCTCATCTTAAAAAAATTTGTTTGGAGGCCGGGCGCGGTGGCTCAAGCCTGTAATCCCAGCACTTTGGGAGGCCGAGGCGGGTGGATCACCAGGTCAAGAGATCGAGACCATCCTGGTCAACACGGTGAAACCCCGTCTCTACTAAAAATACAAAAAATTAGCTGGGCATGGTGGCGCGTGCCTGTAATCCCAGCTACTCAGGAGGC
>NW_016107581.1:2448597-2450800 GCF_001604975.1 Cebus imitator | reverse complement strand
TGATCCACCCACCTCAGCCTCCCAAAATGCTGATATTACAGGCGTGAGCCACAGCACCTGGCCAGTAGTAGTTGAATATTAATTATTAATCTACAAGTTGGGCATTACACAAGTCCTAGATATAGGGTCCTTCAAACATCTGGAACAATGGCTTCCCCACAGTCCAAGCAGGCAAGCCTCCCCTGGGGTTCCCAACTTCTGTCCCCACTGACGTTTTTTACCTCCTTCTCTAATCCCAGCCTCCCTCTGTCTGTCTCCAGGTGCTCCAAGAGATGCTCCTTCTGCCCCCATGCTCCCTCCCCATCCTCTTCCTCTCCCTCCTCCCCAGTGTGCCAATGGAGTCCCAACCCCCACCCTCGACACTGCCCCCTTTCCTGGCCCCGGAGTGGGACCTTCTGTCTCCCCGAGTGGTCCTGTCTAGGGGTGCCCCTGCTGGGCCCCCTCTGCTCTTGCTGCTGGAGGCTGGGGCCTTTGGGGAGTCAACAGGCACCCCGGCCAACCGCAGCCGGCGTGGGGTGAGCGAAACTGCACCAGCGAGTCGTCGGGGAGAGCTGGCCGTGTGCGACGCAGTCAGTGGCTGGGTGACAGACCGTCGGACGGCTGTGGACCTGCGTGGGCGTGAGGTGGAGGTGTTGGGCGAGGTGCCTGCAGCTGGTGGCAGTCCCCTCCGCCAGTACTTCTTTGAGACCCGCTGCAAGGCTGATAGCGCTGAGGAAGGTGGCCCGGGGGTGGGTGGAGGGGGCTGCCGAGGTGTGGATCGGAGGCACTGGGTGTCCGAGTGCAAGGCCAAGCAGTCCTATGTGCGTGCATTGACTGCTGATGCCCAGGGCCGTGTGGGCTGGCGATGGATTCGAATTGACACTGCCTGTGTCTGCACTCTCCTCAGCCGGACTGGCCGGGCCTGAGGCCCATGCCCAGGAAATGGTCAGGCAGGAAAAGATCAGAGTTGAATGCTGAGAGACCTCAGGGGTGGCCCAGCTGCTCCAAGGACTCCAGTTTGGGAACTCATCAAATGATCACAAAATCGCAAGTCTCTGATTTTGAGCTCAATCTGTGCAGGATGGGTGAAACCACATGGGGTTTTGAAGGATGAATAGGAGTTCTCCCGGAGGACCTTGAGGGCAATAATGATGATGGTGATAATAATATCAGCCAATATTTACTGAGTGTTTACTGTTTCTTAGTCCTAATACATAACTCCTCAGATCAACTCTCATGGATTTGATCATTGGTGGCCCTTGGGGTTAAGTTGCTGACTACTCAGTCTCAGAGGACACCACCTTGCTCATCCTGGAGAGGGGGAGGGGACATTTCAAGATGTGGGTCGGGGAGGATAGAACCTGGAACATGCAAGCAGCTGGCCAGGGGACCTTGAGAATATGATCCACAGAAGGCCTTCAGGGATCTGGGGTTCAAATGGGAAATCTTACTTGGTGAGAGAACACGGGGGCTGGCTTAGAATATTCTGTTTTGAGGTAATGAGCCACCCATCCCAAGGGGAGTACAAGCAAGGTTGAATGAGAAGTGATCAGGATGCTGGAGAATACAGCCCCGGGCAGGGAGCTGGAATCAGGTTTTTACCCCTTTTCCCTGTCCCAACCTTTACCCTACATTGGGAAAGAAATAGATCTCAAAATTGTCCAGCCTGATGGCCATGCGCACCATGGCTCACGCCTGTAATCCCAGCACTTTGGGAGGCTGAGGTGGGTCCTGACTTGAGGTCAGGAGTTCGAGACCAGCCTGGCCAACATGGTGAAACCTCATCTCTACTAAAATTATTTTTAAAAATTGGCTGGGCATGGTGGCAGGCAGAAGCTACCCAGAAGGCTGAGGCAGGAGAATCGCTTGAACCCGGGAGGCAGAGGTTGCAGTGAGACAAGGGCATGCCATTGCACTCCAGCCTGGGCAAAAACAGCAAAATTCCATCTCAAAAAAAAAAAAAAAATTGTCCAGCTTGAGTGGGACATGAGGTTCTAACTGGTCTGCCCCCTGGCTAGGATCAGGGGCCACTGGGCATTGGCAGCCTTTGAGTGGGGCCAGCAAAATCCAACAGAAGGGGCCCCAGAATCCTCAATGGGGGAGGAGGGATCAGTAAGATTCTGGGCCTGGCTGCAGAAGGTAGCCTCAGTTTTCCTGGTCTGACGAATGGGCTGGTGGGATGAGACAATGGGGTTTGAGGAGGCAGAAGCCTTGGCCAAAAGCT
>NW_016107581.1:2439487-2448445 GCF_001604975.1 Cebus imitator | reverse complement strand
TGAGCTCACTGAATCGTTCACCTCCCAGGTCAAGCAATTCTCCTGCCTTAGTTGGGATTACAGGGGTGTGCCACCATGCCTGGCTAATTTTTGTATTTTTTTGGTAGAGGCAGGGTTTTGCCATGTTGGCCGGGCTGGTCTCAAACTGCTGACCTCAAGTGATCTGCCTGCCTCAGCCTCCCAAAGTGCTGGGATTACAGGCGTGAGCCACTGCACACAATGACCAAAAGCTCTTTATAGTGAAGAAGTGACAAGGGAAGCCAGGGACAGACCACATGCCCCACGTGTTGCCAACACACACACACACACACACACACACACACACACACTCTCTCTCACTCTCTCTCTCTGGTCCAGCATCCAGCTTTGAACAAAGGACATAGGCATCCCCTCCCCCGATCTACACGGACCAGGCCCCGGGGTGGGGTGGGGCCTGGCTGCCTCGGTTTCTACATCTCTTCCTTTTCCATCTGTGATTTTGCTCTTTTTTGCCACCTTCATCTCTGCCTAACTCCCAGTGTCTCTGCCTCTGGATTAGTATTAATAGCTTTCTTTCCATCATGGTCAGTTTCTTCCTCACTGTCTCTCCTCTTTCTTGTTGTATTTCTTTCTCACTCATCAAAGCTCTTTCCACACACCCCTCTTTTTTGCTATGTCCCTGTGCACTTCTCCGTGGGTCTCTCCATCTTTGCCCACCCTGCCTACCCAGGTGGAAGTTTTCAACCAAATCAAAGGCAGGCAGGAGAGCGGACGCCAGCCTGACTCCTTCAGCACGTGCGGGGAGGGTGGGGGAGCCCCAGGATGTCTGGAAATCGTTACCTCGAGGTGGGTAGGCCTGGCAGAGGGAGGAAGCAGCACGGAGCATCTGAACCCTGGAGGAGAGGGAGGGGGTGTTTCTCATGGATGCCCGGATGTGCTGGGTGCAGTGCAGGGGTCTCTGTCCCTCTTTCTGGGTCTCTTGTCTCCTCCACCCCCTGGGTCTTTGAAATTCTGAACTCCTTCCCGTTCTGCCCTCCTCGCCTTGAGTCTCCATCTCCCTCCCCGTGTTGTTCTGTGGCCCTCCTGGGGTCCCAGTCCCTCGTCTCTGGGTCTCTTTCTCACTCTTCCCATCCACATGCCTGCAGGCCCTTCATTGGCTGGGTTCAGGGTGAGCGGGTTCTGTCACCCGGGGCAACAGCAACAACAAGCCAGCTCCTGCTTGGCTCCGGGATGGGGGTGGAACCATGGCCAGTGGCACCCGGGCTCCGTGCTGTGGCCCCCCGTGGCCTCCCATCTCTGCCACCGAGGTGCCTGGATCCGGGCCCAACTGGAATCTCACCAGCAGCTGGGTTGCCCACCGCATCATCCCACCCGCGCCCTTCCCCCCGCCGACGGTGCAGGTGCGCGGACTCTAGGCTGAAGCCCTGCGGGGCCTGAGGACCTAGAAAGCTGGGTGCTGAGTAAAGGGGATTGGGGGCCAACTGGAAGAGGTCAGAGTTTGGGGTGGAGGGTGACACGGACTCCTGAGCCTTCCTAGCTGATGTGCAGCACCTTCTCTCCAGTCCACGGTCGGGGACCCTCTACCCCCGGCTGCAAAGCAGGATTCGCGCATCTGGGCTTTCGACGAGGTCCTCAGCAGATGGGAGACAACCTCTGGCTCAGCCTACGTGCCCAAGACCCATGGCGGGCCCTGCGCCCAACCCAGAGCCCCAGAGCCTGCAGACCCCACGCGGACTGTGGGGATCAAGGATTTAGGAGAAAAGGTAAGGTTTGGGGGGTGCCGGAGTCCGCAGGGGATAGGCAGGAGGCTGCATTTCAGTCCCCTGCGCCTTCACTTGGGTCTCCTGCTCACCTCTCTGCAGCTCAGACACCGCGGCTGGCGCCTCCCACTGACCACAAAGTACCAGAGCAGCGAGACGAAGGCGCAGTACACGGGCTATCCCGGCCGGGACCCACGCGCCCCGGAATACGTCGGGCTCCAGCCCCCGCAGCTCGCAGACCATCACCGAGGGGGGCCTTCCCAGGTGGCTGGATGAAGGCCTGCGCCGGCGAGACGGGGCGGAGCTTGGGGAACCTGGGGCGGGGCCAGAAGGAATCACGGCTTTGGGGCGTGGCCAGAAGGACCAGTGAGCTGGAAACTCGCCTTCTGGTCTCCGAAGCTGTGGCGAAGCTAGGCGGTGGGCTGTGGATGGGGACGAGACTAGAATATTCTGAGACGGGGTCGGGTGGGAGTTGGGAGAGGTAACGTGGAGTTTTTGCCCCAGATGCGGCTCAGCTCCAGCGGCCACACCAAGAAAGCTTGGGGCCGGGGGCGGAACCAGGGAGGTTTATTTGGTGGCTGGGGGGATGGGTTTGAGTTCCTTGACCAGCAGGACGTGTTTGGATTTGGGGAGATGAGGCTGGGAAGGGCGGGTTTGAGGAAGAAAGCTTTAGTGACCTGGCGTGAGTGGCAGAAAGGGCTCTGCCTCTGGGGCAGGCTGCGAGGGCTGGGGCCGGCAGGACCCAGGTCTTGGAACGAGATACAAACTCTGTCTTGGGTATGCCTCCTTCCCCAATCTTCCTCAGGCTCTAATTCCCTGGACGAAGAACCCTGAGCTGTCTGGCTGGCCTTTCATAGTATCCGACCGGGGCGTCCTGGCCCGCCGGCAGCTCTATCTGACCACCTCGGCGCGGGACTTTCGGTTTTATCCCAAGTAAGCCAGGCCTTCGCTGGACACCGTCTCCGGCACAGCCCCCGCCTAGACCAGTGCACGCCAAGCCCCTGGTGTGGCTCCCATTCTCTGACTCGGTAGCCTCAGCCTCGACTCCTGCACCAGCAAGAACCAAAATTCAGGCCCCAGCCCCTCTTTTTTTTTTTTTTTTTTTTTCGAGACGGAGTCTCCCTCTGTCACCTGGGCTGGAGTGCAGCGGCTGGATCCCGGTTCACTACAACTTCCATCTCCCGGATTCAAGCGATTCTCCTGCCTCAGCCTCCCGAGTACCTGGGACTACAGGCGCGCGCCACCACGCCCGGCTAATTTTTGTATTTTTAGTAGAGATGGGGTTTCACCATATTGGCCAGGATGATCTCGAACTCCTGACCTCGTGATCCGCCCGCCTCGGCCTCCGTACTGAGATTACAGGCGTGAGCCAAGGCGCCTGGCCAACTTTTTGTATTTTTAGTAGAGATGGGGGTTTCACCGTGTTAGCCAGGATAGTCTCGATCTCCTGACCTCGTGATCCGCCCGCCTCAGCCTCCCAAAGCGGAGGGATTACAGGCGTAAGCCACCGCGCCCGGCCGCCCCTCCCTCTTTTAGCAGCCAGGAGTCTTTAATGTCAACTCTCAGGAACCGCGGTAGGGACAGAGGGGATTCTGCATCAGAGGGCAGGGCCTCCTTCGGTACTTGAGCCCCAGACACTCCTTCCCAAGGAAGCGAAAGCCCCCGTTTCCTTCCCTAGGATGGGAAAGCTCATTTTCCAGGACCTTAAGTTACCTCGAGGACCCAGGAACCCAGGCTACACGTGCCCGGCCCCGTCCTTCCTAAGGGGTCCTAGCCTCGAAATGCAGGAGTCTGTGTGCAGACTCCTTAGGTCCCGGGGTCTGAACCTCGTCCCCAAGGATCTAGCTGTATCCTTACCGTCCTGCCATGCTCCCACAGGAAGGAGCTGTCGGGATACCCCCGCAAAGACTCCCTGACCTACTGGAGCTTCGAAGAGATGCCCCAGGTCTCGGGGCACGGACCGCAGCAGCCGCCCCGACCGCCACGGGTCCGCGTGCCCCGCGCCCGCCCGGTGACTCTGGCCGTGCCGCACCGCGGGGCCTTGTCTCTGGCTCAGGAGTCCTACAGTCTCCCGCTGCACCCGCTCCGCCCGCTCGACCGCTTCTGCCTGCTGGAGGCGCCCTGGAGCGGCCCCCACTGGAAACCCCTGCCGGGCATCCACAGCGTGCCGAAAGCCTACAGCGCCGAGAACTCCAGCTACGGCAGCTTAAAGCCGGCGCTGGTGTGAGCTGGCCCGGCAAGCCCCGCCCCGGACACGCCCCCTGGACAGAGGGGCGGAGCCGACCCGGGAAGACCCGGATCCGGGCTCGCTGGGTGGGGCCGAGCTCGGGAGCTCCGCCCACTACACGGGGTCTCGACCGAGCCTGGGTCACACTCACTATCGGCAATGTGTCGGCGGGACTAGCCCAGACACGCCCCGCGGCTTCGTGGGGAGGGGGCTAAGTCCAGAAAATGTTCATGCAGGTTGTGGCCCCGCGGGCAGGACACGCCCCCTGCGGGTGTTTTAAATAATGAGTTAAATAACCTGAACCACGCTCATTTCTGGGCATCCTGGCTTGAGAGTGGTGTGGGAGAAGGTTCCTAAGGGAGAAGTGGGGCTCCGGCTGAATCCCTCGTTGGTGAGTATCTGGGTCCAGCGGCTCCCCTCGCAGCAGTCTCGCGGAGGCCCTGTTGGACACCGAACAGGTGTAGAAGCTACACCGAAGCGGCGGCGCTCCTGAGAATCTGGACTGCGGCGCAGGAATGGCTCTGGTGAAGGTGGGTTGACGATTCAGTCTAGCACCTTTCTTGGGTCACGGCCTCCTCCTGGCTTCCCCGCCCCAGGAAGAGACAGGGCAAGGCCTTTCTGTACCCTACTTCCTGTGCCTCCAACGCCGACTCGACTGAGTCTCTGAGGTCACTTCACCGTGGTCTCCGCCTCACCCCTGGCGCTGGAGCGCTCCACTGAGCCACTGCTGCGTCTCCCTGGCCTTGTCTGCCTCCCGCCCCCGGGGGGATTAGTATCCAGGTTACCCCAGGATGCTACCACCACCTGGTGGCCTTGTCGCCCCCACAACCCCGAGGTATAAAGCCAGGTACACGAGGCAGGGGAGGAACCAAGGATGGAGATGCTCCAGGTAAGACTGCAGGGCCCCTGGGTACCTTCCACCTCCCTCCAGGCCATCACTGGCATGAAGAGGGGCAGAGTCGTGTGAGCTGGGGAAGGAGGCCTTTTTCTGGAGGGGTGTGACCCCGCAGTAAGCTTCAGGTGGAGAAGTCCCTGAGGGTGGGGAACTGAAATGTTAGGACATCTCAGGTCCTCTGGGCTGTGGGGTGGGCTTTGGAAGGCAGGTGTCTGGGTGGCAGGTCCTGAATAAGACATGCCAGGCAGGGTCCCTGGGTCCTTGAGGGTGGTGTACCCCTGGGGATGGGCCAAGGCTTAGGGCTTCAGTCTCAGGCCAGGCTGAAGCACCGGTCTTGTCCCAGGGGCTGCTGCTGTGTCTGCTGCTGAGCACAGGTGGGGCATGGGCATCCAAGGAGCCACTTCTGCCGCTGTGCCGCCCCACCAATGTCATGCTGGCTGTTGAGAAGGAGGGCTGCCCCGTGTGCACTGCCTTCAACACCACCATCTGTGCTGGCTACTGCCACAGCATGGTGAGCTGCCTGGGACCAGGGGCAGGTGCTGCCACTTCAGGGTGGGGCCCGCAGAGGCAGTGGGGAAGGGTGTCTGGCTCTCCGGGCAGGGGCTGGAAATGGGGCTGGAGGGCAGGAACAGAGGGCTTCCTGGACATCTGAGTCTGGGACCTGCGGAGGGAGCTGGGGTGCTCAGCTGAGGTGCTGGCCCCCAGACACATGCCCACTTCTCCACCCACATGGCCTCAGATGCGGGTGGTGCCGACTATGCCGGCCTTACCCCAGTCGGTGTGCAACTACAATGCGCTGCGCTACACCTCCGTCCGGCTCCCTGGCTGTCTGCCCGGCGTGGATCCGGTGGTCTACTTGCCCATGGCTGTCAGCTGTCGCTGTGGACTCTGCCGCCGAAGCTATTCTGACTGCGGGAGTTTCAGGAACGAGTCCCTGGGCTGTTACCACCCTACCCTCCAGGACTCTTCCTCTAAGGACCCTCCCAGCAACCTTACAAGTCCATCCCAACTCCTGCAGCCAGCAGACACTCCATTAGTCTCACAATAAAGGCTTCTCAATCCGCACTCTGGTGGTGTCTTTCTCTGGAATCAGGGCAACCACACACACACACAGGGTGGGTCCAGCTTCAAAACAACTTTATACAAAGTCACAGTGTCAGAACTCTGGTAGAAAACAGGATGGGGACGGGGGTGACATCCAGCTCAGGAGGTATCCATGGTCTCGCCTTCTATAGGGAGAAAGAAGGCCAGATGGTCAGTGTGGCCCAGAGGGCAGGGCCTGAGCCTTCTAGGCCGAGCTCCCTCTTCCTCCCTCTGGGGGTCGCACTGGCAGTGCAGGTACGGGGTGGGGATGCTTACTGAGCTCATTGAAGAGGAAGGCGTCCTGGTACTCCTTCATGTACTGCGTGGAGCGGGACTCGTCCAGGAAGAGTGAGTAGACCCGCTTGACGTCGTCCACCTGCACCTCTGTGCCCTAGAGGGGGGCAAGTCCTCAGTGGGGATCCTCCTCGTGAGGCCCACAGCACAGACCCCAGACTGTGCCGCCTCCAGCCCCAGGCAGTAGCGGGTAGCAGGTGAGGGAAGGCATTCGGGGCCAGACTGCCTGTGTTAAAATCCTGCCTGGCTATCCACTGGGTGTGGGCCCAGCCTCTTCATTCCTCAGTTTTTTTCTTTTTTGAGATGGAGTCTTGAATCATGCCCAGGCTGGAGTGCAGTGGAACCATCTTGGCTTACTGCAACCTCCACCTCCCAGATTCAAGCAATTCTCCTGCCTCGGCCTCCTGAGTAGCTGGGACTACAGGCACATGCAACCAGACCTGGCTAATTTTTTGTATTTTTAGTAGAGACAGGGTATCATCGCATTAGCCAGGCTGGTCTGGAACTCTAGACCTCAAGATTTGCCTGCCTTGGCCTCCCAAAGTGCTGGGATTACAGGCATGAGCCACCACCACGCCCGGCCTCCTCTGTTTCTTTATTTGTAAGATGGACCTAACAGCATCTACTTACAGTCAACAGAGATTTAAATGAGCACCTACTTTTTTTTTTTTTTTGACATGAAGTTTTGCTCTTATTGCCCAGGCTAGAGTGCAATGGCACGATCTCACTGAACCCTCCGCCTCCCTGGTTCAAGTGATTCTCCTGCCTCAGCCCCTCGAGTAGCTGGGATTATAGGCACATGCCACCACCCACACGGCCTCCAGGCTAATTTTTTGTATTTTCAGGAGAGACGGGGTTTCTCCATGTTGGCCAGGCTAGTCTTGAATTCCTGACCTCAGGTGATGCGCCCGCCTTGGCCTCCCAAAGTGCTGGGATTACAGACGTGAGCCATTGCACCTGGTCTTACTGAGCACCTACAATAGGCTAGGCCAGGTGATGCAGAAATCAACCTGAGGAATGAAAATTCCCTGCCCCTGAAAATGTACATTCTAGGATGAAACACGGAACCCCCTGGAAGCCCTTGAAATAGTGCATCACTCGCTCCCGCCGGCCATCTGGCCCTGCTGGCGAATTCGGCCGGCTGACCTTGCGTTTCCGGCACACCAGGCTGGCAGCGGTGATGAGCTGGATGGCATAGCGCAGTGACGTCTCCAGCCCGATGCGGGTCAGCACTGTGTAGGCGTCCTCACTCATCTCCACATCTTCCTCCTCACACCTGCAGGCAGTGGGGGTGGGATGGCTTAGCCAGGCCTGGTCTCTGACTACAACAGGAGTGGCCGAAGCCACCCTCTGGCCCTTCCCCCCTGGGAATATGTGGTGCCTGCATCTTAGAATCACAGAATGCTGAGGCTGGGAGAGCTATGGAGACAGGGGCTGCGCTGGAACCTAGGGCTCCTGACCCCACCCAGAGTGCTGACCCCCACACCAGTCACAGCATCTCACCTCCCTTCCACACAGTGGCACCTGCCCTCAAATTGGTGGCCATTTGGCCCTCTCTCTTGCAGGCCCAGCAACCATGCCACCCCCCAGACCTCAGTGTCAGCATTTGTCCCACAGGGTGGCCCCCAGCCCTCCCTCTCAGGCACACGGCCTGGTCCTGCCCGCACCGGATGCGGAGGATCTGCTTCGTGTCTTTCTCGCTGTAGGGGGAGGTGGAGACGATGAGCAGCCGGTCCAGCAGGTCAATGGGGATGCCATGGGGGCTCTGGTAGCTGGTGCCCCGGATCCTGTGGATGAGGCAGAAAGAGGGGCTGTCAGGGTGATGTTCCCTCTTCATTCCCTCTGCTGGAAACACTCCCACCTCACACCACCACTCACTCACTGGGCCAAACACCACTTAACCTTTAGCTCGTGCCTCCTGTCACCTGATGACATCACCCTCTGATGGCGAAGCCTTCCACAACGGTGTCAGCCCCCCCAACGGCACTCTTCCACAGAGCCGGGCTGCTTTAAGCGAGATCTCTGCCTCCAGGATTACTGGATCGAGCCCTCAACTCCTGTGCTGGACGTAAAGCTCCACAAAGGAGGGGACTGCACGTGTCTTGTTCCCTGCTGCAGTGGGGCCAGCCCAGGGCTGGTGCCAGGGGATACAGCTAGGTCTCCTTATTCACAGTAGTGAAGTTCCAGAAAGTCACCATGAACACACCAACTAGCCAATCCTGAAGCATCGCTCCTAGTGGAGCACAGTGTTAAGCTCTCAAGCCCCTAGTCACAACATTTTCATCAACCAATATACATGGAACCTTGGTCTATGTGTGTTTCATTTATGTGTGTTTCTAGTTTTTTCATTTGTTTGTTTTTTGAGACAGAGTCTCGCTCTGTCGCCAGGCTGGAGTGCAGTGGGGCGATCTTGGCTCACCGCAACCTCCGCCGCCCGGGTTCAACCAATCCTCCTGCTTCAGCCTCCTGAGTAGCTGGAACTACAGGCGTGTGCCACCACGCCCAGGTAAATTTTTGTATTTTTAGTAAAGACAGGGTTTCACCATGTTGGCCAGGATGGTCTTGATCTCTTGACCTTGTGATCCAACTGCCTCGGCCTCCCAAAGTACTGGGATTACAGGCATGAGCCACCATGCCCGGCCTCATTTCTGTGTGTCTATTATGTAATATCACTGTTGATTCTCTTTTTTTTTTTTTTTTTGAGACGGAGTTTCACTCAT
>NW_016107581.1:2434958-2439269 GCF_001604975.1 Cebus imitator | reverse complement strand
GTGATCCACCCGCCTCGGCCTCCCAAAGTGCTGGGATTACAGGCTTGAGCCACCGCGCCCGGCCATCACTGTTGATTCTCTAACATGGAGCTCATGCCAACAGCATTCTAACATGGGCTCAGCAAAGTGTCCGCTATTGCCTCTGTCAGGCTAGACAGCAGTTCAGCACGGTGTTCAGGGAACACTTCACACAGCAAAATCACCAACAAATGGCCCTAAAAAAGTTAAAAAAAAAAAAAAGGCACAAAAAACTGACAACACTTTGGGAGGCTGAGGCAAGCAGATCACTTGAGCCCAGGAGTTTGAGACTAGCCTGGGCAACATGGTGAAACCCCACCTCTACAAAACATACAAAAACAACAGCAAAATAATAGGCCAGGCGCAGTGACTCACGCCTGTAATCCCAGTACTGCGGGAGGCGGAGGTGGGCGGATCACATGAGGTCAGGAGTTCAACACCAGCTTGGTTAATACGGTGAGACCCCATCTCTACTAAAAACAGAAAAATTAGCCGGGCATGGTGGCGGGCACCTGGAATCCCAGCTACTCAGCAGGCTGAGGCAGGAGAATTGCTTGAATCCAAAAGGCGGAGGTTGCAGTGAGCCGAGATCGCGCCACTGCACTCCAGCCTGGGCAACAGAGCGAGACTCTGCCTCAAAACAAAAACAAAAACAAAAACAAAACAAAAACAAAGATTAGCCAGGCGTAGTGGTGCACACCCATGGTCCCAGCTACTGAGGAGGCTAAGGACGGAGGATTGAGGCCGGGGGTGAGGGGGTGATGTGTGTGTGTGTGTTTGTGTGTGGTGGGCATTGAGGCTGCAATAAGCCATGATCGTGCCACTGCACTCCAGCCTGGGTGACAGAGCACGACCCTGTCTCAAAAACAAAAGCGACAAACGTAACACTCAACAGAATACAACAAGGACACTTACTTATGACATGAGAGCTAAAGGGAGCGGACAGCCTGGCCTCATTCACACTTTTGGGAAAGTAGGTGTCGGGTGGCTTGAATCTGTTGCCCGAAAGCAGGGCAGATATTTATTTGGGGATTAGAAATGAATCTTAGCAAGCGAACAGGTTCTCAAATGCGGAGTCTGCTAACACTCAGGGTTGCCCGTTGCTGCCGTCTCTGCATAGGAGGTGCCCTGGGCAGTCCACAGGCCTGACCTGCAGCTGCTTCAAGCACCCCATCCGCCCTGGGGGTCTCTTCCAGTGCCCTGCTACCCAGAGACCTAGTTTGGACCTTGCCACCTTCTAGACGACCTGTGACCTGAGCAAGTCACTGGGCCTCACTGTCCTGCCCTGTAAAATGGGGCAAAGGTGATACCTACCTTCTGAGCTTCTGAGGATCCAAGGAGTTAAAAAGAGCCAAACCCAGAGCCAGGCACAGCGGCCCACCATCCTCTGTAGGATGCCTACTTCTTCCGTTTTTTTTTTTTTTTCTTGAGACAAGAGTCTTGTCCTGTCTCCCAGGCTACAGTGCAATGGCGTAATCTTGGCTCACTACAACCTCCACCTCCTGGGTTCAGGTGATTATCCTGCCTCAGCCTCCAGAGTAGCTGGGATTACAGGTACATGCCATCATGCCTGGCTAATGTTTTGTATCTTTAGAAGAGATGGGGTTTCACTATGTTGGCTAGGATGGTCTGGAACTCTTGACCTCGTGAGCTGTCCGCCTCAGCCTCCAAAAGTGCTCGGATCCCAGGTGTGAGCCACGGCGCCCGGCCTGCTTCTTCCCTTTTGTGATGCACGCCCCAACCGCCCGGTTTCTGGGCCCATGGCTGCAGTGCTGGGGCTGACAGTCCTTAGCCTTCCTCAACAACAGGCACAGCCCTGAACCCGAGCAGTGCCAGGCAATGGGATGTGGGTGGAAATGCAGGGTGTAGCCTGTGGATTGCAGCCTATGAGGGCTACCCGCCCTCCAGATCCCCCTCTTCCTGTGGGCCAAAATGTGGACGAGGTGGAGAAGAGAGAGCCAGCGGGGACCACACACATGGGGGAGCAGAGGGTCCCAGGCTTCAGCAGAGCTCTTGACCCTCTGTGTCACGGGAATCTGCCCACGGCATTCTTACGCCAAACACAGCACTAAGAGTTCTGTTGATGTAGTTGGGTCGAAGTGACCGAACCATCGTAGTAGTTTATGTTGTGTCTAACAGATGTCGCTGTGCTTCCCTCAAGATTAAAAAACAATCCCATAGTACTCCTGTGAGTTTCCCGAGCACCCTGGGGTGCCTCAGCATGCAGTTGGGAAACTGCAGGCTTTGGGGCTGAAGGAGCAGAAAGACAGGAGACAGGAAGAACTCAGTCTCTGGGCTTCCTCGGGGAGCAAGGCTGCCTCCTGCCTGCCTTGTTTAAGGGAAGGGCGCACACCGAAGTCACGGGTCCCTCTCTGACCCAGGGTCACCACACGCTCCCTGTTGACCTTCTGGCTGCCCCTGCTGCCCAGAGCCTCCCATTTTCCCTAGAGGCCCCTGGCGCCGGCTCACCGTGTGATGCCGCGGTTGGTAGCCATGATCAGGACAGGCGCCATGTCGCTCTCCAGGGCGCGGTTGAGGAAGGAGAAGCTCTCAATGTCCAGCATGTGGACCTCGTCGATGAATAGCACCTGGGATTGGGGCATGTGTGAGAGTCGTCACCTGTGCCCCCTGCTTCCCCAGTCCACCCCCACCCCACCACCTGCCCCGGCAACGTCCTGGGTCCTCACCCCAGGGATGATCTCCGCCTTGCCCTCCTCGCGCCACTCGGCCACCTTGGCATTGATCTGCTCTCGAACTTCTGACTTGATCTCCCCTGTGTCACCTATGGGAGGTACAGGTTGCATCAGGGAAGTCAGAGAGGCAGGCTCCAGGGCCGGAATGTGGCTGAGACAGAGAAGGACAGATGCCAAGGATGGATGAGGGAGAGCAAAGCAAGGAGGGGCGAGAAGCCTGAAAAGTCCCCAGAGAGGAGGAACAGAGGCAGAGGAAACAGGAGAGAGGGCAGGGCCACACTCCCATCACAGCACCACGGAGGGGCTCGGACAGCAACAGTGGGGGCAGGAGGAAGCGGACTCACAGGTGGAGAAGAGAGGCAGCCACGGGCCTGAGTTACAGGAAAGGCCGTGGAGCGAGTGGGCCCCATTCGGAGCTCAGGGACAGGGGACCTGAGGGAGGCTGCCAGGCCTTGGGTAGGGCAGGCGGGGGCTCACCTGAGAAGAGCGCCAGGAAGCCCTGGGTGCGGGAGTTGATGACGTCGATCTCGTGCAGGGACACGGTGTGCACCACCTCCTTGCGTTTCTGGAGCTCCCCATCTGGGCACTGCACGAACTTGGTCTATGGTGCAGACGTGGGTAAAGCAGGGAGGAGACAAGAACAGGGAAAGGCATGAAGGAGCCCTAAAGGCCTCTGTCTGGGGGAGACTAGAGCTCTGGGAAATGGAGCTGGGAGGCCAGACAGGGCCATCTGGAAACCCCAGGCCCAGGAGGTAGTCAGGTCTAGGGGTGTTCCCGAGTGCTGAGGGTCATGGGGGCTCCTGGAGGACCTCAGAAGCCACAGGTAACATGGGGTGATGTGAAACTATAGTGCCAGGCTGAGGGATCCCAGCCATCCTAGGGTTACAGAGAAGACCCAGGAGTACCAGGGACAAAGAGTCAGGGTGACAGGAAGATGCAGACCCAGGGGTCACGGGGGTGATGGAGGAGATGAAAACACCGAGTGCTGGGGGCGGGGAGGGTTCCTGGGAGTCCCTGCACACCTGGGAGCCCATAGCATCGTAGTCTCGGGCGCGGGTGAAGGAGCGGCCCAGCTTGGAGATCTTGCCTGTCGCCTTGTCGATGGTGATCACGTCCCTACGGGGGATGGGGGGTGGGGTAAGGAAAGGAACGAGCCCGAGCTCCCCCATCCTCCCTGGCCACCTGGCACAGCCCGACTGCTCACCCGGCCTGGACCTTGTCCTTGGTCAGGGACTCAATCATCTTGGTGCCCAGGTCGTAGATGGTCTCCATCTCTGTCGTCTTGAGGGTCAGTTTGCCCACTTTGGACCCCTGAGAGTGGGGAAAGTCAGGGAAGAGGCTAAGAGAGGGCCCTGATGTTGTCCCAATGCCCCCAATGTTCACAAGCTTCTGGCCCTGCTCTGGCGTCTGCTTACACAGCTTCAAAATGGGCACGATGCAAGGGAGCTCTTCGGGGGAGGGACACGGTGTGCTCACCAGCCTGACGTGGTGAAGGCTCGGTGATGAACATGTATGTCACAGCTGACCATACTGGACACCTAGAATGTGTGCAGCTTTCTGTGTATCAATTAAAACTCAAAATTTGTTTTTTTTTTTTTTT
>NW_016107581.1:2431804-2434558 GCF_001604975.1 Cebus imitator | reverse complement strand
GAGACGGGGTTTCACCATGTTGACCAGGATGGTCTCGATCTCTTGACCTCGTGATCCACCCGCCTCGGCCTCCCAAAGTGCTGGGATTACAGGCTTGAGCCACCGCGCCCGGCCTGTATTTTTTTTTAATTAGATTTTTTTTTGGGGGATGGAGTTTCGCTCTTGTTGCCCAGGCTAGAGTGCAATGGCACAATCTCAGCTCAATGCAACCTCTACCTCCTGGGTTCAAGCAATTCTCCTGCCTCAGCCTCCTGAGTAGCTGGGATTACAGTCTCCTGCCACCATGCCCAACTAATCTTTTGTATTTTTAGTACAAACAGGATTTCACCATGTTGGCCAGGCTGGTCTCGATCTCCTGACCTAAAGTGATCCTTTAGGAGGCCTGCTTTGGCCTCCCAAAGTGCTGGGATTACAGGCGTGAGCCACTATCCCTGGCCAAAACTCAATAAAGCTCTTAATAAAAAACAGTAAACAAACAAAATGCCTAAAAAATAAAGCCTATTAAAAGCATAGCCCTGAGGTCTCACAAAATGGCCAAAGGTCACACTTTGACAATCCTATTTTATTTTATTATTTATTTATTTATTTATTCATTTCTTCTTTTTGCTCTTCAGGGTTGGAGATTCCTTTTTCAGGGTGACATTCCTATTTTATACCCAAATAAAAGGTGTTTCGTTGATAACAAAATCAGAAAACGCAGCTAAGCAAAAAGGAGAAAACAGAAATTGTAAAGAAAAAACAAAAGGCTGAGCGTGGTGGCTCACGTCTATAATCCTAGCACTTCAGGAGGACGAGGTGGGCAGATCACAAGGTCAGGAGTTCAAGCTTGGCCAACATGGTGAAACCCCATCTCTACAAAAAATACAAAAATTTCACCACCTCAGTTTCTATTGCTAAGAATGTCCTTCATAAGGGACAAGCCATTGCCAACTTAACTGATCCCCTACTATAGGCATGTACATGGTTCCTGTCTGCTGCTAGAACCTTCCATGGGATTCTGACTTCAATGCAGACCTGGCATCTCCTCTCTCAACCCCTGGCTCTGGAGGTGGCCTCAGCAGGGGCAGATTCACAGACTCACCGTCCCTGTTGCCGGCCGATCAATCTGGATCTCCACCACCTCCCCTTCGATGATCTCCGTCTCCTCCCTAGCCAGAGAGCAGATCTGAGGAGACAGCCTGAGGCCTGAGCCCTCACAAATCATAACTTTCCCCCAGCTCTGGGACAAAGGACAAGCCGCTCAGGGCCCAGGAGTTGCCCCCAGGCTCTGGGGATGGCGTCAGCCTCTCATCACTTGCTTACTTGATACGAACGCCAATAGACCGCCGGAAGGCCTGCGTCAGTGCCTCGGTCTTGCTCATCTCCAGGGAGAAGATTTCACTGCCGGCAATGGCCGTGAACGGCGTGTCCGGGCCCAGGGCCTGCGCCATGCCTGGGGAGGGGGCAGTCTGAGTAGGTGAAGCCACTCTGGCACCAGGTCCCTGACACCTGCTCTGTGGCAAAGCAGCTCTTCTCCCACTCCAGGAAAAAGGTTTCAGTGCCATCCGACCTGTAAAACCTTGACTTCGAGCTGAGGAGAGCCCTGGTAAGGGCAACTGGAGAAAGAGGTCCAGCCACGAGGTCGACAGACAGACAGTGAGAAGCCAGGGAGGGCAGGTTTCTCCGGCAGGCCGGGCTTAGAATCCCACATTGCCCAGAGGGTTCACCCTAGAGCCTCGCCACACCTCAGTCTACCAGCCTCTACCAGTTGTTTAGCCTCAGAGCTGGGCGATGGGGAGCAGGGACGAAGCCAAGGGGCCGACACCATCGTTACAGGTGACGACGGAGGCAGACTGCCTCGGTTCAGGTCCCAACACCTGGTGCACCTGGCGCCGTGTGATCCGAGAGATCTTGACTGCTCCCTGAGCCTCAGGTTCCCCCTGTGTCTAATGGGATGACAGCAGGTACTGCCATGGGATGATACCCTGCTTAGGAGTGACTGTGGGCAGGCAGGCACTGATGCTCAGCTTAACATAGTCACACGGCCTGAAACTGTCACAGGGCAGGGCGTGCTACCACCTGTGGCCTGGGGTGACTGGCAGCAAGCAGGGCTGTCTCCAGCAACGGCCCTAAGCCTCAAGGCTCTGTCAGTGCAGAGCACGTCCTCACAGACAGGCTGGCGCCATGCCCTCCTGCTCAGCGTCAAACAGGAACTCTTCCTGGTCCCCTTTGTGGCCGCACAATGGCCCTGATCACAGAACTCAGCAAGTATCTATGGAGGACCCAGTGGACGAGCACTGCCCATGCCACCTGGGGACACCTTGGGTCCTCTCTGCCTCTTTCATTAGACCAAGGAGCATCCCCAGGGCAAGGCTGGCCTCACCCCTGCCCAGCACAGGGTTTGGCCTACAGGAGGCTTTGCCCAGGAGGCCAAAACACAAGAAGAGGAAGGGCAAGGCCAGGCACGGTGGCTCACTCCTGTAATCCCAGCACTTTGGGAGGCCGAGGCGGGTGGATCACCTAAGGTCAGGAGTTCAGGATGAGCCTAGCCAACATGGTGAAATCCCAACTCTACTAAAAATACAAATATTAGCTGGGCATGGCAGCACACATCTGTAATCCCAGCTACTTGGGAGTCTGAGGCAAGAGGATCACTTGAACCCAGGAGGCAGAGGTAGCAGTGAGCAAAGACCATGCCACTGCACTCCAGCCTGGGCAACAGAGCGAAACTGTCTCAAAAAACAAAACAAAAATGCCGGGTACCATGGCCCACTT
>NW_016107581.1:2427172-2430748 GCF_001604975.1 Cebus imitator | reverse complement strand
GTGCAGTGGTGTGATCTCCGCTCACTGCAACCTTCACCTCCTGGATTCAAGCGATTCTCCCACCTCAGCCTCCCAAGTAGCTGGGATTACAGGCGCCTGCCACCACACCAGGCTAATTTTTGTATTTTCAGTAGAGATAAGGTTTTGCCATGTGAGCCAGGTTTGTCTCGAACTCTTGACCTCAGGTGATCCACCTGCCTCAGCCTCCCAAAGTGCTGGGGTTAGAGGCATGAGCCACCACACCCAGCCTAATTTTTAAATTTTTACAACAACCTCTTGTCCAACAGAAGAATCCTCATTTTCTTAAGGCAAAAATGGTTCAAATTATGAAATCAAAAAGAAATGAAATGTCCCAGCCTCCCTTGAAGCAAAGCGTGATCATGAGATTCGGTTCTAGTCAATGAGATACAAACAGAAGCATGGAAGATTTCCAAGGTGACTGGTTAAAGGAAGCCGACTCGAGAGAGTTTACCCTCATGGCAATTCCTCTTTCTTCCTGCTGCCTGGATTATGGTGGGAAGGCTGGAGCTTAGGCAGCCCTCTTGGAACACAACATCCTCTTGACACTGGAACCAAGTGCAGAGGATGATGAGGCAGGAAGATGGAAGACTTCCTGGGACTGCTTAGTAAGCTCCAAATGGCCTACCTCTAGATTCTTCCATGGAAGAGAACGAAGCCTGAGTGTTTAAGCCACTGCCATTTCGGGTCATCTGTTAAATGCGGGTGATCCTGACCCTGACTTACACAGGAGAGGTTATCAAGCAGAGACCACGAGAGTTCTGGCCCTGGGAGGTTTCTTACCCATAGCGATGGCTGTCTTTCCTGTGCCCGGCTGGCCAGCAATAAGGACTGCCCGCCCAGCAATCTTCCCTTCCCGGATCATCTCCAGCACCACGCCTGCTGCCCGCCGTGCCGCCAGCTGACCCACCATGCCCTGGGAAGCCTGTGGGTGGGACGCAGCACATGAGGTGACTTCCTGCTGGGCTACACACCGTTTCTACCACATCTTGGCTAGTGAGATGGAAGCAGTCATTACTAGCTGGGACTTCCAGGAAAAGCCAAAACAGCTTTCTCTGTTTTTTTTTTTTTTTTTTTTACAGACTCTCTCTCACTCTGTTGTCCAGGCTGAAGTACAGTGGTACGATTGTACAATCACGGCTCACTGCAGCCTCAACCTCTAGGGATCAAAAGATCCTCTGACTTCAGCCTCCTGAGTAGCTGGGACCACAAGTGTGCGCCACCATGTCCAGCTAATTTTTAAAATTTTTTATAGAGACGGGGTCTCACCATGTTGCCCAGGCTGGCCTCAAACTCCTAGGCTCAAGCAATCTTCCCGCCTCAGCCTCCCAAAGTGTTGGGATCACAAGTGTGACCACTGCACGAAGCCTAATTGTTTTTAAGGTGGCAAAACAATGGCTATCCAACCCCAATTCTTTATTTTTTTTCTTTGAGATGGAGTCTCGTTCTGTCACCCAGGCTGGAGTACAGTGGCACGATCTCGGCTCACTGCAGCCTCCACCTCCCAGGTTCAAGTGATTCTCCTGCCTCAGCCTCCCGAGTAGTTGGGATTACAGGCATGCACCACCACATCTGGCTAATTTTTGTATTTTTAGTAAAGATGGGGTTTCTCCATGTTGGCCAGGCTGGTCTCGAACTCTGACCTCAGGTGAACCGCCTGCCTCGGCCTCCCAAAGTGCTGGGATTACAGGCATAAGCCACAGTGCCCAGCCTATCCAATTCTTTAGTACCAAGAAAACCCACGTGTGGCTGAAGTTTATGGATATGCAGCCAAAGGTCTGGAAGACCGTAACACAGTCCCCACATTCCCCAGGGCCCTGGGTACCCACTACCCAAGACCTTTGTGGAGAGGCCCTCACACCCCAGCCTCCTCTGCTGTACCTGCCGAGGCTCCAAGGCATCGTCCAGCCCCAGCCCCCGGATGTGGGAGTGAGCACCTGTATGCAGGGAGAGAACAGAGACTCAGTTAGCCAGCTTGCTGCACGTGTGGCCTGACATCTCTGAGCCCTGGTTTCCTTTTTGGTCAAAGGGGTGGGTGGGAGTAGAGAGTAGGGGCTTGGGGAAATGAAAGGGCACAGGGAAGGATTTCCCAAGTTGCCACCTCACTAAGAAGACGGCTGAACGTGCTAAATGCTCAGTGAACTGGAGTTGCTCTGAGGATGCATCCTAGTTAAACAAAAATCACTGAGACCTGATTAAGCACATAATTGTACTAAGAACTAACCACAGGGCTAACGATCACAATTACTTTGTATTTATGGCTTACACAGCACACACAGATTCTCAATTCATTCCTTATGACCCTGCAAGACAAGAGCCGTGGCCAGGGCTGGGCATGGTGGCTCAGGCCTGTAATCCCATCCCAGCACTTTGGGAGGCTGAGGCGGGTGGATCACCGGAGGCTAGTTCTAGACCAGCCTAGCCAACATGGTAAAACCACATCTTAAGTAAAAATACAAAAATTAGCTAGGTGTGGCGGCAGGTGACTATAATCTCAGGTACTCGGGGGGGGGGGGGGTGCGGCTGAGGTATGAGAATTGCTTGAACCTGGAAGGCGGAGGCTGCAGTAAGCCGAGACTGTGCCATTGAATTCCAGCCTGGGTGACAGAGCGAGACCCTGTCTCGAAAAAGCCAAACGAAACAAAAGCCCTGTCTGCTGTCACCCTGAAAGCAATTCTGGGTATCACTGGCAACAGTCCCAGCCCCCATTGATATGAACAAGGAAGGAGCTCTGAGAGGTTAGGCCTCATGCTCCAGCCACACAGCCAGCGAGAGGTGAAGATGAGATTCCAATGCTTTCCAAAAGATGAGGGTTGAACGAACCTCAGCCTGCAGGCCAGCCACCTGTTTCTGTAAATAAAATTTTTTTTTAATTTTTTGATTTGTTTTATTAATTTTTTTTTTCTTCTTCTTTTTTGAGACGGGGTTTCACCATGTTGGTCAGACTGGTCTTGAACTCCTGACCTCAGGTAATCCACCCGTCTCAGCCTCCCAAAGTGCTGGGATTACAGGCATGAGCCACCGTGCCTGGCCTTCTGTAAATAAAATTTTATTGGGGCCGGGCGCAGTGGCTCACGCTTGTAATCCCACCACTATGGGAGGCAGAAGCAGGCAGATCACCTGAGGTCAGGAGTTCAAGATCAGCCTGGCCAACATGGTGAAACCCTGTCTCTACTAAAAAATATAAAAATTAGCCTGGCGTGGTTGTGTGCACCTGTAGTACCATGTACCCAGGAGGCTGAGGCACGAGAGTCACTTAACCCTGGACTGCGTTTGCGCTTTCCCCTGGTCTTTCATTAAAAAAAAAAAAAAGTCAAGCCGGGCACGGTGGCTCAAGCCTGTAATCCCAGCACTTTGGGAGGCCGAGGTGGGTGGATCACGAGGTCAAGAGATCGAGACCCCTGGTCAACATGGTGAAACCCCGTCTCTACTAAAAATACAAAAAATTAGCTGGGCATGGTGGTGCATGCCTGTAATCCCAGCTACTCAGGAGGCTGAGGCAGGAGAATTGCCTGAACCCAGGAGGCGGAGGTTGCGGTGAGCCGAGATCGCGCCATT
>NW_016107581.1:2425836-2427047 GCF_001604975.1 Cebus imitator | reverse complement strand
AAAACCTGGGAGGTGGAGGTTGCAGTCAGCTGAGATTGCACCACTGTACTCCAGCCTGGGCAACACAGTGAGACTCCATCTCAAAAACAAAACAAAACAAAAAAATCTTTGTTTTGGAACACTGCCACAGCCACTGTCGGTGGCTGCCTTCACACTGCAACAGCAGAGCTGGGTGGTTTCAACAGAGGACAGATTTACCATCTGACCCCAGTGCTTGACTCTGAGCACCCCAAGGGAGGTTCCTGGGCACAGCTAGTCTCTACTGGGTCCTCAGCTCCCAAGCAGTGCTTGGCTCTTCATCTTTTTAAAAATTGTTTATTGTTTTTTTTGAGAGAAGGTCTCACTCTGTCGTCCAGGCTGGAGTGCAGTGGTGTGGTCACAACATCTCACCACAGCCTGCACCTCCTTGGTTCAAACAATCCTCCACGTAGTTGGCACTCAGGCATATACCACCACGGCTGGCTAAATTTTTAATTTTTTTTTTTTTAGAGACAGTCTCACTCTGTTGCCCAGGCTGGAGTGCAGTGGTGTGATCTTGGCTCACTGCAACCTCCACCTCCTGAGTTCAAGCAATTCTCCTGCCTCCGTCTCCTGAATAGCTCCATCTCCAATTACAGGTGCACACCACCACGCCTGGGTAATGGTTTGTATTTTAGTAGAAACAGGGTTTCGTTGTGTTGCCCAGGCTGCTCTCGAACTCCTGAGCTCAGGCAATCTGCCCAACTTGGCCTCCCAAACTGCCAGGATTACAGGCGTGAGCCACCGCATCTGCCCTTAATTTTTTTATTTTTTTTTACAGACAGGGTCACACTGTGTGACACAGGCTGGTCTTGAGCTCCTAGTTCAAGCAATTCTCCTGCCTCAACCTCTCAAAGTGTTGGGATTACAGGCCATAGTGAGCCATCGTGCCCGGCCATACTTGGTACTTTTTGTTTGTTTGTTTCTGAGATGGAGTCTCCCTCTGTCACCCAGGCTGGAGTGCAGTGGTACAATATTGGCTCATTGCAACCTTCGCCTCCCAGGTTCAAGCCATCCTCCCTAGTAGCTGGGACTACAGGCATGCACCACCATGCCTGACTAATTTTTGCATTTTTAGTAGAGACAGGGTTTCACCACGTTGGCCAGGCTGGTCTCAAACTCCTGATCAGGAGTGCTCACAGTCAAGTGCTGGGGTCAGCAAGTTATTTCTTTTTCTTTTTTTTTTTTTTTTT
>NW_016107581.1:2415059-2424826 GCF_001604975.1 Cebus imitator | reverse complement strand
TTTTATACAGTCATGTTATCTGCAAACAGAGACAATTTAACTTCAGCAAGTATTTCTTAAAGGTCCAGATGGTATCCTCTGTTGAAACTACCCAGCTCTGCTGTTGCAGTACGAAGGCAGCCACAGACAGTGGCTGTGGCCTGATCCACTCACCTCAGCCTCCCAAAGTGCTGGGATTCTAGGCATGAGGCACTGTGCCTGGGTGACTGAATCTTACATTAACTGATGAGGTGAACTATCTTAGCTTCATCTTGTAGATAAGAAACTGAGGCACAGAGGGGCACTAGTCCCTGGCCACATGGAGGAAAGTGGCAGAGCTAAGCTGCAGGAATCCAGCACTGAGTTTCTTAACCCATGTTGACAGTCAGGCACCCTTACTGCCTTTCTCGGAGGCACTGAATGAGTAAATCTGCTGCATGAATGAATGTGGTCTCTTCCCTGCAAGTGAAGCTCTTTGTGAGAGCACACCCTTGTAGCCCCACTGCACCTCAACCTCCTGCTCTTGTGAGCCGGGGCCAGTGACTTCACTGGTCTGAAATTCAGTTGCGTCAGCTCACAGTTACAATCTGCACGTCATGGGGCTGCTGCAAGGGTTCCACAGGATGCAAACGCATGCATTCCATGGTTATCCCTTGATTATCTGCTCTGCCAGGTCCTGTGCTAGGGGCACAGCTAGGAATGAGACAGGCCTGGTCCCTGCCCTCAGGGAACTCACTCCTGAGTATATGCTGGGTCTATGAGGCCAAACCCAGTAAAGCACCCAGTACATACCTACTTTCATGACTTCCAGGCAAGTATACCCGGGAACCCCACCAGGGTAGCCAATGCATTATCTGACCCAACTCCAGAACTCAGGATCCTCTTCCCCCATTAGACGGGAGAGTGGGGGGATGAGTAGGGGCAGTCGGTGTGCAGGCCACCTCCCCTCCCTCTGAGGGGTCCCTCAATAGGCTTGCTTGGTCAGGCACATAGCAAAAGGGCTTACGTCCTATTCGCGACCCCACTCACTCACCAATTCGCTCAATCCTTGTCACATCGCGGATCTCCGGGACTTTAGTGGCTGTCTGGGGGTGCAGGAAGACATGTCAGAGAACTAGTGTGGTCCCAGGTTTCACCAGCCCCTCCTCTGTCCCTCCCGTGAGACAGTCCTTTCCACTCCTTCCCCTCAGAGGCAGGCGACGGGCCAAGCACTGGTCACCCCCACCCGTTGTGCCTATCACTGCCTAATGGCTGGTTGGTTGAGCCCCAGGAAGACAAGGACTCTCTGTCTCATTCACAGCTCTGTCCTCAGGGTCCAGCATGTATTTGGTTATTTGATGAATGAATGAAGTCCTCCCCGTTTCTTTTCTTTTCTTTTTTTTTTTTTAAGATGGGGTTTCACCATGTTGGTCAGGCTGGTCTTGAACTCCCAACCTCAGGTGATCTGCCTGCCTTGGCCTCCAAAGTGCTTGGATTACAGGCATGAGCCACCACGCCCGGCCATCTTTGCTTTTTTTGAGACGAAGTCTCACTCTGTCACCCAGGCCGGAATGCAGTGGCCCAATCTCAGCTCACTACAACCTCTGCCTCCCGGGTACAAGTGATTCTCCTGCCTCAGCCTCCTGAGTAGCTAGGACTACAGGCGCACACCACCACACCTGGCTAATTTTTTCGTATTTTTAGTAGAGATGGGATTTGACATGTTGGCAAGGCTGTTCTCAAACTCCTGACCTCAAGTGATCTGCCCACCATGGCCTTCCAACGTGCTGGGATTATAGGTGTGAGTCACCGCGAAGTCCTCCCAATATCTAATAACCGTGAGTTCCATAAGGACAGACACCAATGAGGAGCAGGCATGGAGCTGGACATGGTCTGGCCCCTGCTAATTTCCCAGTATCCCTTGTACCAGGCAGCCCCACTTCTCAACCACCAGGCCTTGCACATGCTGGCCGCTGAGTCCAGACTGCTCTCCCTGCCTCCTCACTCAATTAGATCAAGTGTTGCCCCTAAGGGAGGCCCTTTCTGTCCACCCCTGCCAGGCTACTTCTAGGATCCCGGGACATCAGACAGATGAAGGGCCCCCCCGGGAGCCTAGTCTCCATATGTGACATCACATTTTTGAGGGAGATGAGTGGATCAATATTCTCAGCTCCCGGGGACGTGCTATGAAGGCCACGGCCTATGTCTCTTGTTCACTCGGGACTCAATGTCTGTGGTTTGCGTAAGTGATACTGAGGTACCGAGCTCATTCAACAAGAATATACTGGCCGGGTGTGGTGGCTTACGCCTATAATCCCAGCACTTTGGGAGGCCAAGGCAGGTGGATCACTTGAGGTCAGGAGTTCGAAACCAGCCTGTCCAACATGGTGAAACCCCGTCTTTTTATAAAAAAAGAAAATAATAATAAATTAAGAAGGAAAAAAAAAAAAGAATATACTGAGGCCACCCATGTTGACAGTTCTCCAAAGGGAGGAGCCAGCTACCACCTCTTCTCACATGGGAAAAGGAGGTGAGTAAACACCACCTGGGACAATTCAGGACCCCCCCCCCCACGTCTGGAAATCCACACAAAATATGCACACAAGTGTTCAGAGCAGCACTATTCACAACAGCCAAAAGGTAGAAAACACCCACACGCCCACCCGCTGATAAACGGCAAACTAAAATGCGGTCTGTCTGTGCAATGGAGTATTATTCAGCCATAAAAAGAAATGGAGGTCTTTCTTTTTTTTTTTTTTCCGAGATAGAGTCTCACTCTGTCACCCAGGCTGGAGTGTAGTGGCGCAATCTCAGCTCACTGCAACCTCTGCCTCCTGGGTTCAAGCCATTCTCCTTGCCTCAGCCTCCTGAGTAGCTGGGATTACAGGCATGCACCACCATGCCCGGCTTATTTTTTGTTGTACTTTTTAGTAGAGATAGGGTTTCACCATGTTGGCCAGGCTGGTCTTGAATTCCTGACCTCAGGTGATCCACTTGCCTCACCTCCCAAAATGTTGGGATTACAGGAGTAAGCCATGGTGCCTCGCCAGGAATGGAGTTTTGATACATGCTACAACATGGATGAACTTTAAAAACATTACACTACTTACTGTCAGGTCTCCATGTGCAAGCCGGGACCCAGAAAGTCTGAAGTCCTGCCTGCCTCGGCTGACTGTCCCTCACCCCCTGCCTGCATTCGCCATCATCCCTAATCACCCAGTGGTCCCCCAACAAGCCTCTCACCCCACCCTGCCATCTTAACTCTCTTCTGTCTTACCCAACTGGGCAAATGACTGTTGGCCGCCTCCTGCCCCTCACAAGCCATGTCCTATTTGCAAGGGGCCCCACTGGAGGGGGGACTGCCCAACCCGCACTACTGACGCCCCAGCGGCACCTGGAACCCAAGCCGGCTCCTTCCCGGGTCTCCTTGGCCTGACCACTGAAGACTAACGCCAGCCGGATGCTCCTGGAACATCACGGATGCGGAGCTATGGGAAACTCTTACGGTAGAGGGTAAGTCCGTCCCCTGCCTCGTCGACACGGGGGGCTACCCAGTCCACTTTACCCTCTTTTTGAGGGCCAATTTCTCTGGCACCTATTACTGTTGCGGGAATTGACGGCCAAGCTTCTAGACCATCCAACCCCCCCAGCTTTGGTGTCAGCTAGGGCCACACTCCTTTTCCCACTCCTTCTTGGTCATTCCTACCTGCCCGGTCCCTTTATTAGGCCAAAATATCTTAACTAAATTGTCTACTTCTTTAATTATTTCTGGACTCCAGCCCATCTCATAGCCACCCTTTCGCCGAGCTCTAAGCCTTCCCCACAACCCCCTCTCGTATCCCCAAATCTCAACCCGAGGGTCTGGGATGCGTCCACTCTGCCATTGGCCACTGAACATAAGCCCATTATTATTCCAGTAAAACCCAATCATCCCCACCCTGCCCAAAGGCAGTACCCCACCCTCAACAAGCTTTGCAAGGGCTGAAACCTGTTATCGCCCACCTGTTACAGCATGGCCTCCTAAAACCCACCAGTCCTCCCTACAACACTCCTATCTTGCTGTCCAAAAACCAGACAAGTCTTACCGGCTGGTTCAGGACCTCCGCCTTATTGATCAAATCGTCCTCCCTATACATCCAGTGGTGCAGAACCCATATACTCTCTGTCCTCAGTTCCTCCGCCCACAACCCATTATTCTGCCCTTGATCTCAAAGATGCCTTTTCACTTCCCCCTGCACCCTGCAGCTCCCCTGGACCGTCCTGCCTCAGGGTTTCAGGGACAGCCCACGCTACTTCGGTCAGACCCCTCATCTTCCCACCTCATTCAATATGCAGGCGACCTTTTGCTGTGCAGCCCCTCTTATGAAACTTCTCAGCAAGACACCGTCCTGCTTCTTCAGCACCTGTTTTTAAAAGGATATCGAGTGTCCCCTTCTAAGGCCCAGATTTCTTCCACGTCTGTCACCCATCTGGGCATCATCCTCTAACAAAACACCTGCGCTCTCCCTAGCGATGGAGTCCAGCTAAGCTCTGACACCCCAGCTTCCTACCAAACAACAGCGTCTCTCCTTCCTGCGTGTAGTTGGCTACTTTCGCCTCTGGGTGCCAGGTTTTGCTATTCTAACTAAGCCATTGTATAAACTCACTAAAAGAATAAATCCTTTCCTCCTCCTCGCTTTGTTCCTTAAAGACAGCTCCAAAAATTGCTCCCACCCTAGCTCTCCCCAGCTTGTCTCAACCCTTTCCATGATATACTGCTGAAATCCAGCACTGTGTGGTTGGAGCTCTTACACAAGAGCCAGGTCCGAGCCCTGTTGCTTTTCTCTCTAGACAACTGGACCTCACTGTCCTAGGCTGGCCCCAGTGTCTGTGGGCCACCGCAGCAGACGCTCCAGTTCTGGAAACTTTCAAAATCACGGGCTCTGCTTCACTGACTTTATACACTTCCCACAGTCGCCAGGCTTTCACCTCCTCTTCTCACCTTCCACAGCTGCCGTCTGCCCCACGTCTGGTCCACCTCTGTTCGCTCTTTACTGAAACTCCCACTGTGACTGCTGCGCGTGGCCCCGACTTGAATCCAGCCTCTCACCTACTACCAAACATGAACCCTACTCCGGCACCGCGTAACTGCACGTCCCTAGTACATACTGCTGTTTCCCCTTTCCCCCACATCTCTCTTTCCCTATTCCAGACTCAGAACACATATGGTTTACTGATGGCAGCTCTTCTACACCTAAGCAGTCCTCTCCAGGAAAGGCTGGCTATGCTGTTTCCCATTCCTCTACCAATGAAGCTGCCACTCTCCCTCCATCTACTACTTCGCAACAGGCTGAATTAATAGCACGCACACGTGCCCTTACCCTGGCCAAAGGGCTCAGAGGAAATATCTATACTGATTCCAAACATGCCTTCCACATGCCTTCCACATCCTCCATCACCACGCTGTCACACGGGCAGAAAGAGGTTGTCACACGGGCAGAAAGAGGTTTTCTCACTACACAAGGATCTTCCATTATCAAGGCTTCTTTAATAAAGGCCTCCTTAAAGCTGCCCTTCTCCCAGCTAAGGCCAGGGTTGTCCACTGTAAAGGGCACCAAAAAACTTCAGATCCCATGGCTCAGGGAAAGGCATTAGCAGATGAGACAGCTAGGAAAGCAGCCAATGCACTGCTATCCCCACCTAGTGGACAGTATTTTTCTTTTTCATCAATTAATCCTCTTTATTCAACCTTAGAGTCATTAAAGTATCAGCCACTTCCCACTCAAGGTAATTGGTTTTTAGATCACAGAAAATTCCTTCTTCCGGCCTGGCAAGCTCATTCCATCCTCTCTTCCTTTCATAACCTCTTTCATGTAGGATACAAGCCTTCAGCCCGTCTCTGAGAGCCTCTCATCTTTCCCCTCACGGAAGTCCATCCTTAAAACAATCAATCTCAGTGCTCCATCTGTCACTCTACCAATCGCCAAGGATTTCTAAGACCTCCTCCTTTTCCTACCCATCAAGTGTGAGGATTTACTCCCACGCAAAACTGGCAAATTGACTTTACTCATATGCCCCGTGTCAAAAAATTTAAGTACCTTCTTGTGTGGGTGGATACCTTCACGGCGTGGACTGAAGCCTTCCCTACTGGAACAGAAAGGGCTACTGCGGTTATTTCTTGTCTATTAAATGGTATCATCCCCCGGTTTGGCCGGTCTACTTCCATACAATCAGCTCATGGCCCTGCTTTCATTAGCCAAATCACCCAAGCAGTCTCTCAGGCCCTCAGCATTCAATGGAATATCCATGCCTCTTACCACCCTCAGTTGCCAGGGAAAGTAGAAAGCTAATGGCCTTCTAAAAACACAACTTACTAAACTCACCCTTCAACTAAAAAAGGACTGGGTATTTTTTCTGCCTATCGCTCTTCTCCAAATTCATACCACTCCCCAGGAACCCAGCCGGTACAGCCCCTTTGAACTTCTGTATGACCGTACCTTTCTACTCAGGCCCAACCTTCTTCCAGACCCCAGCCCTTTTGGAGACTATCTTCCAGTTCTCCAACAAATGAGGCAGGAAATTCACTGAGCTGTTAATCTCCTCTTACCCACTCCAGACACCCAGCCGTAGAAGGAAGGACATCTTAGCCGGACAATCAGTACGGTCAAGGACCTATCCCATCCAGCTCTACAGCCTCAGTGGAAAGGTCCTTACCTGGTTGTCTACAGTACCCCAACTGCTGTCCGCCTGCAAGACCCTCCCGACTGGGTTCACTGCTCCAGGATTAAACTGTGCCCACCAGACTGAGGAAAGAGACCCAAACATCTAAGATCACCTCCCCCCTGACTTCCACACTGCTTTTCAATAGAAGAAAAGGCTGGCCTACCAGCAGAGTGAGTCGAAGTGAAAAAACAAAAAGAAAAAGAAAAGGCTGGCTGACTAGCACATCTTAATTGCCTTCTTATAGATGGCAGGCATAATATGGGGGAATCTCTCCAGAAGGCATTGTTTTTACTTAAACAAAATCAAACCCCACCCCACTCCTACTCCATCGCCCAAGACCCTTTCACGTGCAATTTCTAAGTCTGTAAACCCAAGACCCTTTCACATGTAATATCTAGCGTTAGAAGCCTATATAAAGGTAGAGCGTCTCTGTTAGGCAAGCTTGGCTGTTAGACAAGTATGTCACCTTGCTCCTAGTCGAAATAAATCCTCTCTCCCTTCCTAGTTCGGTGTCCGAGGTCTGTTTCTTGTGGCCGCTCATGCCCGGGAAGCGAGTTTCGGTTCGCAGACAGCGGCAAAGGCTCTCAGGCGGTTTGCCTCGCCCTTTAGAGCATCTCTGCGGGGGCTCCTGCCCACTTGGGCGACGCAATTCCTGAGAGAGCTCCCAGGCAGGTATTAGCCTGGTGGAAAGCCTCGCCAGAGCAGAGCAGGAAACCCCCCACAGTGTGGATCTACCCAGGGGCTGAACACCGAGAAGGAACAGGTAAGTGGAATGTCCAGACAACAGAAACACGGTAGGATCAATCCTGGGAAACCTGTCCGCCTCCTTTAGGTGGAAGCGTGGCCTGATCACCACGTGTGCTGGATTTGGCACTCTTGAACTTGGCTCTCTCTCTCCTTCTGCAGCTAACCTTGGAAGTTTTGCTTTTGGTTTCGATTTGGGTGGAGGGAGGAGAGCGACTGTATGAGTGAATGGAGGGGTCCAACGGGACTTGTCAGCCGTGAAATGTGGGAGCGTGAGGCCCATTAGCGGGGGCCTTACACTCCGAGCCACTCGTGGGGCTGACTGCAATCAGAGACGACCACATAAGGCTAAACGGAGGAGCTCTCGCAATCTCGGCGTTGTGAGGGGATTAACCAGCTCTCTTGTGCCAAATGGCGTCTGCAATACTTTTGAAAGAAAGGCGACTCTGCCTGCCTGAAGCCAATGTGAACCAGAGAGTGTGTAGTGCCCCCTGCTGGGCGGGAGCTGCTGTGGGCGGAGTAACACTCTTAGCTGTGAGGACCGCTTTTCGGGTAAGCATGAGTCACATCCATAGCAAGCCCACTCCTTTAGGGACCATGCTGAAAAATTTCAAGAAGGGATTTAGTGGAGATTATGGAGTAACTATGACACCAGGGAAGCTAAGGACTTAATGTGAGGTAGATTGGCCAGCATTTGGGAAGGGTTGGCCCTCAGAGGGGACCGTGGACAGGTCTCTTGTCTCTTAAGTAAGGCATGAGGTTATATGCAGCAAGCCAGAACATCTTGATCAATTTCCGTACATAGACTCGTGGTTACAGTTAGTTTTAAACCCTCCGCAGTGGTTAACAGGACAGGCAACAACTGTTTTAGTGGCAAAAGGACAGACAGCTAGGACCCCCCCACCCGCACCTAGGAGACAAGGACTCCCAAGGTCCTGGCAGATTCAGCGTGCAGAGGACATTGGAAGAAAATTGCAGAAACAGGCAGGATTTGTGGGCATGAATGCTTCACAATGATTGGAAATAGCCAACCAGGTGTTTGTGAACCGAGAAGTGGTAAGCTGTAGAGAAAAAGAGCATCAGGCTCGACGAAATGCCGACTTGACAGCTGCTGCTATTAAAGGTGCACCCCCAAGAGGGCGGGGAAAGGGGGGTTCCTGGAAAGCCACCCAGTCTGCTCGCCCACGCCTGCAACATGATCAGTGTGCTTACCGCAGGGAAGTAGGACATTGGAAGGAAAAGTGCCCCCAGTTAACAAGAGAACAGGGAGATCCTAAGCATGAGGAATCAGATGAAAGTGAAGGAGTTCTTTTTTTTTCTGAGACGGAGTTTTTCGCTCTTGTTACCCAGGCTGGAGTGCAATGGCACGATCTCGGCTCATCGCAGCCTCCGCCTCCTGGGTTCAGGCAATTCTCCTGCCTCAACCTCCTGAGTCGCTGGGATTACAGGCACACGCCACCATGCCCAGCTACTGTTTTGTATTTTTAGTAGAGACGGGGTTTCACTATGTTGACCAGGATGGTCTCGATCTCTTGACCTCGTGATCCACCCGCCTTTGCCTCCCAAAGTGCTGGGATTACAGGCTTGAGCCACCGCGCCCGGCGAAAGTGAAGGAGTTCTGCTCGGTCTAATGGAAGGGCCACTGGACTAAAGGGGGGCCGGGCTCATATGCCCCCAAAGAGCTCATGGTCTGGATGACAGTCCTGTAAACCCCGCCCCCCATCAAAGGAAACAATACTGCTGGAGCTACTGGGGTGTTAGAAAACCAGTCTTCCTGTTTGCCTCAGACCTGTTCGGCAGGAGGCCATGAAGTTATGTCAGTTCTTGTACTTGGGGTGCTACCTCTACCCCCTTCTGTGGGGGGGAACCTGTTATGCAAACTAAGGGCTACAACTATCACATTCAATAATAAGGACTTCCTGCAGCTAAAACTGCCTCAGGCAGAGATTATCAAGGCTCTCACAGTTGGGGAGGAGTGGAGCCCCTCCCTAACCAGGGACTGAAGACTGCAGGCCGATGTGGGGCTTGCTTTTGGTTCATCAGACTACACTGACTTTGCACCCAACTCATGCACGCGATTGGGATTATTGCCAGTGGAGGATAGTTGGTTCACCTGATTGGACTTAAAGAATACTTCTTTGGGCTGGGCACGGTGGCTCAAGCCTGTAATCCCAGCACTTTGGGAGGCCGAGGCAGGTGGATCACGAGGTCAAGAGATCGAGACCATCCTGGTCAACATGGTGAAACCCCGTCTCTACTAAAAATACAAAAAATTAGCTGGGCATGGTGGCGCGTGCCTGTAATCCCAGCTACTCAGGAGGCTGAGGCAGGAGAATTGCCTGAACCCAGGAGGCGGAGGTTGC
>NW_016107581.1:2405883-2414992 GCF_001604975.1 Cebus imitator | reverse complement strand
AAAAAAAAAAAAAAAGAATACTTCTTTAGCATTGAACTGGCCTTGGAAGGTCAGAAACTATTTGCGTTTCAATGGGAAAATCCAGAAACAGGTGTGACCACTCAGTACACCTGGACCCAGCATCCCAGGGGCTCAAGAACTCTCTCACCATCTGTGGGGAGGCACTAACCTCTGATCCGCCCCCCCCCAGAAGGTTCTTGCTAAGGACTTAGGCTGCATGTTGCTCCAATATGCTGGTGACCTTTAATGGGGACACCCCACGGCAGTCAGGTGCGCTAAAGAAACAGATGCCTTACTTCGGCACCTGGAGGACTTAGGGTATAAAGTGTTTAAAAAGAAAGCCCAGATTTGCCAACAGCAAGTGCGATATCTGGAGTGCAGCACCCGGCAGGGAGAGTACGACCTACGGAGCAGAGAGGAAACAGGTCATTTGCAACCTACCAGAACCCGAAACCAAGAGGCAGGCGAGAGAGTGCCTGGGAGCCGTGGGTTCTTGTAAATTGTGGATTCCAAACTTCCACAGTACTGGCCAAACCCTTACACAAAGTGACAAAGAGGGGAGGAGACAAGGAACCCTTTGAATGGGGATCCCAGCAGCGGCAGGAACTGAAAGCGAAACTTTTTTGTCAGCCCTGGCTTTGGGGCTACCCGATTTAACAAAGTCTCTCACGCTGTATGTATCAGAGGAAAAAAGATGGCAATTGAGGTTCTAACAACAACTCTGGGGCAAAATTTAAATATCAAACGCCACACACAGTATTGACTGTAAATGAATACAAAGGGCATCACTGGTTAACAAATGCTAGGCCAACCAAATACCTGAGACTGCTGAAGGGGAAATCCCCACATCACCATTGGGATCTGTGCAACACCTTAAAACCTGCCACTTTGCCCCCGGTGCCAGAAGGCCCATGAAGTAACCCGTGTGCTGCTTCGAGATCTCATCCCTAGGTTTGGACTGCCACTGCGCATCGGATCAGACAACAGACCAGCATTTGTGGTGAATTTGGTCCGGAAAACAGCAATGACCTTGGGTATTACTTGGAAAGCACACTGCCTACCGACCTCAGAGTTCCGGAAAGGTGGAGAGAATGAACCAGACCATCAAAAATAGCTTAGGGAAAATGAGTCAGGCAACAGGATTAAAGTGGGTGCGGGCACTTCCCTTGCTGTTATTTAAAATTAGATGCACTCCCGTTAAGAAGACAGGATATTCCCCTTATGAAGTCTTATAACATAGGCCCCCTCCCATACTGCGGGCACTCCCGGAAACTCCTCAGGAGTGGGGAGAGATTGACCTAGGATGGCAGTTACAAGCTCTAGGGAAGATCACTCAGGGTATTTCAACCTGGGTAAATGAGAGATGTCCTGTAAGCTTATTCTCCCCAGTTCACCCTTTCTCACCAGGTGATCGTGTGTGGATAAAGGACTGGAATGCAGCCCCTCTGAAGCCACGGTGGAAAGGACCCCAGACGGTGAACCTGACCACTCTCACGGCCGTAAAGGTAGAGGGAATCCCAGCCTGGATCCACCACAGCTGCGTGCAACCAGCAGCGGCTGAACCTTGGGAAGCTACATCAGACCCAGACAATGACTGCAGAATCACCTTAAGGACAGCGAGCCCTGCTCCAGCCACATCCCGGAAGCATGAGGAAATTCATCATGGGACTCACTCTTCTTAATATTTGGACTTGCACAGTAGGGACATCAACTAATTTTGAAGAATGCTGTCAGTGTGTGCACCAGGGTACTAAGGTGGGACGTAAAGTGACTGCCATTCTTTCACTCTACAGTTACTATGAATGTACAGGGACACAGAGGGAACCTGTTTACTCAGCATAAGGTGTGTAATCCAGGGGATGGACAGCCGATGTCTGCTACCATCCATCAGAGTCCCCTACACATACAACTTTTGAAATTAAACTCCTAACAGGGCGAGGAATCAGTCCTACTAAGTTAATAGCTAAAACAGAGGAGAAGAGAAGCCCCAAACAGGTCACCCTAAGGTTTGATGCCTGTGCAGCCATCAATGCCTATCCTTCCAGTAGGGGGAGCCGTGGTCCCCTCGGATGGAAACAAAGTCACGCAAAAGAGCCTAAGAATATCTGCCAGAAAACCTGCTGATGCAGTAAATGCATTCTTGCAGTCACGCGTCTTCTGGGCCACTTGAAAAAATAATACAAGGCCGGGCGCGGTGGCTCAAGCCTGTAATCCCAGCACTTTGGGAGGCCAAGGCGGGTGGATCACGAGGTCAAGAGATCGAGACCATCCTGGTCAACATGGTGAAACCCCGTCTCTACTAAAAATACAAAAAATTAGCTGGGCATGGTGGCGCGTGCCTGTAATCCCAGCTACTCAGGAGGCTGAGGCAGGAGAATTGCCTGAACCCAGGAGGCGGAGTTTGCGGTGAGCCGAGATCGCGCCATTGCACTCCAGCCTGGGTAACAAGAGCGAAACTCCGTCTCAAAAAAAAAAAAAGAAAAAATAATACAAATAATCCCGTTCCCGTTCATCCTGTAAAAGGGAGAGACACCATTCCAGGGAGTAACGTCCCCTGTGTCTCGAGACATTGTAACCCAGTAGAATTAATAATCACAAACCCCCAAGACTCTAAATGGGAAAAAGGGGAGAGTGTAATGCTGGGAATTCATGGAAAAGGGCTTGACCCCAGAGTCAGTATCCAGATTCAGGGAAAAATCCAGAAACGCTCAGCCCGGGCAGTGTACCAGCACTTCCAAGAAATATTAAATGAGCCAATGCTGGAGCTTCCGAAAAACACAAAGAACTTGTTCCTCCAACTTGCTGAAAATGTAGCCCATTCCCTTAATGTCACTTCTTACTATGTATGTGGGTGAATTACCATGGGTAATAGGTGGCCATGGAATGCCTGTGAGTTATTACCCTCTGACCTGACCTCAGTCCAAAGGATTCAAACCAACAGTTTCTGGGTTTTAAAGGTTTCAATTACTGGACAATATTTGTTGACCAGAGAAGGAACAGTCTTCACTGTTCCGGTAGGAAATCTTAGCTGCTTAGGGCAGCGACCGTGTAATGGAACAGTGGGGTAACCTGGTGGAGCTCAAACTACACAGCAAAGAATCCCCTACTAAAATTTCAAGAATTACAGAATGCTTGGAATCATTCTGGGTACGGGAGAGGCTGGACAGCCCCGCCTGGGTTGTACTGGATATGCAGACACAGCATTCGTACGGCTGCCTGAAAGATGGACAGGTAGCTGTGTCAGAGGCATCGTCAAGCCTTCTTTCTTCCTATTACCTGTTAAGATAGGTGAGCTGTTAGGATATCCGGTCTACGGACTCCTATCTATACGCTCAGTCAGATCATCCAGTTGCAGGCTGCCATGGAAATACTCGTTAATGAAACGGGCAAAGCTCTGTCCATTTTGGCCAGACAAGAAACTCAGATGAGAAATGCAATTTATCAGAACCGGTTGGCCTTAGATTATTTGCTGGCAGCTGAAGGAGGAGTCCGTAAAAAATTCAAACTAACCCACTGCTGCCTACACGTAGACCACCAGGGTCATGCAGTTAAGAATATAACCAAACTAACACATGCGCCTGTGCTGCTAGGGCACAAATTCAACCCCGAGTTCTTTTTAAAGATTGGCCCTCAGCCTTGGGAGGAGTAAAAACCCTCATCATAAGTGGGGTAACAAAAGTAGGTGTTTGCTACTCCCCTGTTTTCCCCCCTTATTCCTCTAAATGGCTAAGAAATTCTTTACTGCTGTGATAGACCGGAGAAGCACACCACAAATGTTTTGTATCTGTCATTATCAATCAGTTCCTTCAGGGGATCATGAAAATAAGAATAAAGAGTGAGAACTCTTGCTAATGTTATAGGTGAGGTTCTCAAAGCGGGGGAGAGTGAGGAAAGAGACCCAAGCATCTAAGATCACCTCCCCCTTGACTTCCACACTGTATTTCAATAGAAGAAAAGGCTGGCCGACTGGCACATCCTTAATTGCCTTCCTACAGATGGCAGGCATAGTATGGGGGAATCTCTCCAGAAGGCATTGTTTTGACTTAAACAAGATCAAACCCCACCCCACTCCTACTCCATCGCCCAAGACCCTTTCACGTGTAATTTCCAAAACTAAACCCAAGACCCTTTCGCATGTAGTATCTAGCGTTAGAAGCCTATATGAAGGCAGAGCTTCTCTTTGTTAGGTAAGCTTGGCTGTTAGACAACTATGTCGCCTTGCTCCGGCCAAAATAAATCCCCTCTTCCTTCCTAGTTCGGTGTCCGAGGTCTGTTTCTCGCGGCTGCTCCTGCTTCAAGACGACCAGCCTAGCCCATCCACCTCCTCTTGGAAGTCACAAGTACTCTCCCCTACTTCCCTTAGGCTCACTCGAGTCCCTGAAGAGCAATCCTAGGCCCTAAATGCCCTGCACATGTTTGCACTGTAGGCTCTCACTCTTCCTGCAAGCCCTCCTAGCTGACACCTCCTGGTTCTACTCTCCAGGCGCCATCCTTAATTCCTTTCTAGAGTGGACAGATGACAATGTGTGGCAAAGAACACTCCAGTTCTTTCCCCCGAAAGAAGTTCTCTTTTTTACTTTCCTACTCACTCTAGTCCCGTTCTGCCGCTCTCTGGCCTTTCCTAGTTCTCTTGTACATACTATCGATCTAACTCATTCCCTCCTCAATGATGCCAACCCATCGTTGGCAAAAAACTGCTGGCTCTGCACCTCCCTTTCTTCCTCCTCTTATGCCGCCATTCCTGCCTTGCTGGCTGATGGGGCTCCCTCTCCTGTCTCTTTACATCTGCCTACCTCTTTTGACAGTCCCCCGCCTCCACCTCCTACAGAGCTTCTTTACTTTTTAAACAGACCCAGCAGGACCTCTTCAGATGTGTCATACCAACAAGCGGCTGTGCTTCTCTGCATGTATTTACAGCAACTCTCACCTCGTATCAACTCCACCCACGCTAGGACCCCTCACTACACAAACAACTATCCCCACTGCTGCCCTCTATGCATTTCCCGTCAACGAACCACTAGAATCCCCTTAGGTAACCTTCCACCTTCTAAATGCGCTTTTACGCTTCATCTCCAAAGTCCCGACACACATGTTAACATGCCTACGGGGCACCCTTACTCAGCTGTACTGCCAGACCCTCTATCACCACTAATCATCTCAAAACATTAGCAGTCACCTTCCCTGTGTCTCACTTCATCCTTGGTGACCCTCTCCTTGTGCCTCAGATTCTCCTCCTGGTCCTTCATCATGCTTACCTATGCCCACCCCTACAAATGTGAGAAGAGGCTATTTGTTGATACCACACGCTTCCTCACACATTACGAAATCAAACCACTTCCACTACACAGCTGCCACACCCATCGCCCCTTCAACCCCTAACAGCTGCCGTCCTCGCTGGATCTTTAGGAATTTAGGCATCTGATTCCCCTTTCAGTACTCCCTCTCAGCTCTTCACCCTTCGTTTTCCATTCAGCCTCGCCCTGGCCTTTTCTTCCCAGGTGGCTCCTCTACCTATATGTGTTTGCCACTAACTGGACAGGCACCTGTCCCTCAGTCTTCCTTATTCCTGAGATCCAATTTGCCAATGGTAACGAACAAGTGCTTGTCCCCCTAATGACACCTACCCGAAGAAAAAGAGCTATGCAACTAATTCCATTCCTCGTAGGAATAGGGCTTGCAGCCTCCACGGTAGGCCTTGGAACTGGCATAGCAGGGCTCACCACCTCCATCACAGCATTCCGTAGTCTGTCTACTGATTTCTCTGCCAGCATTGCTAATTAGCTAATACCCTGTCTGCCCTTCAGGGTCAAACTGACTCTTTGGTTGCAGCTGTTCTCCAAAACCATTGTGGCCTCGACTTACCGCAGAAAAAGGAGGACTCTGTATATTTCTAAATGAAGAATGTTGTTTTTACTTAAAGCAATCTGGCCTAGTGTATGATAATATCAAAAAACTCAAAGACAGGGCTCAGAAGTTTGCTAACCAAGCAAATACCTATGCCGAACCTGCCTGGCCATTTTCTAACTGGAGGTCATGGCTCCTTCCAATCCTTACTCCTTTAATACCCATCTTTCTTCTTCTCCTATTCGGACCCTGTAACTTCCGCTTACTCTCCCAATTCATACAAAACCGCATCCAGGCGATCACGGATCGGCAAATGCTGCTCTGGACAACCCCACAACACCGTGCAGTGCCTCAAAGTTCCCCAGCAGCTTGAGCATGTGTAAGGCCAAACGTATTGTCCGGACCTTTCTTATTTGCGTCCCTGTCCTGTTCCCACTTCTACCCTGTCTCCTCCGCTCAAAAAATTAGGTGTCTGCGCAGTCCCCCCCGTCACGCACGAAATAGCCTTGAGAAACTTAGCCCCCACCCCCTGAAACCTGTCATCACCCCCTCTTCTCTCTTTCTCTTTCTATAAAAAAAGACGGGAATGTCAGGTCTCCATGTGCAAGCCTGGACCCAGAAAGTCTGAAGTCCTGCCTCGGCTGATTGCCGTCCCCCACCAACCCCCATCACCCAGCGGAGCTTCCCCAGGACAAGCCTCTCACCCCACCCTGCCATCTTAACTGTTCTTATGATGATGTGAATACTCCTTACCCCATCCTGCCATCCTTTTTTTTTTTTTTTTTTTTTTTTTTTTGAGATTTTTTTTTTGCTCTTGTTCCCAGGCTGGAGTGCGATGGCGCAATCTCGGCTCACCGCAACCTCTACCTCCTGGGTTCAGGCAATTCTCCTGCCTCAGCCTCCTGAGTAGCTGGGACTACAGGCGTGCACCACCATGCCCAGCTAATTTATGTATTTTCAGTAGAGACGGGGTTTCATATGTTGAACAGGATGGTCTCCATCTCTTGACCTCGTGATCCACGAGCCTCAGCCTCCCAAAGTGCTGGGATTACAGGCGAAAGCCACCGCGCCCCATCCTGCCATCTGAACTGTTCTTATGAAGATGTGAATACTCCTCGCCCCACCCTACCATCTTAACTACTCTTCTGCCTTACCACCTGTCATTGTAACTGAACTTAGTGTAATGTATACTCCTTGCCCCTGCCCCCCGCCACTGTAACTGATCTTATTCTGCAACACCCCCGCTCCCCCCAGAAATATTGCCCCAACCTATAAAATCAATTCCCACCCTTGTCTTTTCTGGGATTCGGCCCGTGTGCACCCAAGCGAGAAATAAAACGGCCTTGTCGCCCACACCCACACAAAGCCTGCTTGGAAGATCTCTTTATAAATGTGTTTAATACTCGGTTCTATTGGACGCGAATAACAGCTACATGAAAGAAGCCCACGCATGAAAGACACATATTGTATGATTCCATCTACATGAAGTAGCCACAATAGGCAAATCCATATACAGAGAAAGATCGGGGCTGCCTAGAACTGAAGACGGGAGGTATGGGAGGATTAGAGGTGAAAGGTAAGAGGCATGGGGGTTTCTTTTTGGGGTGATGACAATGTTCTAAAATTGTGAAAATGGCTGCACAACTCTGTGAATATACTAGAAAATGCTGCGCTGTACATTTTAAATGGGTGAATTGTATGCCATGTGAATTGTATCTCAATAAAGCCATTAAGAAAAAAACAGGCTGGGCGTAGTGGCTCCCGCCTGTAATACCAGCACTCTGGGATGCTGAGGCGGGCAGATCACTTGAGGTCAGGGGTTCAAGACCAATATGGTGAATCCTGTCTCTACTAAAAATACAAAAAACACAAAAATTGGCCAGGCGCAGCGGCTCATGCCTGTAATCCCAGCACTCTGGGAGGCCAAGGCTGTGGGTAACCCTCTATATAGGCACCAAGGAAGGATAGCTTAGCAGAATCCTGGCACAATTAGTGCCTGAAGAATATCTCAGTTTACAGTGTTACTACTCAGTTATTTACTTTTATACAATCCTTTATATACAATCATATATTATTTCATAGAATGAGTGCCTAAAGAATATCTGGCCAGGTGTGGTGGCTCACGCCTGTAATCCCAGCACTTTGGGAGGCCGAGGCGGGTGGATCACCTGAGGTGGGAAGTTCAAGACCAGCCTGACCAACATGGTGAAACCCTGTCTTTATATTTAAAAAAAAAAAAAAAAAAAAAAAAAAAAAAAGGAATATCTTACCACTCAGTTATTTCCCTATATGTATATTATTATATCTTAGTTCATAGAGGAATGCCTAGAGCAGACACAGTACACAGCATTAATTAAGGAATAAGCAGCTTATAGTTGGAAGAATGTCTGGAGCAGACACAGTGCAGAGCATGATTTAAGGGAAAAACAGTTATACCAGGACAAGAACCCATGGCAGCATTCAGTATCGTAAAGATACCCGCTGTATGGCAGGCTTGGGGCGAGAGCCACTCCTCCTGATAAAGGAGCTGTAGGACCTTGCTCCAGTTCTTGTGGAAGGCTGCCCTCAGACCGGCAATCCACCTTGGTGACTGTGAACTTTATCAGCTCTTGTTACGGTGCTGGCTCTAAAGCATCCTCCTATAGAACTCACTGGAAGCTGCCAGCAGGTGGCGGTAGACCCTGACAGCTTTGTCACTGCTGTGTGGCTTAAAGCATCCTTCTATAGATATTCTCATAGATAAGAGATATTGCACGCTGCACCCTCTCCACTGCGCACGGCCCACCTCCATGCCTCGATGACCTAACGGGGGTGGACCCCTTACTGCACAAGGCCTGCCACCTTGCCTCAATGACCTAATGGGTGTGGACCCCTTGTTTATTGCTTACGACCCTATCACTATCCTTAAAGATGGCTTCACTCACTACCCTGCCCCCTAACCTATACTCAATAAATACAGACGCTTCTGGACATTCAGGTCTCACCTGTCTCCGCTTACAGGTGATGTGCCACCACTCCCGGCCCAGCTGCGCTTTCTTTGTATTTCTGTGTCCTGTCTCTTTATTTCTCGGATCCTGTGCCTTAGCACAGCATAAGGGACACCCCCATGACCCTGTGGGGCCCTTAGCCCTACAGAGGCAAGCAGATCACGAGGTCAGGAGTTCAATACCAGCCTGGCCAATATGGTGAAACCCCATCTATACTAAAAATACAAAAAAAATTAGCTGGGTATGGTGGCAGGCACCTGTAATCCCAGCTACTTGGG
>NW_016107581.1:2387071-2403278 GCF_001604975.1 Cebus imitator | reverse complement strand
GCGCAATCTCAGCTCACTGCAACTGCTGAGTCCCCGGTTCAAGCGATTCTCCTGCCTCAGCCTCCAGAGTAGCTGGGATTATAGGCGTGCACCACCACACCTGGCTAATTTTTGTATTTTGAGTAGAGATGGGGTTTCATCATATTAGTTAGGATGGTCTCGAGCTCTTGACCTAGTGATCCGCCCGCCTCGGCCTCCCACAAAGTGCTGGGATTACAGGCGTGAGCCACCGCACCTGGCCCAAATCACTTATTTATTCAGGTATTTCTTGAGCAGGTGCCAGGCCAAGTTTCCCAGCCTTTCCTTCATTCACATCCATCCATCCATCCCCATCCATCCATTCATTCAAACATTCAAGTGATAATTTATTGAACATTTACATTGAGACATGCCCCGTGTGAAACACTGGAAATATGAAAATGGTCAAAACGGTCGCATGACAAGATCCAGACCTCTGAGTCCCTAATACTTTAGTCTTCTCCACTAAGACTCTCTTGTTCCTTGACAATTTCTTCCCATTAAAGGTTCACTAGGCCAAGGTTCCCAAATGGCTCGAAGCAGCGCAAGGTACTACAACCCTCATCATCATACACTGGCGCCAAGGACTGTAGAACCAGCCGTTGCGCCAAGAGTATTCTAGAAGTTGGAGTTCCTATAGCATGATGGGGCCAGATCTGAGATTCCAGGATTCCAGCCCCTTCTTTTTTTCACTTCCTCAAACCCAGGAGCACTGGTGCCCAGCTCCCGCCTCCGCTAAGATCCAGAAATCTAGCCCCCAGGTCCCCTTCTCCCCCAGACCCGGGAGTCCGAGCTTCCTCCTCCTCCAGACCCGAGTCTGAACCCCCAGATTCCTCCTCCTTCAGACCCAAAAGTCAGGGCCTCTAGCCTCCTCCTCTCTCAGACTCGAGACTGCGGCCTCGCTCCTTACCCTCCATGCACTCACACTTACCACGGTTGCCATGATGCTCACCAACTGCCAGAGTCCTAAGGGAAACGGAAATGCGCGAGGAGCAGGGCGTTCTGGTCCCTCTAGGCTAGCAGGTCCTCCAAAGATCTCTATGATTTCTCATAAATATGTAAATATAGTAGGGGCGTGACGGCACTTTGGGCCCCGCCTGCTCGCCGAGGCTACGCTGGAAGACGGGTGTTCGGAACTCCTGGGTCCATTCCCATTGCCTCTGGCTCCTCCTCCTTTTGCTCTGCCCCCCGCCCCGCTCAGGCCGATTGCAAAATTCTTAGCTGTTCTTTGAGTAACCACACGTCCTCCACGCTCCTTTCCTCTTTATCCCACCCTCCTCCTCCCCGCGACTTTGAGGCCTCCGGCTTCAGATTGACAGAGCTGAAGGCCAATCGCTTCCGTAGAGCGCGTCGGCAAGCTCCGCCTCCCGGATGGCCGAGGCGGAGCCCGGACACAGCGACCCCTAACCCGTTCCACCAATGAGGAGACGCGGAAATCCCCGCCCCCGGGCACGAGCCAATGGCGCTAGCTGGGGGGGGGGGGGTGGCCACCGCCTCCTGGCGGCCGCGAGGTTTCACTGCAGGGGCACCGCTGGGCTCAGTGACGCTGCGGCCGCCTTCTGCTTAAGTCCGAATGCACCGGGGCGGGGGTGCGGTCGTGCAATAGGAAGCTGAGCGTCTTGCAAGCTTCCCGTCGGGCACCAGCTGCTCGGCCCCGCACCCTACCTGGTGCATTCCCCGGACACCTCCGGGGTCCCTGCTTGAGGTCCCCGGAGCCCCCTTCCAGCGCCAGCCATGCCTTTAAACCGCACTTTGTCCATGTCCTCACTGCCAGGACTGGAGGACTGGGAGGATGAATTCGATCTGGAGAACACAGTGCTCTTCGAAGTGGCCTGGGAGGTGGCCAACAAGGGTGAGTACGCCAGGCATTGGAGCCCTTGATGAGAAGGGCAGTACTGGATGGGGACCCGGAACTCTGAGTTGTAGGGGGACGGGGCTACAAGGGGAACCCTTGGGTCCTGGGTAAGGAGGCTGTGACTCCTGTGTCCTTGAGGAGGGGCTGGGAGGCCGGAGGTGAGTGGGAGAGGGATGAGTCGTTTGACTTACGTTGAAAGGAGGCTGGAAGCCCGGGTTCCGGGTCCTAGGGAAGAGGGCGCTAAAATGAAAGACTCCTGGGTCCCGGAGGGAAGCTTCGGGGAGACTAGATACCTGGGTGCTGAACAGGGAAGGGGAGGGGGAGATGGGACTTGTGTGTGCAAACCTGGGAAGCTGCCGGGGTTTCAGACTGTGGCCCTAACAGCATGGTCTAGGGGATAAAACTCCAGATTTGAGAGGGAGCTGACTGGGAGATGGGAGGCCTGAGCTGCAGTGGGAGGACCTGAGGATCTGGCTGCTGAGAAGGACTGGCGACGCTAATCCGCAGATCCCCCGGTGGGGAGAGGGCTGCGGGCCTGCATGCCTGAGCTTTGAAGGAGCCGAGGGCCTGAGCTATTAGTTCCTAGTAGAGGAGCCGGGGCCTGGGACACATGCGTACTCGAATAGGGAAGGCTGGGAAGTCCTAAGTTAGGCACGGGCTGGGCCCTAGGATGGGAGTGGCTGGGAGCTTGCATTTCTGTGTCTTGGGCTCCAAAAAGCTGAGGTTCTGACCTTGGAGAAGGCTGGGGCTCAAATCCCCAGGAACAAGCCAGTCCCCCACCTCAAAGAGCAGGGACTGAGGGGTTTCTTTGCTGGGTCTTGGAGGGGAAAGGGACTGGGTCTCCCAGGAGGAGAGGGGGGGCCCCTTGAACACACAGCCGGGTCTGGCCAGGGCCTGGGCTCCAGGAGGGTAGGAGGCTGGGGGCGGGGGCTCCTGGGTCTGGGATAGGGCCGTGGGCCCTGCATGCTTTGTCCCTAGTAAGGGAGAGGAAATTGGGAGGCAGGTCAGCAGGGTCCCTGGGGGCAGGAAGCGATCATGCAGGCTTCTCTTGGGCAACAGTGAGAAGCTGAATCCGTCATGAAGAGGGAATCTCCCTCACCGGGTTAAACCCAGCTCCTGTGAACTGGGAAACTCAGGAACCCGGGTCCAGGTAGTCCTCAGCTCTGCCATCCTTAAGCCCCAGTCCCTAATTCCTTCAGACCCAGGGGTCCCGGCTCCCAGCCCCTTCTCTCTCAGACCCGGAAGTCTAGCCTGAGCCCTGTCCTCCCTCAGGGTCCTGACCCCAGCCCCCTTCTCCCTTAGACCCTGGAGGACCGCCCTCCAGACCCCTGTCCCCTTGATCCAAGCCTCCAAACCCCCTACTCCAAATTACCGGCTCCTAGCCCCCTCTTCCCCCTGAGCTAGGGGTCTGGGGCCTGAGCACCCCCACGTCCCCAGCCCACCCCACCTCAGGCCCCAGAACTGTGGAACTCGGCCGGGGCCTGCCCTCACACGCTTGGGCCCACAGTGGGTGGCATCTACACGGTGCTGCAGACGAAGGCGAAGGTGACAGGGGATGAATGGGGCGACAACTACTACCTGGTGGGGCCGTACACGGAGCAGGGCGTGAGGACCCAGGTGGAGCTGCTGGAGGCCCCCACCCCGGCCCTGAAGAGGACACTGGACTCCATGAACAGCAAGGGCTGCAAGGTGGGACATGGCGCGGCCCAGGGCAGAAGGGGACGGACAGCCTGCCATCAGGGTGGAAGCCACAAACAGAGAGGGGGTGCGGGGTGATACCTTGAGCTAGAGAGCGAGGCATGCGTGGACGCAGGAACGAGGCATGATAGGACACCCAGACAGATGCAGGGCCTGGAAGTGGTGGGTAGATCCCAGACACTGGCAAAGGCACAGGCAGATGGCGAGTATGAGACAGACCGAGACGCAGATCCCAGAGGCCCCGGGCCTCAGACCCAGGGAGATAAAGAGCGGGCAGAAGATGGCCATGCGGGGCCAGCCTGGCCAACACAGCAAAACCCCATCTCTACTGAAAATACAAAAATTAGCCAGGCGTGGTGGCGCGCACCTGTCATCCTAGCTACTCGGGAGGCTGAGGCAGGAGAATCACTTGAACCCGGGAGGCGCAGGTTGCACTGAGCTGCTCTTGAGCCATTGCACTCCAGCCTGGGCAACATGAGCAAGACTCCGTCTCAAAAAAGAAAGCCAGCCAGCCAGCCAGGCAGAGCCAGGGAGAGGGGGCCTGGGGTCAGGCAGGAGCAGCATTCTGGAGCCTAAAGTTCAAGTTCATCCTCTCCACTGGCTGCCCTTGTGTCCTTGGCTAATGGACGTGCTGACAGCATCTACCTTCTAGAGGTGCTGGGAGGATGAGAGAGTTAATAAGGATAAAGTGCTTAGTGGAGTTCTTGAAGTTAGCACAGTGTGTGGGCGGTGATTGTCTTTTTATTTTTTTTGAGATGGAGTCTTGCTCTGTTACCAGGCTGGAGTATAGTGGTGCAATCTTGGCTCACTGCAGCCTCCGCCTCCCAGGCCCAAGTGGTTCTCCTGCCTCAGCCTCCCGAGTAGCTGGGACTACAGGTGCCCACAGCCACACCTGGCAAATTTTTGTATTTTTAGTAGAGACGGGGTTTGACCATGTTGGCCAGGCTGGTCTCGAACTCTGAACTCATGAGTCTCCCAAAGTGCTGGGATTACAGGCGTGAGCCACCGCACCCAGCTGTGATTGTTATTATGATCTTCGTTCTTATTGTCACTATAAACGGCCAAGCTCGGAGAATGAGGGGGTCAGGCAGACGAAGGGAGAGGCGCGGATGGAGCCATGGGCAAGGAGTAACAGGGAGACCGACTAGGAACAGAAAAGAGGCCGCCAGGTGTTTCAGAAAGTCAGACCTAGAAGGAGGGAGAAGCATGGAGTATCGGGGAAGACGGGAGAAGTCAGCGGGTAGAGCCACAGGACAGAGTCTGAGATGGGCAGATCAGGGGATAGAGAGGAGCAGGAGTCCCAGGGCCGCAGGATGAAGACGGAAAGAGACACACTGCTGTCCCAGGAGAAAGCCACAGGCAGCAGGACTGAGGGACGGACAGGTCCGGGTCCAGGAGGCAGAGCCACTGCAGCTCCTTCACTCGTTTACAGCCTGTGGTTTGTGTTGGGGTCTGGAATCCATTCAGGCCCTACTGTGTCCCTAAGGGACCCAGGAACAGCTTGGTCCCTTCCTGAGGGCAGCTGCTTCCCACGTGCTGGGGGCCTAAGAACAGCGTCCCCACCCCCCCCACCCCGCGCCGCCAGCAAAAGGGCAGACGACAGCTGGGAGGAGGAGGGGCCTCAGAGCCAGGCCCGGGGCAGGAAAGAGCCAGGTCAGTGAGGAGGGAGGCTGCTTCTCCGCTGCGGTGGCAGCGGGCCCAGAACCAAGGCGACCATCTCGGGGAGGAACGCAGCCAACTGGAGAAATGAGGCAGAGGCAGAAGTGAGGCAGCAAGACTCAGAAGCATGGCCTGGGCTAGAAAAACGCAGCCCTGGGGCGTGGACGAGGATGGGCTATGTTAGCAATGTGTGGCTCAGGCCGGGCGCGGTGGCTCACACCTGGAATCCAGCACTTTGGGAGGCCGAGGCGGGCGGATCACCTGAGGTGGGAGTTCGAGACCTGCCTGGCCAACATGGAGAAACCCTGTCTCTACTAAAAATACAAAATTAGCCAGGCGTGGTGGCGGGTGCCTGTAATCCCAGCGACTCAGGAGGCTGAGGCAGGACAATGGCTTGAACCCGGGAGGTGGAGGTTGTGGTGAGCCAAGATCTCGTCACTCCAGCCTGGGCAACAAGAGTGAAACTCTGTCTCAAAAAAAAAAAAAAAAAGGAAAAAAGTAATGTGTGGCTGTGGGCTGGACGCAGTGGCTCATGCCTGTAATCCTGGCGTTTTGGGAGGCCAAGGTGGGAGGATAGCTTGAGCCCAGGAGTTTGTGACCAGCCTGGGTGGCATGATGAAACCCCGTCTCTACTAAAAATACAAAAAATTAGCCAGGCATGGTGGTGCATGCCTGTGATCCCAGCTACTCAGGAGGCTGAGATGGGAGGATCACCTGATCCTGGGAAGTCAAGGCTGTAGTGAGCCATGATGTTTTTTTGGAGGTGGAGTCATACTCTGTCCACCAGGTTGGAGTGCAGTGGTGCAGTCTCGACTCACCACAACCTCCACCTTCTGCATTCAAGCAATTCTCCCACCTCAGCCTCCTGAGTAGCTGGGACCTCAGGCGCATGCCGCCACACCCAGCTAAGTTTTTGTACTTTAGTAGAGACGCGGTTTCACTGTGTTGCCTAGGCTGGTCTCGAACTCCAGAGCTCAGGCAATCTGCCTGCCTCGGCCTCCGCTGGGATTACAGGCGTGAGCTACTGTGCCTAGCCCAGTGAGCCATGATCGCACCACTGCGCTCCAGCCTGGGCCACTGGAGTAAGAACCAGCCTAAGAAAGAAAGAGAGGGAGAGAAAGAGAGGAATGGAGGAGGGGAGGAGGGCAGGAAGAGAGAAAGTCAGGCAGGCAGGTAGGAAGACAAGGAGGGAGGGAGGGAGGAAAGAAGGGAGAAAGGGAGGAAGGAAGGAAGGAGGAAGGAGGAAGGAAGGGAGGGAGGAAGGGAGGGAGGGAGGGAGGGAGGGTGGGAGGGAGGAAATGTGGCTGTGGACTACAGCGTGGGCCTATGGATAGAGGAAAGAGGTCGCAGGTGACAGATATGTGATGAAAGGAACAGAAGGCAACAAGGGGAGGAAGAGTTGGCAGCATGAACAGTGAAAAAATCATCACAGGCTGGACACAGTGGCTGATGCCTGTAATCCCAGCACTTTGGAAGGCCGAGGCAGGCGGATCACTTGTGACCAGGAGTTTGAGACCAGCCTGGGCAACATGGTGAACACTGTCCTTACAAAAAATGTAAACATTAGCTGCGCGTGGTACCGTGTGCCTGTGTCCCAGCTACGTGGGAAGCTGCCGTGGGAGGATTTTTTGATCCTGGGAGGTCGAAGCTGCGGTGAGCTGTAATTGCGCCACTGCATTTCAGGCTGGGTGACAGAGCAACACCCTGTCTCTGAAAATAAAAAAGAGCCTGGTTTGGTGGCTCACACTTCTATCCCATCACTTTGGGAGGCGAAGCAGGAAAATTGCTTGAACCCAGGAGTTCACAATCAGCCCGGGGAACACAGTGAGACCCCATCTCCACAAAAGATTTAAAACTTAGGCAGCCATGGTGGTCCACACCCACAGGAGGTGAGGCGGGAGGACTGACTGAGCCAGGGAGGTTGAGGCTGCACTGGGGCATGTTTACACCACTGCACTCCAGCCTGGGCAACAGAGCAAGACCCTGTCTCAAAACAGAAAAGTAGTATCCCTGGAAGGAATTAGCATCAGAAAGAAAAAAAAATGGGAGATGAAGATGGTTGGCAAGAGGAATGTGGCCACAAGTACAGAAACAAGGTAGCAGGTAGGAGAATGATTAGCAGGGTGGCCAGACAGGGCGGTGGGGGCACAGAGACAGGACATGTGATGACATACTTGGTTATAAGCAGAGAAAGGGGGCAGGGAGTGGGACAGGGGTAGCAGTTATAGAAATTAAACAGGAGGCCAGGTGCAGTGGCTCACCCCTGTAATCCCAACACTTTGGGAGGCCGAGGAGGGCAGATCACCTGAGCTCAGGAGTTTGAGACCAGCCTGGCCAACATGCTGAAACTCCGTCTCTACTAAAAATACAAAAATTAGCCAGGTCTGAGGGCGGGTGCCTGTAATCCCAGCTACTCGGGAGGCTGAGGCAGGAGAATTGCTTGAACCAGGAAGGCGGAGGTTGCAGTGAACCAAGATCGTGCCATTGCATTCCAGCCTGGTCAACAGAATGAGACTCCATCTCAAAAAAAAAAAAAGAAAAGAAAAGAAAAGAAATTAGGCCTGGTGCAGTGGCTCAGCCTGTAATCCCAGCACTTTGGGAGGCCGAGGCAGGTGGTTCACGAGGTCAAGATATCAAGACTATCCTGGCCAATATGGCGAAACCCCGTCTCTACTAAAAATACAAAAATTAGCTGAGCGTGACGGTGGGTGCTTGTAGTCCCAGCTATTCGGGAGGCTGCGGCAGGAAAATCACTTGAACCTGGGAGGCCAAGATTATGCCACTGCACTGCAGCCTGGGCAACAGCGCAAGACTCCATCTCAAAAATAAATAAGAAAGAAAGAAAAGCAGGGGACAGGGAATATATTGCAACAGAGATGGAAAAAAATGTGTGGTGGGAATAAATCACGCAAATAGAGAAATAGGCTCAGGCAGCAGGTGAGAAATTAGCAGCAAATACAGAAACAGAAGGGAAGAGAGCTGAGGCTTAAGTCTAGACAACTGCCCGCAACCGGGAGAACCACAAATGCGTGCAGACATGAGGGTGAAGCCCTGATCCTTTCTGTGGTGCCCCCCGCAACCCCAGGTGTATTTTGGGCGCTGGCTGATCGAGGGAGGCCCCCTGGTGGTGCTCCTGGACGTGGGGGCCTCAGCCTGGGCCCTGGAGCGCTGGAAGGGAGAGCTCTGGGATACCTGCAACATCGGGGTGCCGTGGTACGACCGCGAGGCCAACGACGCTGTCCTCTTTGGCTTTCTCACCACCTGGTTCCTGGGTGAGGTAGGTCCCACTGCAGTCCCCATCTGTCACTTTCCACCCATACCTGAAACTGCAATAACCATCAGCCCCCAGGCCAGAGGATGGGCTTTTCCCTGGGCATTCTGGGAGTCATAAGGTCCTTTAATCCAAGGATTAGCTCTGACCTTTGGGGACATGGACATCCAGGGACCCAGGATCTTCTTTCCTCGGACACCCGAAACTCTTGATGCCAACTTCATTTACTCCAGTCTTCCAAGCGTAGGAATTCTGGCTCAACGTGAGGCCGGCGAGCTGTCCCGGGGAATTCTGGGAGTTGTAGTTCTCTAGGGTGCTATCGCTGGACTCGGCTCTCAGATGCTGCCCCGGATGCTTACGAATTCTCAGCCTGACCTGCCTTTGGCCGCCTTCTGGTTTTAAAAGGCTCCAGAAGCTTAATTTCCAGGCTGGGTACGGTGGCTGACGCCTGTAATCCCAGCACTTTGGGAGGCTGATAGGGAAAGATCACTTGAGGCCAGGAGTTCAAGATGGCCAACCCTTCTCTCTACTAAAAATATGAAATAATTAGCCAGGCGTGGTGGCAGGCACCTGTGATCCCATAACCCAGCTATCTGGGAGGCTGAGGCGTGAGAATTGCTTGAACCTGGGTGGCAGAGATTGCAGTGAGCCAAGATGGCACCACTGCACTCCAGCCTGGGCAACAGAGCAAGACTCTGTGTCCAAAAAAAAAAAAAGAAAGAAGAAAAAGCTTAATTTCCCATGCCCTGGGTCAAATAATTTAGGAACTGGCTGCTCCTATGGCATTCTGGGAGTTGTAGTCCTTTTGCCAGTGTTGGATGCAGACACTGTACCCTTGAGACAAGGGGTCTTTAGGAACTATGTCCAGGACCTGGGGACATGAAAACTTCAGTGTTTCCTGTCTTACCCTGCCAGGACTTAGGTTGGCCAAAAAATCCTCAGTTCCCATCAACTCCTGGGGAGCCAGTCACTTGAGCCCAGGAGTTGCTGCCTCAGGGATTTCCAGTTCCCTATCCAGTCGGGATTGCTGCCGTAGGCTGCTGCCCACTCTGTGCAGTGTGGTGATAGATGAACCTCTCCCCAAGTCCCTGTCCCTACTGGGGATTGCCAGTTCCCTTCCTGACACTCGTGGAGACAGCAGCCCTCTCCCTGTTGCCCCGCAGTTCCTGGCACAGAGTGAGGAGAAGCCGCATGTGGTTGCACACTTCCATGAGTGGTTGGCAGGCATTGGACTCTGCCTGTGTCGTGCCCGGCGACTGCCTGTGGCAACCATCTTCACCACCCATGCCACGCTGCTGGGGCGCTACCTGTGTGCTGGTGCCGTGGACTTCTACAACAACCTGGAGAACGTGAGCTGGGACTGTGGCAGATGAGGGACTGAGAGTATGCCAGGATAACCCAAAGCTCCGGGGAGCCCAAGGGGATGGCGTCCCCTCTCCTCCCAGGACCCAGAAGTCCAAGTCCCAAGCCCCCTCCTACCTCAGACCCAGGAATCCAGCCCCCAGCAACAGTTTCCCTTAGGACCCCGGATTCTGGACCTGCAGAGTCTTCTCCCCAGTCCTTCTAACCTGACTGTCGTCCCCTCCCACCCAGTTCAACGTGGACAAGGAAGCAGGTGAGAGGCAGATCTATCACCGCTACTGCATGGAAAGGGCGGCAGCCCACTGTGCACATGTCTTCACTACCGTGTCCCAGATCACCGCCATTGAGGCACAGCACTTGCTCAAGAGGAAACCAGGTAGGGGCCGGGCTGAAGTCCCCAGACATGAATGAGGCAGGCAGCTGTCTATGCCAAAGCCAGTTGCTCCTAATCCCAAGAAACCCACTGTAAACTGAAATGGCATGGGCTGGGCGTGGTATATTCCCAGCACTTTGGGAGGCTGAGGTGGGTGGATCACGAAGTCAGGAGTTTAAGGCCAGCCTGGCCAAGATGGTGAAACCGTCTCTCCTAAAAATACAAAAATTAGCCGGGCATGGTGGCACACGCCTGTAATCCCAGCTACTCAGGAGGCTGAGACAGAAGAATTGCTTGAACCCAGGAAGCGGAGGTTGCAGTGTGTCAAGATCGTGCCACTGCACTCCAGCCTGGGTGACAGAGTGAGACTCCATCTCAAGAAAAAAAAAAAAAGTGTAAACCGAAAATGTATTTTGGCTGGACACAGTGACTCACACCTGTAATCCCAGCACTTTGAAAGGCCAAGGCAGGAGGATCACTTGAGTCCGGGAATTTGAGACCAGCCTGGACAACATGGCGAATCCCTGGCTACAAACTTTGCCAGACATGGTGGGGTGTGTGTGTGTGTGTGTGTGCCTGTATCCCCAGCTACTCAGGAGGCTGAAGTGGAAGGATTGCTTGAGCCTAAGAGGTCAAGGGTGCAGTGAGCTGTGATCGTGCTACCGAACCATCTGGGTGGCACGGAGAGACTCTGTCACAGCCTGAGTGACACAGTGAGACCCTGTCTCAAAAAATTGAACATCAGAGTTTAGCCTAGTATACCTTAAATGTGCCCAGAACACTTTATGTTAGCCTACAAGTGGGCAAAATCATCCAATACAAACCTATTTTATAATAAAGTATGAATATGCCGGTTGTGGTGGCTCACACCTATAATCCCAGCACTTTGGGAGGCTGAGGCTGGTGGATTATGAGGTCAGGAGATCAAGACTAGCCTGGCCAAGATGATGAAACTCCATCTCTACTGAAATAAAAAATTTGCCAGGTGTGGTGGCAGGCGCCTGTAATCCCAGCTACTCAGGAGGCTGAGGCAGGATAATTGCTTGAACCCAGGAGGCAGAGGTTGCAGTGAGCCTAGATCGGGCCACTGCACTCCAGCCTGGATGACAGAGTGAGACTCAGTTTCAAAAATAAATAAATATTTCACACCATCATAGAGTTGAAAAATCGTAACTTGCCCGGGCGCAGTGGCTCACGCCTGTAAGCCCAGCATTTTAGGAGGCCAAGGTGGGCGGATCAGCTGAGGTCAGGCATTCGAGACCAGCCTGGCCAACATGGCGAAATCCCCTCTCTATCAAAAATACAAAAATTATTTGGGCGTGATGTCAGGCGCCTATAATCCCAGCTGCTCAGGAGGCTGAGAGAGGAGAATCACTTGAACTCAGGAGGCAGAGATTGCAGTGAGGTAGATTGTGCCATTGCACTTCAGCCTGGGCGACAAGAGTGAAACTCCATCTCCAAAAAAAAAAGAAAGAAAAGAAAAATCATTACCTGAACCATTGTAAGTTGGGGACCATCGGTCACCGTTTTTTCCCTAAAGAATAGAAAACTGCAGCTCCCAGAAGGCTGTGGAGGTGGTGACCTGTATTTGAGGCTCTCTGACTATACACTTTGGAGGCTAATGGGAGGTATAAATAATTTCTTTCATATTAATTTCAGATATGCTAAAATTCTGATTGGTCTTATGAAAGGGAATGAAAGATCAGTGGACTCTGTTTACACTCCAGCGTTGGCAACAAAGCGAGACTCCGTCTCAAAAAAAAAAAAAAGAAAAAAGAAAAATTAGCTGGGTGTGTAGTGCATGCCTGTAGTCCCAGCTACTGGGGAGGCTGAGGTGGGAGGACTGTTTGAGCCCAGGAGGTCGAGAATGCAGTGAGCTATGATTGTGTCACTGCTCTCCAGCCTGAGCGACAGAGAGAAACCCTGTCTCCAAAAACAAAAGGCGGGAGTGGGGACCTCATAGGAATGCTATTGAAAGAAAGAAATTGCAAAAGGCAAGGGGCATTTCCTTAATTTATTCATTCAACCACAACATTGATCTGAATGAACAAATAAAACATGGGACCCTCACCCCCAATCCCAGATATTGTGACCCCCAATGGCCTGAATGTGAAGAAGTTTTCTGCCATGCATGAGTTCCAGAACCTCCATGCTCAGAGCAAGGCTCGAATCCAGGAGTTTGTGCGGGGCCATTTTTATGGGTACGTGGGGCATATACCCAGGCCTTCAGAGAGGAGGGCATTGGGAGCCTAATCATCTAGAACTGGGGGAGGCGGTAGCTGGGAGCCCAGACTTCTGGGTCTGAGGGAGGGGGCACCTGGGTATTCGGCCTCCTTAGTTCTTGAGTGCTGGAATGGTGGGCTGAGGATTAAAGGAAACCCCCATCTAAAGAGAAGAACTGGCTGGGCATGGTGGCTCACGCCTGTAATCCCAGCACTTTGGGAGGCTGAGGTGGGCGGATCACCTGAGGTCAGGAGTTCAAGACCATCCTGGCCACCAACTTGGTGAAACGTCATCTCTTAAAAAAAAAAAAAAAAAACTACAACTCCCAGGAGGCCCATGATGCCTCTGCATTACCTGAGCTATCCTCTGACCCCACCCATACCTTCTGGGATTTGTAGTTTTGTAGGCCAGGGCTAGTGGGTGAGGGCTTTGGGCTTTACTCTGTCTTGTGGGTTCTTTAGGCATCTGGACTTCAACTTGGACAAGACCTTGTACTTTTTTATTGCTGGCCGTTACGAGTTCTCCAATAAGGGTGCTGACGTCTTCCTGGAGGCCTTGGCCCGGCTCAACTATCTGCTCAGAGTGAGCCCTGGGCTGTGAGGGGGCAGAGGGAGGGCAAGAAAAGCTGTATAGAACTGGGGAGAGGCCGGGCGCAGTGGCTCACGCCTGTAACCCTAGCACTTTGGGAGGCCGAGGTGGGTGGATCACCTGAGGTCAGGGGTTCAAAACCAGTCTGGCCATCATGGTGAAACCCCATCTTTAAAAAAAAAAAAGAACTGGGGAGAACAGCCGGGTGCAGTGGCTCACACCTGGAATCCCAACACTTTGGGAGGAACACTTGAGCCCAGGAGATAGAGACCAGCCTGGGTAACATGGTGAAATGCCATCTCTACAAAAAATGCAAGAATTAGCCAGGCATGGTGGCTCACATCTGTAGTCCCAGCTACTTGGGAGGGTAAGTGAGGAGGACCACTTGAGGCCAGGAGGCGGAGGTTGCAGTGATCCAAGATCACACCACTGCACTCCAGCCTCTACTGAAAATACAAAAATTAGCCAGGTGTGGTGGCATGTGCCTGTAATCCCAGCTACTCAGGAGGCTGAGGTAAGAGAATCTCTTGAACCCGGGAGGTGGAGGTTGCATTGAGCCGAGATCACACCACTGCACTCCAGCCTGGGGGACAGAGCAAGAATTCGTCTCAAAAAAGCAAATAAAATAACTAGAACAGAGACCCAGGAAACCAGGAAGATGGGGTAGGAAAACCCCTGTGTGTGGTGGGGGCCGTGAAGGGAGTATAGAGACCTAGACAGGTCAGAGTCCAAGTGGGGACTGTCCTATAATTCTTGACAGGAAGGGGTATGGCAGGGTCCCAATGGTCTTGGCAGAAAGGCTGGCTGGTCCCAGGCTTCCCCCAGGTGATCCTGACCTCCCCCTTCTTTCTGCTCAGGTGAATGGCAGCGAGCAGACAGTGGTTGCCTTCTTCATCATGCCGGCGCGGACCAACAATTTCAACGTGGAAACCCTCAAAGGCCAGGCCGTGCGCAAACAGCTTTGGTCAGCAGCCCTCGGCTCAGGACCCCTGCCCAGCCCACTCCCAGCTGTGTGCTTTGGGTCCTGTGTTTCTCCTAGAATCTGTCTTTTTTTTTTTTTTTTTTATGAGACGGAGTCTCTGTCGACCAGGCTGGAGTGCAGTGGTGTGATCTCAGCCCACTGCAACCTCCACCTCCCAGGTTCAAGCAATTCTCCTGCCTCAGCCTCCCATGTAGCTGGGAATTCAGGCACCCACTACCACACCTGGCTAATTTTTGTATGATTTAGTAGAGACAGGGTTTCACCACGTTGGCCAGGCTGGCCTTGAACTCCTGAGCTCAAGCAATCCACCTGCTGTGGCCTCCCAGAGTGCTGGGGTTATAAGCTTGAGCCACCACACCCAGCCCTCGGGTCTCAGTTTTGTCATCTGTGACATGATCAACCTGCCCCAGTGATTCCCAGCAAAGTCACTTCCTTGAGACATTTCCAGCTCGAGGGCAGTAAGAAGGCACGGGCAAGAAATGTGTGACAGTGTGACCAGGGCTCTGATATCAACCCAGTGAGATTCCACTCACACCACCTACCCTCACTGACTTGCCCAGTTTAGGCAAACCACTGCCCCTGTCTGAACCTCAGTTTATTTTTCTTGGCTTTTTTTTTTTCTTTGCCAGGGAGGAGACGAGGTCTCGCTCTGTCACCCAGGCTGGCGTGCAATGGCGTGATCTCGGCTCACTGCAACCTCTGCCTCCCAAGTAGCTGGGTACAGGCGCACACCACCACACCCGGCTAATTTTTGTATTTTTTGTAGAGACAGGGTTTCACCATGTTGGCCAGGATGGTCTCGATCTCTTTACCTTGTGATCTGCCCACCTTGGCTTTCCAAAGTGCTGGGATTACAGGCGTGAGCCACTGCGCCCATAATCCCTCTTTTTTTTTCTTTTGAGATGGAGTCTTGCTCTGTCATCCAGGCTGCAGTGCAATGATGCAATCTCAGCTCACTGCAACCTCCACCTCCCAGGTTCAAGTGATTCTCTTGCCTCAGTCTCCTGAGTAGCTGGGATTACAGGCACCCGCCACCACACCCAAGTAATTCTTTGGTATATTTAGTAGAGACAGGGTTTCATCGTGTTGGCCAGGCTGGTCTCAAACTCCTGACCTCAAGTGATCTGCCCACCTTGGCCTCCCCCAGTGCTGGGATTACAGGCATTAGCCACTGTCCCCAGCCCAGTTTCTTTTTCTTTTCTCTGATTTTTTTTTTTTCTGTCGCCCAGGCTGGAGTGCAGTGGCATGATCTCAGCTCACTGCAACCTCCATCTCCCAGTGAACCTCTGTTTCTTCATCTGTAAACCATTCATTAGCAGCAGATACTCATGGAGCCTCTATTACTTACCAGGCACTCTTCCAGGTCCAGGAAATACAGCCGTGAACCAGAAAAATAAGATCCCTTTCCTCATAGAGCTTGCATTCTAGAAAATCGTGTAGATAGAATTTATTTTCGGGCAAAAGTAAAGCAGAACTGGAATATGAGACGGGGCTGTCAGGAGAGGCCACATTGAGAAAATGTTATGGGGCAGAGAGGGGGAAAGGTCATGACAGAGCAAGCCCTGTGGGTATCTAGGGAGCAGCAAATGCAAAGGCCCTGGGCATGTTTCAGATGCGGTGGGGGGCCGGGCTAGGTGGCTCACGCCTGTAATCCCAGTACTTTGGGAGACTGAGGTGGGCGGATCACGAGGTCAAGAGATCAAGACCATCCTGGCCAACATGGTGAAACCCCATCTCTAAAAAAATAAAGACTCAGTGGGGACAGGCGTGGTGGCTCACGCCTGTAATCCCAGCACTTTGGGAGGCCAAGGCGGGCAGATCACGAGGTCAGGCGTTCGAGACCAGCCTGGCCAGCATGATGAAACCCCATCTCTACTAAAAATACAAAAAATTAGCTGGGCATGGTGGCTCACACCTGAAATCCCAGCACTTTGGGAGGCCGAGGTGGATAGATCACCTGAGGACAGGAGTTGGAGACCAGCCTGGCCAACATGGTGAAAACCCTTCTCTATTACAAGTATAAAAATTAGCTGGGCGTGGTGACACACATCTGTAATCCCAGCTACTTGGAAGGCTGAGGCAGGAGAATCCCTTGAACCTGGAAGGCAGAGGTTATAGTGAGCCTAGATCGCACCACTGCACTCCAGCATGGGCGACAGAGCAAGACTCCGTCTCAAA